>NC_057810.1:135571064-135942238 GCF_018294505.1 Triticum aestivum | reverse complement strand
GGCAGGGCGACCACCAAATCGGGGGAGGAGATGTGGGGGGCGGGCGGCGTCGGGAGCCGGGGAGGAGGTCGGGGGCTGGCGGCGCCGGGCGGAGGCGAAGGGATCTGGAGGGCGGCAGCGAAGGAACGAAGGGCGGCGACGGGCGAACGAGGGCAGAGAGTCGGGCGACGGTTTCTCGCTCGAGGGCACGATACCTCGGTCGTATGTGCGGGAGTTTGGTCAGCGATTTTTTTTCGTTGGTTAATCTTCGCCGGTTTGCTTTCGCCGGTTTGTTTTCCTTCGTGACAGATGGGTTCTACGGGAGGTTAGGCGCGTGGGGGCAGGTGGGGGACTTGATTGCGGGGTTTTCCTTGGTTTTTCGCGGCTGAGAGGGAGGTGGGAGGAAGTACCAAAGAAGTACCAAAAAAGACCGGGTAAGGTGGGACGAAAATAAAACCCGGAATGCGACCTACCAACTGAGACATTAGGAGTAGAGATAACTGTCATCGAAACCTTAAACGTGCGAACCCTACGGGTTCGAGAACTATGTAGACATGACCTAGAACTGTTTCCGGTCAATGACCAATAGCAGAACCTGGATGCTCATATTGGCTCCTACATATTCTACGAAGATCTTTATCGGTGAAACCGCATAACAACATACGTTGTTCCCTTTGTCATCGGTATGTTACTTGCCCGAGATTCGATCGTCGGTATCCAATACCTAGTTCAATCTCGTTACCGGCAAGTCTCTTTACTCGTTACGTAATGCATCATTCCGTAACTAACTCATTAGCTACATTGCTTGCAAGGCTTATAGTGATGTGCATTACCGAGAGGGCCCAGAGATACCTCTCCGACAATCGGAGTGACTAAACCTAATCTCGAAATACGCCAACTCAACATGTACCTTTGGAGACACCTGTAGATCTCCTTTATAATCACCCAGTTACGTTGTGACGTTTGGTAGCACACAAAGTGTTCCTCCAGTAAACGGGAGTTGCAAAATCTCATAGTTGTAGTAACTCTGTATAAGTCATGAAGAAAGCAATAGCAACATACTAAACGATCAAGTGCTAAGCTAGCGGAATGGGTCAAGTCAATCACGTCATTCTCCTAATGATGTGATCCCGTTAATCAAATGACAACACATGTCTATGGTTAGGAAACATAACCATCTTTGATTAATGAGCTAGTCAAGTAGAGGCATTATAGTAACGTTAAGTTTGTCTATGTATTCACACATGTATCATGTTTCCGGTTAATACAATTCTAGCATGAATAATAAACATTTATCATGATATGAGGAAATAAATAATAACTTCATTATTGCCTCTAGGGTATATTCCCTTCAGCTTTCCCGGTCACGGGTATGGCCTTGATTCAGTCCCCTAATTCTCCTCCGTTATCCTCGCAAGTGCTGGCGGCGATGGGGCAAGCACCACCACCGATCTCGTTTCCCAGCTTCGCTGGCGAGAATCCGCAGCTCTGGAAAACACTGTCGGAGCAATACTTTCAGATGTTAGGGGTTCAGGAATCTTAATGGGTACCCATGGCAATCATGAATTTCTCTGGTCTGGCAGCCATTTGGTTGCAGCCCGTGCAACACAAGATCGCTAATCTTGCGTGGGAATCGTTCACAGCGTTGCTGTGCACTCGATTCGGGCGTGAAAAACACCAATTGCTTATTCGCTAGTTTTATGCTATCTGTCAGTCTGAATCAGTTGCAGATTTCATTGAGTGATTTGAGACATTGATGAATCATATGATCACTTATTCTAAACTGACACACTTGTATTTCTTTCTTACACGATTCATCGAGGGACTACAGACGGATATACGAGCAGTGGTGCTCATTCAGAGACCACCAGACCTCGAGATGGCCTGTTCGCTTGCTCTGCTGCAGGAGGAAGTGGTTGATGGGGAGAACACCTTACGCTCTGCCTCCATCCGCTCGCCAGTACCACGTTTGGTGGGGGTCAGTATGCCAAGCCTGTCGTTGAGTACCGCAAGACTGTCAGCGCCTGCAGCCAAGGCGGAAGATCACCGGGGTACCGAAGCAGAAAGGGCCGGAGCAGAAAGCAGTAAGATGGCAGCATTGCGCTCTTTCAGACGCGCCTGAGGTCTGTGCTTTAAATGTGGCAAATGATGGGGGCAAGGATCACACATGTCCCTCGACTGTGCAGATGCATATGGTGGAGAAACTCTTGGAGCTCTTTGCAGCAGAAGAGGTGCTAGGGGAAAACAGTCAAGAACCAAACGAGCTGGACGAAGCTGCACCATTTCCATGCAAGCGGTGGACGGCTCTGCTGGGCCGGGTGTGATGCAATTGCACGCATGGATTCAAGGGCAGGAAATGTCATTACTGGTTGATTCGGGAGTATGCAAACTGCCCAAGATATGCAGAGTTAAAGTGACAGACGGTGTTGTGTTGAACTGTGACAGTTTCATACCATAATGCCAATGGACATCTCAGGGGCATGAATTTATCATAGATTTCAAACTCCTATCACTTGGAGCTTATGATGTTATCTTGGGAATGGACTGGCTCAAGAAGCACAGCCCCATGCACATTGATTGAGAGGCACAACATATGACAGCTACAAGTAAGGAGAGGTCGGTCGAATTGCAAGCAGTTACCGATAACCAACATCAGTGCTCTGCTATATCATCCCAAGAACTGTTAACGGCATGCAAGCAGGGCTCTGTAGCGTATATGTTTCACCTGAATGCTCTGAACGAAGCAGGATTACAAGAAGAAGCCATTCCGGTGGAGATCCTCATAGTTCTGGAACAATTTATAGATGTTTTTGGGGAACCAAAAGGGCTTCCACCCAGACATGCTTGCGATCACAGAATTCCACTCATGGAGGGAGCACAACCTATCAATCAACAACCATACCATCACAAACCAGAGCTCAAGAATGAGATAGAGCTTCAAGTTAAGGAGCTGCTCAATGCAGGCATCATCAGAGAAAGTGCGAGCCCTTTTTTCTTCACCTGCCCTTTTGGTGAAGAAGAAAGATGGTACATGGCGGTTGTGTGTGGACTACAGATGTCTGAATGCAATGCCAATTGTCAGCAAGTACCCAGTTCCGATAATAGACGAGTTACTCGATGAATTGGTTGTAGAAAAATGGTTCTCTAAATTGGATCTGCAGGCAGGATATCACCAGATAAGACTGGCAGAGGGGGAAGAATACAAAACAGCCTTCACAACTCACTCGGGGCACTGGGAGTACTTGGTCATGTCGTTTAGGCTTGCTGCTACACCCCCAACTTTCATTGGAGCTGTGATATGTCTCCAACGTATCTATAATTTTTTATTGTTCCATGCAATTATATTACTCGTTTTGGATGTTTATGGGCTCTACTCTACACTTTTATATCATTTTTGGGACTAACCTACTAACCGAAGGCCCAACCCGAATTGTTGTTTTTTTGCCTATTTCAATGTTTCGAAGGAAAGGAATGTCAAACCGAGTCCAAACAGAGTGAAACCTTCGGGAGCAATATTTTTGGAACAAACGCAATCCATGAGACTTGGAGTGGACGTCAAGAAGCAGCCGAGGCAGCCACGAGGCAGGAGGGCGCGTCCCCCACCCTCGTGGGACCCTCGTGGCTCCCCTGACCTACCTCCTTTGCCTATATATATCCACGTACCCTGAAAACATCCAGGAGCACCACGAAAAACTATTTCCACCGCCGCAACCTTCTGTATCCGCGAGACCCCATCTTGGAGCCTTCGCCGGCGCTCCGCCGGAGGGGGAATCAACCACGGAGGTCCTCTACATCATCTCCAAGGCCTCTCCGATGAGTTGTGAGTACTTTACCACAGACCTTTGGGTCCATAGTTATTAGCTAGATGGCTTCTTCTCTCTCTTTGTATCTCAATACAAAGTTCTCCTCGATCTTCTTGGAGATCTATTCGATGTAACTCTTTTTGCGGTGTGTTTGTCGAGATCTGATGAATTGTGGGTTTATGATCAAGTATATCTATGAGAAATATTTGAATCTCCTCTGAATTCTTTTATGTATGATTGGTTATCTTTGCAAGTCTCTTCGAATTATCAGTTTGGTTTGGCCTACTAGATTCATCTTTCTTGCAATGGGGGAAGTGCTTAGCTTTGGGTTCAATCTTACGGCGTCCTTTCCCAGTGACAGCAGGGGCAGCAAGTCACGTATTGTATTGTTGCCATCGAGGATAAAAAGATGGGGTGTATATCATATTGCATGAGTTTATCCCTCTACATCATGTCATCTTGCTTAATGTGTTACTCTGTTCTTATGAACTTAATACTCTAGATGCAGGCAGGAGTCGGTCGATGTGTGGAGTAATAGTAGTAGATGCAGAATCATTTCGATCTACTTGTTGTGGACGTGATGCCTATATACATGATCATGCCTAGATACTCTCATAATTATGCACTTTTCTATCCATTGCTCGACAGTAATTTGTTCACCCACCGTAATACTTATGCTATCTTGAGATAAGCCACTAGTGAAACCTATGGCCCCCGGGTCTATCTTTTATCATATAAGTTTTCCATCTACTTTTATTTGCATCTTTTACTTTCCAATCTATATCATAAAAATACCAAAAATATTTATCTTATCATATTATCTCTATCAGATCTCACTTTCGCAAGTTACCGTGAAGGGATTGACAACCCCTTTATCGCGTTGGTTGCGAGGTTCTTGTTTGTTTGTGTAGGTGTGTGAGACTTATGAGGAGCCTCCTACTATATTTATACCTTGGTTCTCAAAAACGGAGGGAAATACTTACACTACTTTGCTGCATCACCCTTTCCTCTTCAAGGGAAAACCAACGCAGTGCTCAAGAGGTAGCAAGAAGGATTTCTGGGGCTGTTGCTAGGGAGGTCTTCGCTCAAGTCAAGACATACCAAGTACCCATCACAAACTCATCTCCCTCGCCTTACATTATTTTCCATTTGCCTCTCGTTTTCCTCTCCCCCACTTCACCCTTGCCGTTTTATTCGCCCTCTCTTTTCCGTCCTCCTCTATTTTGCTTGTCTCTTGTTTGTTCGTCGCTATGGCTACTCCTCCTATCCTCGTTATTACTCCCGAACATGAAATTCCTAATTTTAAGCAAAGGGAGGGAGAAAATCTAAAAGATGCTTGGCATAGAATTTGCAATGCTCAAAATAGATCTACTAGGAAGCTTTCTACTTCTGTTCTTCTTTGCAATTTTTATGTAGGCATTACTCCGTGGAATAGATGCATTCTTGATACCACTACCGGAGGGAATTTTTTGGATAGCCATACCTTTGATGCTTATAATGCTATGTTGGATTTGTTTGGTCCACCTCCTCTCTTGGTTAATGGGACTATTTTAACTCTAGAACATGTGATGCAAAGGCTTGAAATTATTGAAAATAAAGTTGCCACTGTTGAGTTGATTGAAAATTTGGATAAAAAGATTCACAACCAAATTACCCAATATGGGTCTAGGGTTGGAGTTACTTTGAACAATCTTAAGGAGAAAGAACCCATAGTTAACAAAAAATAAATCTAGATTCTTCAAGAATCGGTAAACTTGAAGATATTATTACTAACTTAGGTACTGCATTTTCCTCCGTGAAAAATACTCCAACTCCTCCTACCAAAACTGCCAAAATTATTTATGTTCCTAAAAATAAGGGTGGATCTTCTAGTAAGGAAAATGCAGATCTCAAATCAATAAGTGTTCACCCCAATTGTCTCTCTATCATAAAGGAACCTTTTGCTTCAAATGAATTTCTTGATTTCTTGCCTAGGAATTTAAAAAGAAATTCCTAAAAGTTATAAGTGCTCTGTTTATGAATTGAATGCCAAATATGGCAATACTTAGATCTGTTCTCGCTTTTATGCCTAGCTAGGGGCGTTAAACGATAGTGCTTGTTGGGAGGCAACCCAATTTTATTTTTGTTCCTTGCTTTATGCTTCTGTTTAGTAATAAATATTTCATCTAGCTTCTGTTTAGGTGTGGTTTTATCTTTTAATTAGTGTTTCTGCCAAGTAGAACCTATAGGATAACCTACGGTGATAGTTAATTTGATTCTGCTGAAAAGCAGAAACTTTTGCGCGCACGAGAACAATTTTAGTAAATCACATAAACGTGCTTTTGCGTTGATTCTTTTTGCAGTAGATCAATAGAAAATATGGCAAGAGAAAGTTGTTGCGTAACGTAGTAATTTCAAAAAAAATCCTACGCACACGGAAGATCATGGTGATACATAGCAACGAGAGGGGAGAATGTCGTCCACGTACCCTCATAGACCGTAAGCGGAAGCGTTATGACAACGCGGTTGCTGTAGTCGTACATCTTCACGATCGACCGATCCTAGTACCAAACGTACGGCACCTCCACGATAGCGTTCAGCTCGGTGACGTCCCACGAACTCATGATCCAGTAGAGCTTCGAGGGAGAGTTCCGTCAGCAGGACGGCGTGATGACGGTGTTGATGAAGCTACCGACGCAGGGCTTCGCCTAAGCACCGCTATGATATGACCGAGGTGGATTATGGTGGAGGGGAGCAACGTACACGGCTAAAGATCAATGATCAACTTGTGTTCTCTAGGGTGCCCCCTTGCCCCTGTATATAAAGGAGGGAGGGAGGAGGAGGCCGGCCCTCATAGGGTGCGCCCAAAGTGTGGAGTCCTAGTAGGACTCCCTAGTCCTAGTAGGATTCCACCTCCCACATGGAGTAGGAAAAGGGGAAGGGGGAAGGAGAAGGAAGGAAGGGGGCGCCCCCCTCCCTAGTCCAATTCGGACCAGTCCATGGGGAGGGGTGCGGCCACCCTTGAGGCCTTTTCTCTCCTTTCCCGTATGGCCCATTAAGGCCCAATACAAATTCCCGTAACTCTCCGGTACTCCAAAAAATATCTGAATCACTCGGAACCTTTCTGATGTCCGAATATATCGATCTTTACGGATCAATCATTTCGAGACTCCTCATCATGTCCCCGAACTCATCCGGGACTCCGAACTACCTTCGGTCATCAAATCACATAACTCGTAAATCATCATCGAACATTAAGCGTGCGGACCCTATGGGTTTGAGAACTATGTAGACATGACTGAGACACATCTCTGGTCGATAACCAATACCGGAACCTGGATGCTCATATTGGCTCCTACATATTCTACGAAGATCTTTATCGGTCAAACCGCATAGCAACATACGTTGTTCCCTTTGTCATCGGTATGTTACTTGCCCGAGATTCGATCATCGGTATCACCATACCTAGTTCAATCTCGTTACTGTCAAGTCTCTTTACTCGTTCCATAATGCATCATCCCGCAACTAACTCATTATTCACATTACTTGCAAGGCTTATAGTGATGTGCATTACCGAGAGGGCCCAGAGATACCTCTCCGACAATCGGAGTGACAAATCCTAATCTCGATCTATGCCAACTCAACAAGTACCATCGGAACACCTATAGAGCACCTTTATAATCACCCTGTTATGTTGTGACGTTTGGTAGCACACAAAGTGTTCTCCGGTATTCGGGAGTTGCATAATCTCATAGTCATAGGAACATGTACAAGTCATGAAGAAAGCAATAGCAATATACTAAACGATCAAGTGCTAAGCTAACGGAATGGTTCAAGTCAATCACATCATTCTCCAATGATGTGACCCCGTTAATCAAATGACAACTCATGTCTATGTCTAGGAAACATAACCATGTTTGATTCAACGAGCTAGTCAAGTTGAGGCATACTAGTGACACTCTGTTTGTCTATGCATTCACGCATGTACTAAGTTTCCGGTTAATACAATTATAGCATGAATAATAAACATTTATCATGATATAAGGAAATATAAATAACAACTTTATTATTGCCTCTAGGGCATATTTCCTTTAGTCTCCCACTTGCACTAGAGTCAATAATCTAGTTCACATCGCCATGTGATTTAACACCAATAGTTCACATCACCATGTGATTAACACCCATAGTTCACATCGTCATGTGACCAACATCCAAAAGTTACTAGAGTCAGTAATCTAGTTCACATCTCTATGTGATCTAACACCCAAAGAGTACTAAGGTGTGATCATGTTTTACTCATGAGAGAGTTTAGTCAACGGGTCTATCACATTCAGAGCCGTATGTATTTTGCAAATATTCTATGTCTACAATGCTCTGCATGGAGCTACTCTAGCTAATTTGTCCCACTTTCAATAAGTATCCGGATTGAGACTTAGAGTCATCTGGATCAGTCTAAAAGCTTGTATCGCTGTAACTCTTTACGACGAGCTCTTTTATCACCTCCCTAATCGAGAAACATTTCCTTAGTCTTCACTAAGGATAATTTTGACCATTGTCCAGTGATCTACTCTTAGATCACTATTGTACCCCCCTTGCCAAACTCATGGCATGGAACACAATAGGTCTGGTACACAGCACAACATACTTTATAGAACCTATGACTGAGGCATAGGGAATGATTTTTCATTCTCTTTCTATTTTCTGCCATGGTCGGGTTTTGGGTCTTACTCAATTTCACACCTTGCAACACAGGCAAGAACTCCTTCTTTGACTGTTCCATTTTGAACTACTTCAAAATCTTATCAAGGTATGTACTCATTGAAAAATCTTATCAAATGTCTTGATCTATCTCTATAGATCTTGATGCTCAATGTGTAAGCAGCTTTACCGAGGTCTTTCTTTGAAAAATTCCTTTCAAACACTCCTTTATGCTTTCCAGAAAATTCTACATTATTTCTGATCAACAATTTGTCATTCACATATACTTATCAGAAAGGCTGTAGTGCTCCCACTCACTTTCGTGTAAATACAAGCTTCACCGCAAGTCTGTATAAAACTATATGCTTTGATTAACTCATCACAGAGTATATTCTAAATCCGAGATGCTTGCACCAGTCCATAGATGGATCACTGGAGCTTGCACACTTTGTAGCTCCTTTAGGATTGATAAAAACCTTTTGGTTGCATCATATACAACTCTTCTTTAATAAATCCATTAAGGAATGCAGTTTTGACATCCATTTGCCAGATTTCATAAAATGTGGCAATTGCTAACATGATTCGGACAGACTTAAGCATCGATACGAGTGAGAAAAACTCATCGTATTCAACACCTTGAACTTGTCGAAAACCTTTTGTGACAATTCAGGCTTTGTAGATAGTAACACTACTATCAGCGTCCGTCTTCCTCTTGAAGATCCATTTATATTCTATGGCTTGCCAATCATTGAGCAAGTCAACCAAAGTCCACTCTTTGTTCTCATACATGGATCCCATCTCAGATTTCATGGCCTCAAGCCATTTTGCAGAATCTGGGCTCATCACCGTTTTCTCATAGTTCGTAGGTTCATCATGGTGACTTCCAGAATAGGATTACCATACCACTCTGGTGACGTACGAGGTTCGATAATAACTTGATCTGAAGTTTCATGATCATCATCATTAGCTTCCTCACTAATTGGTGTAGTAATCACTGGAACTGATTCTTGTGATGAACTACTTTCCAATTCGGGAGAAGGTACAATTACCGCATCAAGTTCTACTTTCCTCCCACTCACTTCTTTCGAGAGAAACTCCTTCTCTAGAAAGGATCCATTATTAGCAACGAATATCTTTCCTTCGGATCTGTGATAGAAGGTGTACCCAACCGTTTCCTTTGGGTATTCTATGAAGACGCATTTCTCTGATTTGGGTTCGAGCTTATCGGGTTGAAGCTTTTTCGCATAAGCATCGCAGCCCCAGACAAAAATCTTGCCCTCAGATCTGTGATAGAAGGTGTACTCAATAGTCTCTTTTGGGTATCCTATGAAGACACATTTCTCCGATTTGGGTTCGAGCTTATCTGGTTGAAGTTTCTTCACATAAGCATCACAACCCCAAACTTTAAGAAACGACAACTTTGGTTTCTCGCCAAACCACAATTTATAAGGCGTCATCTCAACGGTTTTTGATGGTGCCCTATTTAAAGTGAATGCAACTGTCTCTAATGCATAACCCCAAAATGATAGTGGTAACCTAGTAAGAGACATCATAGATCGCACCATATTCAATAAAGTGCGGTTACGACGTTCGGACACACCATAACGCTGTGGTGTTCCAGGTGGCGTGAGCTGTGAAACTATTCCATATTGTTTTAAATGAAGGCCAAACTCGTAACTCAAATATTCTCCTCCACGATTAGATCATAGAAACTTTATTTTCTTGTTATGATGATTTTCCACTTCACTCTGAAATTCTTTGAACTTTTCAAATGTTTCAAACTTGTGTTTCATTAAGTAGATATACCCATATCTGCTCAAATCATCTGTGAAAGTCAGAAAATAATGATACCCGCCACGAGCATCAACACTCATCGGACCGCATACATCGGTATATATTATTTCCAATAAGTTATTAGCTCGTTCCATTGTTCCAGAGAACGGAGTTTTAGTCATCTTTCCCATAAGGCACAGTTCGCAAGCATCAAATGATTAATAATCAAGTGATTCCAAAAGTCCATCTTTATGGAGTTTCTTCATGTGCTTTACACCGATATGACCCAAACGGCAGTGCCACAAATATGTTGCACTATCATTATTAACTTTGCATCTTTTGGCATCAATATTATGAATATGTGTATCACTACGATCAAGATTCAATAAACCATCAACATTGGGTGTATGACCATAGAAGGTTTTATTCATGTAAACAGAATAACAATTTATTCTCTGTCTTAGATGAATAATTGTATCACAATAAACATGATCTAATCATATTTTATGCTCAATGCAAACACCAAATAACATTTATTTAGGTTCAACACTAATCTCAAAAGTATAGGGAGAATGTGATGATGATCATATCAATCTTGGAACCACTTCCAACATACATTGTCACTTCACCCTCAACTAGTCTCTGTTTATTTTGTAACTCCTATTTCGAATTACTAATCTTAGCAACCGAACAAGTATCAAATACCCAGGGGCTACTATAAACACTAGTAAGGTACACATCAATAACCTGTATATCAAATATACCCTTGTTCACTTTGCCATCCTTCTTATCCACTAATTATTCAGGGAATTTCCGCTTCCAGTGGCCATTTCCTTTGCAGTAGAAGCACTCAGTTTCAGGCTTTGGTCCATCTTTGGGCTTCTTCACGGGAGTGACAACTTGCTTGCCATTCTACTTGAAGTTCCCTTTCTTTCCCCTTGCCCTTTTCTTGAAACTAGTGGTCTTGTCAATCATCAACACTTTGATGCTCTTTCTTGATTTCTACCTTCGTCGATTTCAGCATCACGAAGAGGTCGGGATTCGTTTACGTCATCCCTTGCATACTATAGTTCATCACGAAGTTCCAGTAACTTGGTGATGGTGACTAGAGAACTCTGTCAATCACTATCTTATCTGGAAGATTAACTCCCACTTGATTCAAGCGATTGTAGTACCCATACAATCTGAGCACATGCTCACTGCTTGAGCTATTCTCCTCCATCTTTTAGTTATAGAACTTGTTGGAGACTTCATATCTCTCAACTCGGGTATTTACTTGAAATATTAACTTCAATTCCTAGAACATCTCATATGGTCCATGACGTTCAAAACGTCTTTGAAGTCCTGATTTTAAGCCGTTAAGCATGGTGCACTAAACTATCAAGTAGTCATCATATTGAGTTGGCCAAACATTCATAACGTTTGCATCTGCTCCTGCAATAGGTCTGTCACCTAGCGGTGCATCAAGGGCATAATTCTTCTGTGCAGCAATGAGGATAAACCTCTGATCACGGACTCAGTCCGCATCATTGCTACTATCATCTTTCAACTTAGTTTTCTCTAGGAACACATATAAAAACATAGGGAAGCAACAACGCGAGCTATTGATCTACAACATTATTTGCAAAATACTATCAGGACTAAGTTCATGATAAATTAAAGTTCAATTAATCATATTACTTAAGAACTCCCACTTAGATAGACATCCCTCTAATCATCTGAGTGATCACGTGATACAAATCAACTAAACCATGTACGATCATCACGTGAGATGGAGTAGTTTTCAATGGTGAACATCACTATGTTGATCATATCTACTATATGATTCACGCTCGACCTTTCGGTCTCAGTGTTCCGAGGCCAAATATACATATGCTAGGCTTGTCAAGTTTAACCCGAGTATTCTGCGTGTGCAAAACTGGCTTGCACCCGTTGTATGTGAATGTAGAACTTATGATACCCGATCATCACGTGGTGTCTCAGCACCACGAACTTTCGCAACGGTGCATACTCAGGGAGAACACTTATACCTTGAAATTTAGTGAGAGATCATCTTATAATGCTACCGTCGATCTAAGAAAAATAAGATGTATAAAAGATAAATATCACATGCAATCAATCTAAGTGATATGAGGCCATCATCATCTTGTGCCTTTGATCTCCATCTCTAAACCATCGTCATGATCACCATCGTCACCGGCGTGACATCTTGATCTCCATCGTAGCATCGTTGTCGTCTCGCCAACTATTACTTCTACGACTATCGCTACCGCTTAGTGATAAAGTAAAGCAATTACATGGCGATTGCATTTCATACAATAAAGCGACAACCATATGGCCCCTGTCAGTTGCCAATAACTCCGTTACAAAACATGATCATCTCATACAATAAAATATAGCATCATGTCTTGACCATATCACATCACAACATGCCCTGCAAAAACAAGTTAGACGTCCTCTACTTTGTTGTTGAAAGTTTTATGTGGTTGCTACGGGCTAAGCAAGAACCGTTCTTACCTACGCATCAAAACCACAACGATATTTCGTCAAGTATGTGTTGTTTTAACCTTCACAAGGACCGGGCGTAGCCACACTCGATTCAACTAAAGTTGGAGAAACTGACACCCACCAGCCATATATGTGCGAAGCACGTCGGTAGAAACAGTCCCGCGTAAGCGTACGCGTAATGTCGGTCCGGGCCGCTTCATCCAACAATACCGCCGAATCAAAGTATGAAATGCTGGTAAGCAGTATGACTAGTATCGCCCACAACTCACTTGTGTTCTACTCATGCATATAACATCTACGCATAAACCTGGCTCGGATGCCACTATTGGGTAACGTAGTAATTTCAAAAATATTCCTACTCACACGCAAGATCATGGTGATGCATAGAAACGAGAGGGGAGAGTGTTGTCCACGTACCCTCGTAGACCGTAAGCGGAAGCGTTATGACAATGCGGTTGATGTAGTCGTACGTCTTCATGATCGACCGATCCTAGTACCGAACTACGACACCTCCGTGATCTGCACACGTTCAGCTCGGTGACGTCCCACGAACTCACGATCCAGTAGAGCTTCGAGGGAGAGTTCCGTCAGCACGACGGCGTGATGACGGTGTTGATGAAGCTACCAACGCAGGGCTTTGCCTAAGCACCTCAACGATATGACCGAGGTGGATTATGGTGGTGGGGGGCACCGCACACGGCTAAAGATCAATGATCAACTTGTGTGTTCTAGGGTGGCCCCTTGCCCCTGTATATAAAGGAGGGAGCGACGAGGAGGCCGGCCCTCATAGGGTGCGCCCAGAGTGCGGAGTCCTACTAGGACTCCCTAGTCTTAGTAGGATTCCATCTCCCTCATGGAGTTGGAAAAGGGGAAGGGAGAAGGAGAAGGAAGGAAGGGGGCGCCCCCCCCCCCTCCCTAGTCCAATTCAGACCAGTCCATGGGGAGGGGTGCGGCCACCCTTGAGGCCTTTTCTCTCCTTTCCCGCATGGCCAATTAAGGCCCAATACGAATTCCCGTAACTCTCTGGTACTCCGAAAAATACCCGAATCACTCGAAACCTTTCCGATGTCCGAATATAGCCTTCCAATATATCGATCTTTATGGCTGATCATTTCGAGACTCCTCGTTATGTCCCCGATCTCATCCGGGACTCCGAACTACCTTCGGTCATCAAATAACATAACTCATAATATAAATCGTCACCAAACGTTAAGTGTGCGGACCCTACGGGTTCGAGAACTATGTAGACATGACCGAGACACATCTCCGGTCAATAACCAATAGCGGAACCTGGATGCTCATATTGGCTCCTACATATTCTACGAAGATCTTTATCGGTCAAACCGCATAACAACATATGTTGTTCCCTTTGTTATTAGTATGTTACTTGCCCGAGATTCGATCGTCGATATCACCATACCTAGTTCAATCTCGTTATCGGCAAGTCTCTTTACTCATTCTATAATGCATCATCCTGCAACTAACTCATTAGTCACATTGCTTGCAAGGCTTATAGTGATGTGCATTACCGAGAGGGCCTAGAGATACCTCTCCGACAATCGGAGTGAAAAATCCTAATCTCGATCTATGCCAACTCAACAAGTACCATCGGAGACACCTGTAGAGCACCTTTATAATCACCCAGTTACGTTGTGACGTTTGGTAGCACACAAAGTGTTCCTCCGGTATTCGGGAGTTGCATAATCTCATAGTCATAGGAACATGTATAAGTCATGAAGAAAGCAATAGCAATATACTAAACGAGCTAGTGCTAAGCTTATGGAATGGGTCAAATCAATCACATCATTCTCCAATGATGTGACCCTGTTAATCAAATGACAACTCATGTCTATGGCTAGGAAACATAACCATCTTTGATTCAACGAGCTAGTCAGGTAGAGGCATACTAGTGACACTCTGTTTGTCTATGTATTCACACATGTGCTAAGTTTTTGGTTAATACAATTCTAGCATGAATAATAAACATTTATCATGATATAAGGAAATATAAATAACAACTTTAGTATTGCCTCTAGGGCATATTTCCTTCAAAAGCATTCACCAAGCTTTTGGGGCTATATTATAATATCTGCTACAGACAAGGGACCACAAACAGCGCAGCTGATGCTTTATCCCGTCGACACCATGAGGGTGATCAGTCCATGGCGATCTCGGTCTGCCAACCATCTTGGATTGAAGACATCAAGGCCAGCTATTCGAGCAATCCACATGCAAAGAAGCTACTGGAACGATTCTCTCAACAGGCAGACCCGAAAGGACGCTTTTCAGTCGCTGAGGGACTGTTGTATTTCCGACAATGGCTCTGGTTGGGAGGATCTCCAGCAATTCAACAAACCATGCTGCGTGCTTTTCATGACAGCACTGTGGGAGGACACTCAGGTTTTCCTGTGACGTATTATCGTCTCCGCAGGCTATTTGTGTGGCCAAAAATGAAGCAGGACATCAGGCAGTATGTGTAGAGCTGTTCCATATGTCAGCAGGCTAAACCGGAGAGGGTTAAATACCCCGGGTTGCTTGAATCAATTCCACTTCCATAGGGAGCTTGGCAAGTGGTGATAATGGACTTCATTGATGGCCTCCCTCAATCAGGCAGAGCAAACTGCATCCTGGTGGTGGTGGATAAATTTACACGTTGCGCTCATTTCCTACCTCTCCAGCACCCGTTCACAGCAGCCAGAGTGGCTAGGGCATATCTAGACAATGTATACAAATTACATGGCCTGCCCAAGGCCATCATCTCAAACAGAGATCCAGTGTTCACGAGTAAATTTTGGCGCGAGCTGCTTGCATAGGGACGAAGCTAAAGATGAGCACTCCGTACCACTCGCAAACGGATGGACAGTCAAAAAGAGTGAATTAGTGCCTCGAGATCTATTTGCGATGCTTTATCCATGCCTGCCCAAGTCACTCGAGTCAGTTCCTTTCATTGGCAGAACTCTGGTACAATGCTAGCCACCACTCGGCGCTGGACATGTCTCCATTCCAGGCATTGTATGGGCACAAACCAAGACACTAGGGAATTAAAGTAGCATGAGTATGCAAAGTTCCAGCACTGAAGGACTGGCTCGAGGAGTGCAAGACTATACAACAAGTACTGCGACAACATCTGCATAGAGCTCGTCATATTATGAAAGTTCAAGCAGACAAGAAGCGATCTGACAGGGAGTTACAAGTGGGCGACGCCGTATTCGTCAAGCTGCAACCTTATGTACAATCATCGGTGCATCGCGGAGCCAATCACAAGCTCTCGTTCAGGTATTTTGGACCGTTCTAGGTTCTTCGCAAGATCAATTCAGTGGTGTATGAGCTAGCGTTGTCGCAAGAGTCGCGCATCCACCCGGTCTTTCACGTCTCTCAGTTACGTCAAGCGCTGGCACCAGGTACAACCGCATCATCCACACATCCAGTTCCCCGTTCAGCTGAATTAACCCCAGTGGAGCTCTTGGGCAAACGCTGGCGACAAACCCCTGTCGGCCGCCGTGAACAGTACTTGGTGCACTGGTCGGATTCAGAGCTGCTCGATGCTTCTTGGGAAGACGCTCTTGCACTCAAAGGCAGGTATCCATTTGTAGCAACTTGGGGTCAAGCATGCTCTCAAGGAGTAGGGGATGTCAGGGACCCAACCTCAGATATGTCCCCAGTCGACAGAATCATGGCCAAGTCAGCGAGAGGGGACAGCGTGGCAGCGGAAGAGCACCTTTCCACCAATCAGGGGCAGGGGCGTGTCATCTCCAGGCCACCTCGGATCAGGCAATCGAACCGCAGGTTCGTGGGCCCGGAGTGGTCGAACGCTACATAAGCTGAGAGGAGCGGTTGGTTCGGCATCAAGTAGGATCGGGCAATGGCACGGCACGGCATGTCTTTCCCTTTTCCTTCTTCTTTATTTCCTTGCAAGACAGAGTGTACCCTGTAACTGAATCGGTGCATGAGAAATACTAGATCGAGATTTGTTACCTAACATATAGTAAGTCAATGACAGTGTGGTAGACACATAAACACTACTATAATGCATAACACTTTATGAGTTTAATCACAACAAGTGTAGAGTTTTACTACTTTTTAGACTTTGTTGATAGATAAATGACACATATAGATAGACTTTCTTAAATATGCTAACATTAATATTCACTTCCATAACCACATTTCTTTTAAAAAAACCATACCACATTTGTATTTGTATTTGTAAAATAAATGCAAATATTTTTCATAACAATTTCCATATCAGTTCGGATGTGGACGTTGACTTGCTATATAGACATATTACCAAATACAAATACATAATATTTTGAATTATCCAATGTCACTTTCCACCCTTAGTTACAGGAACATGGGCATGAGCCCAGATTTTCCAAGGCCCAAGGCCAGCCTTGCCAACACGGAAATGCATGAGTGATTTGAGACAGTGCTTCAACAAAATCTCGAGTTCCTTCTCATGGTCACACTACAAGCAAAGGAGACGATTTTAACGAAAGGCGGGTCAATTTGGTGCCAATCAAATCACCTGGTCTTTCCCAACCACATCTCTCAATAGACCCTACACGTCATGGGTCTTTAGTGATTTGGTTATGCCCCGGGCCCTAGGCGTGCTTGCTTGTCTGCCTAGCATCCAAAGACTCTCATAGCCTTTGGAGATGCGCTAGAATGCAACTCTGTGCCAGCGAGTGTGGGAATGACACTTATTCTCTAGGGTAGGTTGTCTTGGCGAGATGACGGGGCGGCGGCAGTGTTCTCGCATAAAAATAACCCCCCCCCCCCATGTGTGCGCTCCGATGGTGCTCACTCTGGTACCGACAGGAAGCATGTGGAGGGTCTATCCCACCGGTCCTTCATCCAATGGATGGGTTGTTCTCATTCCAAACCCTAAATACGCTTGAGGATATAGAAAGGTGGTGTCGATTTTTTCTTGAAGACCCAAGCGGTCCTCTCATTTCAAATGACCCAACTGACAAACATAGTAAGGAAAGCCATCGCCTTCCTGTTAGTAGTGGTGGGTCACCACATATTGTTCCACCATCCCTTAACATTGCGCTCAGCCACCCATCGATCCAACTTTAGAGTCCCTAAGCCAAGTCATTCCTTGACAAAACACCAAACACATAGGATGAAGCGACACTTGTAAAACAGATGAGACGCCAGCCCTACTGCAAAGGGCGCAAAGGCTATAGTTTTTCCAACCTCTCTTCTCCAACCGACACGTCGTCCATAGCCTATTATGGAGCATCAAAGCATCTCCAATAGATGATGTGGATTTATAAATAACCAAATTTACATCATCTAGGCCAAAAACGATGCTCCAACCAATGATGTAGATATAAAAAAATTACTCTGAATTTACTTTAGATGTAAAATATATCACTTGGTGATGCAAATTTGCATCACCTATGGCCGTCCGAGCAAAACACGTGTAACCCAACCGCCATGCGGAACGTTCTCAAGCCGCCCCCGGGTCCCAGCCCTGTTGCCAGACGCCTCGCCAACGAGTCAATTTTGCATCCCACGACGTCCTCCATCTCAAGTCAAATCTGGTCGGATTCAAACTCATGTGGTCGCTGGTGCTCGATCCTGAGCTGCCATGGTCGTCTCTGTGGGAGCCCCCGTCTCAAATCTGGTCCGATTCGACATCACGGAGCCGTCGGTGCTTGATCCGGAGCCGCCATGACCGTCTTCATGGGAGCCCATCCTCGTGCGTCGCCAGCCACCACGGCAGAGCTTCCCAATCCCGAGCCGCCAAGTATTGATTCGACATCACCATGAACTTTGTTTAAGTATTGATTTGAGATGATTTTTTATATCTACTCGAGCGGCTACTTCACGGCTGCCCTATTTTATATCATCTATTGGAGTTGGACGTTTTTCTTAATATAAATATCACTTTTTGGTGATGTAAATTTTACTCCAACTACTTTTTGGTGATGTATTTCACATCATCTATTGAAGATGCTCCGAGAGCATCTACAACCAGAACACGCAAATATAGCCCCCTAAACGTCCATGGGCACGACCCGGTTACCCCTTAGTTTTTAGACATTACAACCACACTCCTCATTTCAAATCCTCATTTCCATAATACCCATGCAACATCTATTTTGATTTGCTTATATGAAACATAGAACAAACTACAAACTAGCAAACTGCTCATTATTGATATGTTGACGACTTCATTGTCAAAGCCTTCAGGCTTGTGGTTGTTGGTCGCGGGGTGAATCATCAACGCCACCTTCACACCCGCCTCGTGCATAAAGCGATGGTCCGTTGCCACCTCAAACTAAGACTGGATGGACTCAAAGATGGCATGTTGTTTCGCTGCCTCCTTCGCTTGGGTGAGCTCGAGCTGTGAAATTGCGTCCTCCATGTTGAATTTGGCATGCTCTGGCACCTTTGCCTTGTCGTCCTCCTCTTCTGTCTCCTCCTAGTCCTCCTCTGGAGACTCCATCTCTTCCATCTCCTCGTTTGCCACCTCCAACTCCTCATTCTCTGATGCCTTGTCGACGTGCTCCGAAAGGAGGTCGTCTGCCACCTAGATCTTCACCCAAAGCTCTGGGGGCAACATCTTGTCATATGTCACCTTTGTGCGGACCATGGTGGTCGCTGGCCGCCGAAGCAGAGCAGACTGGTGCTCAAAAGGCGATCGTGGTAGCACCGTTTGGGAGGGAAAGCAGGGGAATGGGAATGGGACTAGTGTTAGCTTCGTCGTCCAGCTAAAATAGCCTGGTTTGGCTCCTCTCATCGCTAACCTCCCCGCTGCACCATGCTCTCCTCTCGCTGCACCACCAGCCATACATCTCTAGTTGCGGTGGCGCGCAGCAAAAATAAGTCATCGTCGTCGCAATCCTGCTTGCAGCTTGCAGCTTATGGTCACCGTCATCCCAGGAAACGGGGGTTTCCCGTCATACCAACGCCAAGCAAGGTTGTAGCAAAAACCGATGCTGGTTGTAGCAATACCACAACACATGGTCATCATCGTCGACCTCGCTAGCTTGCTATAGCACTTGCAGGTTGTGGAACGCCTTAGACAGTTGTAGCATGGCCGAAGGTGGATGGAAGCTTCTACCAGCAATGGTTGCAACTCTGATAAGGGGGGTCACAACTCCGGTGGAAGCTCGTTCCAACAAAAAAACAATGCTGGTTTCAGCTCCAAGGAAAGTCGGTTGCAGCTTTGTCGGAACAAACCCAACAAAAAACAATGCTGGTTGCAGCTTCAGTGGAAGACAGTTCCATCAAAAAAATACAGGTTGCACGGATGGTTTGCAGCACTACCGCCGGCTAGCTCTAGCCTACAGTGGTGGGCATGTAGCATTTGTTGATTCCAGCTCTAGCTTTGCCGGTTGTACAACATCGCCTTCCGCTCATCGGGTTACGACAATCGTCGTGGTCGGTCGCCATGATGGCAGTATGCGGGCACTACCGTTGAAGCACATGGAGCTGCAGTTGCAATGCTGGTAGCCGGTGGCGGTGCCGCGTGCGGCACCACCTGTCGTAGGGCCACCACATCTGTACCGCAACCGTCGTCATTGTTGGGGAACGTTGCATGGGAAACAAAAATTTTCCTGTGCTCACCAAGATCAATCTAGGAGATGACCATCTACGAGAGGAGAGATTCGATCTACATACCCTTGTAGATTGCTAAGTGGAAGCGTTAAGAAACACGGTTGATGTAGTCGAACGTCTTCGTGATCCAATCACGATCCGTCCAGCGAACTCCCGATCCAAGTGCCGAACGGACGGCACCTTCGCGTTCAACACACGTATGGATTGATGACGCCTTCACCTCCTCGATTCCGCAAGCGGTGGTGAAGTAGTAGCTCGAGTCCTCCGGCAGCACGATGGCATGGTGGCGGGGGTGGTGGTGGAATCTCAGCAGAGCTTCGCTAAGCACTACGGAGAGGAAGTGGGCTACAAGGGAGAGGAAAGGCAGCATCGTGGGGTGGAGATGTGCTCAAGGGTGCGGCTGCCCTCTCTCTACCTCTCTATATATAGGGGAAGGGAGGAGGGGGTGGTGCCCCTAGGGTTTCCCCTAGGGGCGGCAGCCAGGGCAGATGGGATCTCCCCTAGGGTGACTTGCCCCCCAAGCGGGGCAGTGGGAAGCCCTAGGGCGCGTCCCCAACCCTCCTGGTTACGTGAGATGGGGTGAGGGGGGTGCTCAGCCCCTTAGTGGGCTGGTTTTCCCCCTCCCCTTAGCCCATGGAGCCCCCCAACACTTGCCAGGGCCCCCCGAAACCCCTTTCAGTGATGCTGGCCATCACCCGATACCCACGGAATAATTCCGGACTCTAATACCCTTCGTCCAATATATCAATCTTCACCTCCGGACCATTTCGGAGTTCCTCGGTATGTACGGGATCTCATCCGGGACTCCGAACAGCCTTCGGTAACCACCATAATGACTCGACTATACTTATATCGTCACCAAACGTTAAGTGTGTATACCCTGCGGGTTCGAGACCTATGCAGACATGACCGAGTCACCTCTACGGTCAATAACCAATAGCGGGACCTGGATTCCCATATTGGTTCCCACGTAGTCTATGAAGATCTTATCGGTCGAACCTCGATGTCAAGGATTCAACTAATCCCGTATGTAGTTCCCTTTGTCTATCGGTATGTTACTTGCCCGAGATTCGATCGTCGGTATCTCCACACCTAGTTCAATATCATTACCGGCAAGTCTCTTTACTCGTTCCGTAATACAAGACCACGTGGCTAACTCGTTAGTCACATTGCTTGCAAGCTCATTGTGATATTGTATTACTGAGTGGGCCCTGGGATACCTCTCCGTCATACGGAGTGACAAATGCTAGTCTTGATCCATTCCAACTCAACATACACCCTCAGAGATACCTGTAGAGCACCTTTATAGTCACCCCGTTACGTTACGACATTTGGTACACACAAGGTACTGTTGGGGAACGTTGCAGAAAATTAAAAAATTTCCTACGGTTTCACCAAGATCCATCTATGAGTTCATCTAAGCAATGAGTCAAGGGAGTGAGTTTGCATCTACATACCACTTGTAGATCGCATGCGGAAGCGTTCAAGGGGATGGTGATGATGGAGTCGTACTCGCCGTGATTCAGATCACCGATGACCAAGTGTTGAACGGACAGCACCTCCGAGTTCAACACATGTACGGGACAGACGACGTCTCCTCCGTCTTGATCCAGCAAGGAGGAAGGAGAGGTTGAGGAAGATTGCTCCAACGGCAGCACGACGGCGTGGTGGTGTTGGTGCAGCAGTACTCCGACAAGGCTTTGCCAAGCACGTAACGGAGGAGGAGAGGTGTTGGGGAGGGGAGGGGCTGCGCCCTGGGATGTGTTCAGCAGCCCTCCCCTCACCCCTCTATTTATAGGGGAAGGGGCAAGGGGGGCCGACCCCTCTAGATGGGATCTAGAGGGGGGGCGGCGGCCAGGGAGGGGGACTTGCCCCCCAAGCAAGGGGGGCGCCCCCCTTAGGGTTTCCCCCCCAACCCTAGGCGCATGGGCCCAAGGTGGGGGCGCGCCCAGCCCTCCAGGGGCTGGTTCCCTGCCCCTTGCGGCCCATGTGGCCCTCCGAGAGGGGTGGTCCCTCCCGGTGGACCCCCGGAACCTCTCCGGTGGTCCTGGTACAATACCGATATGCCCCCGAAACTTTCCGGTGTCCGCATGACAACTTCCCATATATAAATCTTCACCTCCGGACCATTCCGGAACTCCTCGTGACGTCCGGGATCTCATCCGGGACTCCGAACAACATTCGGTAATCACATACAAGTCTTCCTAATAACCCTAGCGTCATCGAACCTTAAGTGTGTAGACCCTACGGGTTCGGGAGACATGCAGACATGACCGAGACGACTCTCCGGTCAATAACCAACAGCGGGATCTGGATACCCATGTTGTCTCTCACATGTTCCACGATGATTTCATCGGTTGAACCACGATGTCGAGGATTCGATCAAACCCTGTATACAATTCCCTTTGTCAATCGGTACGTTACTTGCCCGAGACTCGATCGTCGGTATCCCAATACCTCGTTCAGTCTCGTTACCGGCAAGTCACTTTACTCGTACCGTAATGCATGATCCCGTGACCAACCACTTGGTCACTTTGAGCTCATTATGATGATGCATTACCGAGTGGGCCCAGAGATACCTCTCCGTCATACGGAGTGACAAATCCCAGTATCGATCCGTGTCAACCCAACAGACACTTTCGGAGATACCTGTAGTGCACCTTTATAGTCACCCAGTTACGTTGTGACATTTGATACACCCAAAGCACTCCTACGGTATCCGGGAGTTACACGATCCCATGGTCTAAGGAAAGGATACTTGACATTGGAAAAGCTACAGCAAACGAACTACACGATCTTGTGCTATGCTTAGGATTGGGTCTTGTCCATCACATCATTCTCCTAATGATGTGATCCCGTTATCAACGACATCCAATATCCATAGCCAGGAAACCATGACTATCTGTTGATCAACGAGCTAGTCAACTAGAGGCTCACTAGGGACATATTGTGGTCTATGTATTCACACGTGTATTACGATTTCTGGATAACACAGTTATAGCATGAATAAAGACAATTATCACGAACAAAGAAATATAATAATACTTTTATTATTGCCTCTAGGGCATATTTCCAATAGTCTCCCACTTGCACTAGAGTCAATAATCTAGTTACATTGTGATGAATCGAACACCCATAGAGTTCTAGTGTTGATCATGTTTTGCTCGCGAGAGAGGTTTAGTCAACGGATCTGCGACATTCAGATCCATATGTACTTTGCAAATTTCTATGTCTCCATCTTGAACATTTTCACGGATGGAGTTGAAGCGACGCTTGATGTGCCTGGTCTTCTTGTGAAACCTGGGCTCCTTGGCAAGGGCAATAGCTCCAGTGTTGTCACAGAAAAGTTTGATCGGCCCCGACTCATTGGGTATGACTCCTAGGTCGGTGATGAACTCCTTCACCCAAATTGCTTCATGCGATGCCTCCGAGGCTGCCATGTACTCCGCTTCACATGTAGATCCCGCCACGACGCTCTGCTTGCAGCTGCACCAGCTTACTGCTCCACCATTCAACATATACACGTATCCGGTTTGTGACTTAGAGTCATCCAGATCTGTGTCGAAGCTAGTGTTGACGTAACCCTTTACGACGAGCTCTTCGTCACCTCCATAAACGAGAAACATGTCCTTTGTCCTTTTCAGGTACTTCAGGATATTCTTGACCGCTGTCCAGTGTTCCTTGCCGGGATTACTTTGGTACCTTACTACCAAACTTATAGCAAGGTTTACATCAGGTCTGGTACACAGCATGGCATACATAATAGATCCTATGGCTGAAGCATAGGGGATGACACTCATCTCTTCCTTATCTTTTGCCGTGGTCGGGGACTGAGCCGAGCTCAATCTCACACCTTGCAACACAGGCAAGAACCCCTTCTTGGACTGATCCATTTTGAACTTCTTCAAAATCTTATCAAGGTATGTGCTTTGTGAAAGACCTATGAGGCGTCTCAATCTATCTCTATAGATCTTGATGCCTAATATATAAGCAGCTTCTCCAAGGTCCTTCATTGAAAAACACTTATTCAAGTAGGCCTTAATGTTGTCCAAGAGTTCTATATTATTTCCCATCAAAAGTATGTCATCTACATATAATATGAGAAATGCTACAGAGCTCCCACTCACTTTCTTGTAAACGCAGGCTTCTCCATAAGTCTGCATAAACCCAAACACTTTGATCATCTCATCAAAGCGAATGTTCCAACTCCGAGATGCTTGCACCAGCCCATAAATGGATCGCTGGAGCTTGCAAACTTTGTTAGCATTCTTAGGATCGACAAAACCTTCCGGCTGCATCATATACAGCTCTTCCTTAAGATGTCCATTAAGGAATGCCGTTTTGACGTCCATCTGCCATATCTCATAATCATAGTATGCGGCAATTGCTAACATGATTCGGACGGACTTCAGCTTCGCTACGGGAGAGAATGTCTCGTCGTAGTCAATCCCTTGAACTTGTCGATAACCCTTAGCGACAAGTCGAGCTTTATAGATGGTAACATTTCCATCCGCGTCCGTCTTCTTCTTAAAAATCCATTTGTTTTCTATCGCTCGCCGATCATCGGGCAACTCTGTCAAAGTCCATACTTTGTTTTCATACATGGATTCTATCTCGGATTTCATGGCTTCAAGCCATTTGTTGGAATCTGGGCCCACCATCGCTTCTTCATAGTTCGAAGGTTCACCGTTGTCTAACAACATGATTTCCAGGATAGGGTTGCCGTACCACTCTGGTGCGGAACGTGTCCTTGTGGACCTACGAAGTTCAGTAGCAACTTGATCCGAAGTACCTTGATCATCATCATTATTTTCCTCTTCAGTCGGTGTAGGCATCACAGGAACATTTTCCTGAGCTGCACCACTTTCCCGTTCGAGAGGTAGTACTTCATCAAGTTCTACTTTCCTCCCACTTACTTCTTTCGAGAGAAACTCTTTTTCCAGAAAGCATCCGTTCTTGGCAACAAAGATCTTGCCCTCGGATCTTAAGTAGAAGGTATACCCAACAACTTCCTTAGGGTATCCTATGAAGACGCATTTTTCCGACTTGGGTTCGAGCTTTTCAGGTTGAAGTTTCTTGACATAAGCATCGCATCCCCAAACTTTTAGAAACGACAGCTTAGGTTTCTTCCAAAACCATAATTCATACGGTGTCGTCTCAACAGATTTAGACGGTGCCCTATTTAAAGTGAATGTAGCTGTCTCTAGAGCGTATCCCCAAAATGATAGCGGTAGATCGGTAAGAGACATCATAGACCGCACCATATCCAATAGAGTGCGATTATGACGTTCGGACACATCGTTACGCTGAGGTGTTCTAGGCGGCGTGAGTTGTGAAACGATTCCACATTTCCTTAAGTGTGTACCAAATTTGTGACTTAAATATTCTCCTCCGCAATCTGATCGTAGGAACTTTATCTTTCGGTCACGTTGATTCTCTACCTCATTCTAAAATTCCTTGAACTTTTCAAAGGTCTCAGACTTGTGTTTCATCAAGTAGACATACCCATATCTACTCAAGTCATCAGTGAGAGTGAGAACATAATGATATCCTCCGCGAGCCTCAACGCTCATTGGACCGCACACATCGGTATGTATGATTTCCAACAAGTTGGTTGCTCGCTCCATTGTTCCGGAGAACGGAGTCTTGGTCATTTTGCCCATGAGGCATGGTTCGCATGTGTCAAATGATTCATAATCGAGAGACTCTAAAAGTCCATCAGCATAGAGCTTCTTCATGCGCTTGACACCAATGTGACCAAGGCGGCAGTGCCACAAGTATGTGGGACTATCGTTATCAACTTTACATCTTTTGGCATTCACACTATGAATATGTGTAATTTTACGCTCGAGATTCATTAAGAATAAACCATTGACCATCGGGGCATGACCATAAAACATATCTCTCGTATAAATAGAACAACCATTATTCTCGGATTTAAATGAGTAGCCATCTCGTATTAAACGAGATCCAGATACAATGTTCATGCTCAAACTTGGCGCCAAATAACAATTATTAAGGTTTATAACTAATCCCGTAGGTAAATGTAGAGGTAGCGTGCCGACGGCGATCACATCGACCCTGGAACCATTCCCGACGCGCATCGTCACCTCGTCCTTCGTCAGTCTCCGTTTATTCCGTAGCTCTTGCTGTGAGTTACAAATATGAGCAACGGCACCGGTATCAAATACCCAGGAGTTACTACGAGTACCGGTAAGGTACACATCAATTACATGTATATCAAATATACCTTTGGTGTTGCCGGCCTTCTTATCCGCTAAGTATTTGGGGCAGTTCCGCTTCCAGTGACCCTTCCCCTTGCAATAAAAGCACTCAGTCTCAGGCTTGGGTCCATTCTTTGACTTCTTCCCGGTAACTGACTTACCGGGCGCGGCAACATCCTTGCCGTCTTTCTTGAAGTTCTTCTTGCCCTTGCCCTTCTTGAACTTAGTGGTCTTATTGACCATCAACACTTGATGTTCTTTCTTGATTTCAACCTCTGCTGTCTTCAGCATTGAAAATACCTCAGGAATGGTCTTCACCATCCCCTGCATATTGTAGTTCATCACAAAGCTCTTGTAGCTTGGTGGGAGCGACTGAAGGATTCTGTCAATGACCGCCTCATCAGGGAGGTTAATGTTCAGCTGAGTCAGGCGGTTGTGCAACCCAGACATTTTGAGTATGTGCTCACTGACAGAACTGTTTTCCTCCATCTTACAACTATAGAACTTGTCGGAGACATCATATCTCTCGACCCGGGCATGAGCTTGGAAAACTAGTTTCAGCTCTTCGAACATCTCATATGCTCCGTGATGCTCAAAACGCTTTTGGAGCCCTGGTTCTAAGCTGTAAAGCATGCCGCACTGAACGAGGGAGTAATCATCAGCACGAGACTGCCAAGCGTTCATAACGTCTTGGTTCTCTGGGACGGGAGCGTCACCTAGCGGTCCTTCTAGGACATATTGTTTCCTGGCAGCTATGAGGATTATCCTCAGGTTCCGGACCCAGTCCGTATAGTTGCTGCCATCATCTTTCATCTTAGTTTTCTCTAGGAACGCGTTGAAGTTCATGTTGACATGAGCGTTGGCCATTTGATCTACAAGACATATTTGCAAAGGTTTTAGACTAAGTTCATGATAATTAAGTTCATCTAATCAAATTATTACAATGAACTCCCACTCAGATTAGACATCCCTCTAGTCATCTAAGTGTTACACGATCCGAGTCGACTAGGCCGTGTCCGATCATCACGTGAGACGGACTAGTCATCGTCGGTGAACATCTTCATGTTGATCGTATCTTCCATATGACTCGTGTTCGACCTTTCGGTCTCTGTGTTCCGAGGCCATGTCTGTACATGCTAGGCTCGTCAAGTTAACCCTAAGTGTTTTTGCATGTGTAAAACTGTCTTACACCCGTTGTATGTGAACGTAAGGATCTATCACACCCGATCATCACGTGGTGCTTCGAAACGACAAACTTTAGCAACGGTGCACAGTTAGGGGAGAACACTTCCTGAAATTGTTGTAAGGGATCATCTTATTTATTACCGTCGTTCTAAGTAAACAAGATGCATAAACATAATAAACATCACATGCAATTATATAGTAGTGACATGATATGGCCAATATCATATAGCTCCATTGATCTCCATCTTCGGGGCTCCATGATCATCTTGTCACCGGCATGACACCATGATCTCCATCATCATGATCTCCATCATCGTGTCTTCATGAAGTTGTCACGCCAACGACTACTTCTACTTCTATGGCTAACGCGTTTAGCTATAAAGTAAAGTAATTTACATGGCGTTCTTCAATGACACGCAGGTCATACAAAAAATAAAGACAAGTCCTATGGCTCCTGCCGGTTGTCATACTCATCGACATGCGAGTCGTGATTCCTATTACAAAAACATGATCTCATACATCACAATATATCATTCATCATTCATCACAACTTCTGGCCATATCACATCACATGACAATTGCTGCAAAAACAAGTTAGACGTCCTCTAATTGTTGTTGCATCTTTTACGTGGCTGCAATTGGGTTCTAGCAAGAACGTTTCTTACCTACGAATAACCACAACATGATTTTGTCAACTTCTATTTACCCTTCATAAGGACCCTTTTCATCGAATCCGCTCCAACTAAAGTGGGAGAGACAGACACCCACCAGCCACCTTATGCAACTAGTGCATGTCAGTCGGTGGAACCGGTCTCACGTAAGCGTACGTGTAAGGTTGGTCCGGGCCGCTTCATCCCACAATACCGCTGAAGCAAGAAAAGACTAGTAGTGGCAAGCAAGTTGACAAGATCCACGCCCACAACAAAATTGTGTTCTACTCGTGCAATAGAGAACTACGCATAGACCTAGCTCATGATGCCACTGTTGGGGAACGTTGCAGAAAATTAAAAAATTTCCTACGGTTTCACCAAGATCCATCTATGAGTTCATCTAAGCAATGAGTCAAGGGAGTGAGTTTGCATCTACATACCACTTGTAGATCGCGTGCGGAAGCGTTCAAGGGGATGGTGATGATGGAGTCGTACTCGCCGTGATTTAGATCACCGATGACCAAGTGCTGAACGGACAGCACCTCCGAGTTCAACACACGTACGGGACGGACGACGTCTCCTCCGTCTTGATCCAGCAAGAAGGAAGGAGAGGTTGAGGAAGATTGCTCCAACGGCAGCACGATGGCGTGGTGGTGTTGGTGCAGCAGTACTCCGACAGGGCTTCGCCAAGCACGTAACGGAGGAGGAGAGGTGTTGGGGAGGGGAGGGACTGCGCCTTGGGATGTGTTCAGCAGCCCTCCCCTCACCCCTCTATTTATAGGGGAAGGGGCAAGGGGGGCCGACCCCTCTAGATGGGATCTAGAGGGGGGGCGGCGGCCAGGGAGGGGGGACTTGCCCCCCAAGCAAGGGGGGCGCCCCCCTTAGGGTTTCCCCCCCAACCCTAGGCGCATGGGCCCAAGGTGAGGGGCGCGCCCAGCCCTCCAGGGGCTGGTTCCCTGCCCCTTGCGGCCCATGTGGCCCTCCGAGAGGGGTGGTCCCTCCCGGTGGACCCCCGGAACCTCTCCGGTGGTCCCGGTACAATACCGATATGCCCCCGAAACTTTCCGGTGTCCGCATGACAACTTCCCATATATAAATCTTCACCTCCGGACCATTCCGGAACTCCTCGTGACGTCTGGGATCTCATCCGGGACTCCGAACAACATTCGGTAATCACATACAAGTCTTCCTAATAACCCTAGCGTCACCGAACCTTAAGTGTGTAGACCCTACGGGTTCGGGAGACATGCAGACATGACCGAGACGGCTCTCCGGTCAATAACCAACAGTGGGATCTGGATATCCATGTTGGCTCCCACATGTTCCACGACGATTTCATCGGTTGAACCACGATGTCGAGGATTCGATCAAACCTTGTATACAATTCCCTTTGTCAATCGGTACGTTACTTGCCCGAGACTCGATCGTCGGTATCCCAATACCTCGTTCAGTCTCGTTACCGGCAAGTCACTTTACTCGTACCGTAATGCATGATCCCGTGACCAACCACTTGGTCACTTTGAGCTCATTATGATGATGCATTACCGAGTGGGCCCAGAGATACCTCTCCGTCATACGGAGTGACAAATCCCAGTCTCGATCCGTGTCAACCCAACAGACACTTTCGGAGATACCTGTAGTGCACCTTTATAGTCACCCAGTTACGTTGTGACGTTTGATACACCCAAAGCACTCCTACGGTATCCGGGAGTTACACGATCTCATGGTCAAAGGAAAGGATACTTGACATTGGAAAAGCTACAACAAACGAACTACACGATCTTGTGCTATGCTTAGGATTGGGTCTTGTCCATCACATCATTCTCCTAATGATGTGATCCCGTTATCAACGACATCCAATGTCCATAGCCAGGAAACCATGACTATCTGTTGATCAACGAGCTAGTCAACTAGAGGCTCACTAGGGACATATTATGGTCTATGTATTCACACATGTATTATGATTTCCGGATAATACAGTTATAGCATGAATAAAGACAATTATCACGAACAAAGAAATATAATAATACTTTTATTATTGCCTCTAGGGCATATTTCCAACAGGTACTCCTTCGGTGTCAGTGAGTTGCATGATCTCATGGTCATAGAAACATATACTTGACATGCAGAAAACGATAGCAATAAACTTGATACGGTCATATGCTATGTTCATAGTTTGGGTCTTGTCCATCACATCATTCTCCTAATGATGTGATCATGTTATCAAATGACAAGTCATGTCTATGGCTAGCAAACCATAGCCATCTTTGATCAACGAGCTAGTCTAGTAGAGGCTCACTAGGGACATGTTGTTGTCTATGCATCCACACATGTATATGAGTTTCCGATTGATACAGTTCTAGTATGGATAATAAACGATTATCATGAACAGGGAAATATGATAATAACCAATTTATTATTACCTCTAGGGCATATTTCCAACAGCCAACGTTGTCATCTTTCCTCTCCGGGATGGGTTCGAATCAGCACTGTGGCGTGGGGTGTTCGTATCGCGGTTGCACGTCCCTGACAACATGCAGCGCCGAATCTGAGAGGGCACAGTGGGGCAATCGTAGTAGGGGAGGACGGTGAGGATGGCCATGGCAAACTGAGAAAAGAAGACGGGAGAAGGAAGAAAGACAACGGTGTGTGTGAAACAATGGGCTATTGGATCAGGTTTCGATCGAGAGGTCTGCGACCGGCGCCAGCTTCAGCCGGTCGATCAAAAGCAATCATTTACCATATTTATCGTTCTCTTAAAAAAACTATATTTATCGTCTCACATCTACATGCCGGTACAGTCAATTTTTTTAGAATACAAGACAGACGTAGACGCAGACGCTCATATATATACTTATACACTTATCTCTATAAACACACACGCGGACCCTATCTCTATGAGCACCTCGAAGTCGACTAGAATGTCTTCTTCCAACGAAGACATATATATGAGCACCTCAAAGTCGACAGGGACGTCCTCTCCCAGTGAAGACGCATCACCGAAAATCTTAAAATAAGAGCCGGGATATCATTTTCCTACTAACCATCCAACCACGGGTTGGTTCACTAGTACGGCCAATCAAGTCCGTTACTTTTTTCCTTTTCCAATCCTGATGATGCATTGCATAACCACACTACAAAATCGAAAAAACATAATTATTTGAAATTGCATTGTTTACTAGTTCAACACACCTACATCCAAATTAATTTAACAGAGGTGCCACTTATCTATGGCATGTTTATGACCAGCTAACGGGGAAAAATCAGTTACATCATGAGAAAACAGGTAGTACAACCCAACAATGTGACGAGTCGGTACCACTTCAAAAAAAAAGAACACCTTGACCTTGGTGCACTATCTCAATACGCCCGGGAACTAACTACCCCTATCAGCTTCGGAAGAAGTACAACCCACAAGGACTTCAACGGTCTACAAGCCACTTTCACATCTGCAAGAACTTTTCACCTGCCGCTTTTTTTCCTGATTTGGCGTGAAATACTCACGGCGCTTGACTGGGGCAGAGCTCGGCAGCTCGCTCACTGTTGTCTGCACAGACAGCACCACAATCCAGCCCAAGGCGTTGAGGCCTTCGCGGAAACAACATCCAGAAATGACAAATGCTGGAGCTAACTGATCCGGCTGCTATCGGCCTACCCGCCGCCTCTTCCTCTCCTGCTCACGCCTCTCTTCTTCCTCGAGCAGGCGGAGCTCCTCTTCGTCCTCCTGCCTTGCAATCCTCGCGCTGACGAAGTAAGCAAACAACAGAGCAAGGTCAATAAGATGCAAACTATTCAGCAATTTGAGTGATTACTACTATCGGTCATCCAGTTCCATTTTCTGGAACGAGTTCTAAACATCCATCTCGTTCAAGTGTGTCGTGCGACACACTTTACTGAGTACTCCCCTTCCGTCCCGAATTACTTGTCGCAGAAATGGATGTATCTAGACGTATTTTTAGTTCTATACATCTATTTCTATCCATTTCTTCGACAAGTAATCAGGGCGGAGGGAGTATATAATTATACTGGGAGAGTAGACTAAAAGTAACCAACGAAGGGAACATATTTTGCCGACTAATATGCTGATTTCTTTTTGCCACAGATTTTCTTCACAGTGTAATGTGGACAAGACACCATCAGTCCATGACTAATCCAGAAATTGTGCATATTTCTCAAATGATCTCTATTTGTTTTCAGCTTCTACAATCTTGCAACAGGACAAAATATAAATATATAAGAAAAATGCATTATGTGAAGAACATGGATACCTTCTTTTCTCTTCCATCTCTATAGTAGCAAAATCTGCTTCCATGTCACTATCATCATCATCTCTGCCTGCATATTTACTAGGGTCATACCTGCACCGGAAATCCAGACTTGTAAGAGTTTTCTTCTTTTCAAAGCAATATAACATATAATCTTATTTCGTGTCATACAATTAAATCAAATAACCTTGTTATAAAAAAGCCACTAAGGCAATATGTAACATATAAAAAAGCCAAGGTGAAATTTCAACAGGTATTGCAATCGGTGTAGCCAGTCCATGATCCATGTTAAGTAAATTATCCAAACACTAGTAGAGTAGACACTGACGCTCCGAAGACACAAACCCAGCTTGTATATACCAAATCTATACACAGACGGAACATATTATCGAACATTTTAACCAGGATAACTGATAATATGCCCAGAAAAAGCACAGGATAAAAATTTACCTGAACATACTCCTGATCATAGCCATGGGGTCATCCTCATCTTCAATGTCGTCATCAAACCTTCGTTTCCCCAATTGCTTTTTCTTTGCACGATCATCACGTCCATTGGCAGATACTTGTCGAGATGGCTACATGAGCACACAAACACAATGAAGAAACAAACTTAGCGCAACAATATCATTACAAATCATCACACTCTAAACATGAAAATGTATGCACATGGCATAACACCAAAAGAAAAACCAACAGACAATTGCTTCACCAGTACTACTTTTTTGACAAATGAACAGCTTGACAGAATATTACCATAGGTTTCGAGGGAGTCCTTACCTGCCTTTCGGATGGTTTTACTCGATCATTTGCTTGGACTCTTCTTTGCTCAGGATAATGACCTTGCGAGGAAAGAGGCCTTTGCCGTTGCAACATCTGCTGCGGCCTGTTGCTCTGTGGCAGCTGTCTTTGGCTTTGTGAGGTTTGCAACTGTGAAGATTGCTGTGGTCTCTGTCTCTGTAGTGATTGTTGCGGTCTCTGACTCTGCGATGATTGTGGTCTCTGACTCTGCGATGACTGCAATGGCCTCTCACGCTGTGACGACTGCAGTTGCCTCTGGCTATGCGAGGACTGCACTGGCCTCTGGCTCTGTGACTGCAGTGGCCTCTGGCTCTGCGATGACAGCTGTGGCCTCTGGCTCTGCGAGGACTGCTGTGGCCTCTGGCTCTGCGACAACTGCTGTGGCCTCTGGCTCTGCGACGACTGTTGTGGTCTCTGGCTCTGCGATGACTGCTGCGGCCTCTGGCCATACGAGGCTGATTGCATCCTCTGACTTTGTGAGGGCTGTGGTCGACCATTAGGTAACACAGGTTGCTTTCTAGCTAAATGATCCTTTCTAAGAGATTGTTCATTCACTTCCTTCATAGAAGGCTTATTTGCTATCTGACCTTTGCTTGGAAACTTTTGGCTTGCAGCTTTGCTTCCAGTGGCCTGGCTGGACCCATTTCTAACAACACTATGCATCCTTCCATTGTCAACAGCTCTTTCCCTACTTGGGAGCATCTCCTTTCCCTTGGATTCAAACTTACTTTCCGGGCGTCTTTGTGCGGACAATGTGTTGTTGTTCAACACATGACCATTTGGCAATCTGGCAGGCTGACTTGTTGGTGCCCTACTCTTCGCTGCAGAATGCATCATCTCACGATCTTTTGACACAAAAAAACCAACCATCAGCACTCTCCACTAAACAAGAAAGACGAAGTTTCGCAATAGAAGTTCAAACTCACCGGACTTTTGGGTCAAGGAAGGCCTAGCTGCAGGTTTTTCCCTTGGAGGAGATGGAATGTCAGCATCATCCGAAAGTAGAAATGAATAGTCCCGATTATCCTTAAGTGCCTCAGCTTTCTTTTTTGCCTGCATTGCAGCTGCTATTTTGTGACTGCACTGGCCAACGTTTAATAAAGCAAAGAAATGAACAATGTAAAGAAGAAAATATCCCTTGTACCTCATTAACAATCTTTTGCTTCTGGTGAAATCCATTTGTTTTAGCTTGCACTTGCACTCTCGAAGATGATGGGATGTCCTTCTGCATATATATTACCTGCAATTAGTAAGGAATGGATCAACAATAATCAGAATGAGATGTAATGCCACATACTCCAGGAGGTCTTCGTTCTCTGGGCACTGTGTTCTGTATCTCTTTCATTGACTTCCTTTCTTCAATCACACGCTGGGAAATCACCGGCTTGGAGGGCCCAAAGAAGGAGCCAAAACTACACGAGTGAAATACATGAAAATTTATTCCCCATCACCATACTAAGACCAGTAAGACGAAATGTTGAGTTTGAGTGGACAACAATATTCCAAGAAAGGATAGCATGACAATCTATTTAGTATGATAACTTCGCAGTTCCAATACCAATTATCAACATATAAACTTAACACGCTAAAGATCCTGATAGAAGGTACTCCCTCTGTTCTAAATATAAGCCCTTTTAGAGATTTCAATACAGAGTACATACAGATGTATATAGACATATTTTAGAATGTAGATTCACTCATTTTGCTCCATATGTAGTCCATATTGGAATCTCTAAAAGGTCTTATATTTAGAAACGGAGGGAGTATATGAGAAGGTATCATTGTCCGACTATCTTCCTCTGAGGATTGTATTTTTCTACACTATACAGGTTCCTGGAGGATAACCAAACAAAATGCTGGACAAAGTGTAGAAGAGGCACATTGAAATTCAGAGACACTTACTTGGGTGGGGGTGGTCTTCTATCATGCGAGGAAGATGAGCGACCAGCTGTGCTAGCACTAGCACCCTGTGCCTTCCGCCTAATCTGCTCCTTCAATCGTTCTCTAATTTGAAGGAACTCCTGCTGACCCTCTGGTGGCTCTTCGTCCTCCTCAGGAGCTCCTGCGCCTTCCTCCTCGTACTCATCTTCATCATAGTACTCGTCCTCATACTCATCCTCCACTGCCCGATGATAACCCTTTTACGATGATGAGCAAAAGAAATGCACTGTCAGTCTTACCACAAATGAAATGGCTCAAGAAAGGTTCAGGTACCATCCTTTTCAAATGAATTAACCCTACATGTTCATGGTCATAACAGAATATCGAGCAAACCATGATTCCAGCTGCTTCTACGGATGATAGATGCAGAAACAATGGGCTTAGAAGCTTAAATTAATTAGTCTCATATATAGGGAAAGAACTGCACTGTCAGTCTATCACAGATGAAATGGCTGTAGTTCCTCGATTCTCAAATGAATTAAGCATACATGTTCATGATCATAATAGAATATCCAGCAAACTATGATTCCAGCTGCTTCTACAGATGATAGATACAGAAACAGTAGTACTAAAATGGAGTTAGAAGCTTGGATTATTACATTGGTCTCATACTCGTAGCGGCTCATTTGCGCCAGTGATCCCGTTGCGTCCGCGTCGCAGCTCCTGAATCAAAGTCAGCAATCCTCATGAGTTTCCAACACGACGCCATGAATATTTTCACAGAGTGTTGAAGTTTTTAGCTAAAGAAAGCATCGAGCCGGGACCAGAGCGCCCAAATACGCTCCAGGAAAGCAGCAATCGGCCCCCGAAATCCCGCTGTCGAGGGCCCAAACCACGTGGCCTACAGCTAATCGCGCGAGCCCCACCCCGAAACGCGAATAAACGAGCGGCCCAGTCTAGGGTTTCCGCAGGCAGGAAAACGCAAATCTGGGACGCCGCCGCCGCCGCGGAAAACGACACTCCCCGTCGAACCGGCCCAAATTCGCGCCGTCGGGCACGGGTGCTCACCTCGGCGCGCGGAGAATCGCCTCTTCCGGGGCCGGCGGGGGGCTGCGCGGGGCGGATTCGTCCCGGCGAGATTCCGCGCGACCGCGGCTGGATCAGAGGGCGGGAGCCGCAGGAAAAGTCGTCGCGGGAGGCCGCGGGGCGGAGGGCGAGCGCGGGGCCGACGGGAGCCGGTCGGGGCCCGGCTCGCGGTCGCGGGCCGCGGGCGGGAGGCCGGCGGGGAGGAGGAGTCGCCGGCGCGGGGGCACGGGAGGGGAAGCGGAGGGAGGCTTTAGGGGCTGCTTCGTTGGGTCGGGAATGTGGAGCAGCGAGGCCGCGAGAGGGGAATCGGGTCGAAGGCCTGGCAGTTTATAAATAGGCGTGTGCGTGCGTTTCCGCGAGGTAAGAAACTGACATGACATGACGTCTTGCCCGGGGCTGGCCTGGATAGATGTCCCTGGAAAGAGTCTGTGGGTCGGGTGGGCCTTCCTCTCTTCTTTGAGAGAGTGGCCGCCTGTACGACGACCGCCGCCGATATGGTGTTGCAGGCCCATTTTTCTTTCTTCTTTTGCCGCCAAGTGCTCTCCCAGCCCCCAGGTGATTATGCCCTTAACCAACATGTGCTTTCCGTTTGCTTCGGTGGAACACCTAACAGCGGCCAAATCTGATCACTGCCCTATATTATTACAAACGGATCTTGTGGAATCGAGTGTGAGAGCAAAGCAGAAGCAGTTCTGGTATAAATGCATGTGGGAGCGTGACCCTAGCTTTGGGAATGTGGTAACCGAAGCTTGGAACATTTCTGGAAAGGCTAATACTGTCGCAGCTCTGTCCGAGAAACTTGCTCATGTGGCTGGTACGTTGCGACAATGGGGCCGAACCACCTTTGGTGCGGTTCGAACTGAGCTACGGACGCTTCGTTCGAAACTTGCGGAACTTCGAGCCCTGCCCGACCGTGGGGGTCCATCGTCGGAAGAGGAACAGGTAGAAGCCCGCATGTCCGAACTCTGCCTACGTGAGGAGATCATGTGGCGTCAACGGGCACGCATTCAGTGGTTGGCGGAGGGAGACAACAACACCAAATTTTTTCATCGAAAGGCCAGTGCTCGCAAAGCTAGAAACCGAATATGCGAACTGGAACATGCGGATGGCACGGTCTGTGTTGATGATCAGGAGATGCCAAGCTTGGCAACAAACTTTTATAGCAATCTGTATGCCTCCGAAAGCACAATCGGTATTGATGAGGTATTATCTCACATACCGTCCAGGGTGGACACTGCCATGAATGAGATGCTTAACGCCCGCTATACAAACGCCGAGGTGAAAGCAGCGGTGTTCCAAATGTTTCCAACAAAAGCTCCAGGGCCTGATGGCTTTCCTACGCACTTCTTTCAGCGGCACTGGGAGTTGTGCGGCGATGAGGTGACTGATATGGTGCTACGTGTTCTAAAGGGAGAGGATTCTCCGGAGGAGATAAACAAAACGTTCATTGTGTTAATTCCCAAGATTGCAAGTCCAAAAAATTTAGGACAGTTTAGACCGATAAGCCTATGCAATGTGATCTTTAAGATCGCCTCGAAGGTGCTAGCTAATCGGCTGAAGCTCATTCTCCCCGATATCATCTCTGAGGAACAATCAGCATTCATACCGGGACGTCTTATCACGGATAACTTCATCTCCGCTTATAAGTGTCTCCCTTATATGAAACGAAGGAAGGTAAAGAGCAACATATTCTGTGCTTTGAAACTTGATATGATGAAAGCTTACGATAGAATCGAGTGGAATTATCTTGAACGGGTTATGCTAAAGTTGGGTATAAGTGCAGGGTTCACAGAGATTGTTATGAGGTGTGTCACATCAGTATCCTTCTCCGTCATCTTCAATGGTGAAAGGCAAGAGGAGTTCAGTCCTTCCCGAGGCCTCAGGCAAGGTGACCCAATCTCCCCATATCTTTTTTGTTGGCTGCCGAGGGCCTGTCTTGTCTGTTGAAGTCGGCGGATCCAAATGACAATGTTCGAGGCATCAAGGTGGCAGATGGCGCTCCGGAGGTAAATCATTTACTATTTGCAAATGATAGCCTCTTATTTTTTAATGCCACCCCTGATATGGCAATGAAGGTGAATTCGTTGTTGCAACATTACTGTGAGGCTTCTGGCCAGCGAATCAACAGGGACAAGTCATCAATCTTCTTTAGCAAGGGCTGTTCGGATTCTTTGAAGCAACAAGTGAAACAAATCTTAGATGTGCAGAACGAAAAATTGTCAGACAAATACCTTGGCCTTCCAGCAGATGTTGGTAGAGCAAAGGAGGGGTCCTTTAAATATCTAAAAGATCGAATATGGAAGCATGTGCAAGGTTGGATGGAGAAGGCGCTATCAGTTGGTGGTAAGGAAGTGTTAATAAAATCAGCTGCGCAGGTGATCCCTACTTATTCCATGGCTTGTTTTAAACTACCCCGAGGCCTCTGCCAGCACATCAATGGTTTGTTGCGGAAGTTCTAGTGGGGATCTAAAAAAGGCGAGAGGAAGACTGCTTGGGTTTCATGGGAAGCTATGTCATAGCCTAAGAGCATGGGGGGCATGGGCTTCCGCGATATCGAACTCTTCAACTTGGCGCTCCTTGCGCGGCAAGCATGGCGGCTGCTGACTCAGCCGGACTCATTGAGCGCCAGGATCCTTCGATCGGTTTACTACCCTTCATCTTCAATCCTCGAAGCAGATTTGGGGAAGAACCCATCACAAGTATGGCGATCCATCATCGAGGGACGGGATGCACTTAAGTTGGGCCTCCTGAAGCGCATCGGTTCGGGTGAGCAGACTAATATTTGGAGCGATAATTGGATCCCCCGTGACCATAAGCTTCGGCCGGTTTGTCTGAAATCCCAGAACCCTCCCCAGCTTGTTTCGGAACTCATCAACCCGGTCACTTGCACATGGAATGTTGTGATGCTACGTGAACATCTGTACCCAATGGATGCTAAGGCAGTCCTCAATATCCCACTGAGTAGCAAATTTCAGGATGATCTCTGGTCGTGGCATTACGAGAAAAGAGGGATCTTCACAGTGAGCTCAGCTTACAAACTTCTTGCAGCGACAAAGCAGCAACGCACGGATTGGTTGGAGCACAACGATGGTCACTCAAATGCCGCATTAGATAGCCGCTCATGGTCAAAACTCTGGGGCGCGGCGGTGCCCTCGAAAGTCCGTGTCTTTGCCTGGAGGCTAGCTAAATCATCCATACCTACAGGGGCTGTTCGACACCATAGAAGCATGTCTGATTCCGCTGAATGCAGCATCTGTCACGCAGCGGTGGATACGTGGAGGCATGCCCTCTTCGACTGCCATATGGCTCGATGCGTTTGGGCCCTTTCTGATGAGGAGATCACTGGAACCATCATCTCCAACCGCACGGATGACGCTAAACTGTGGATGCTCTGGTTAGTTGACACTCTTCCCACAGTGGATTTGGCACGTGTGCTTGTAACGATGTGGGCGATATGGTGGGCGAGACATCGAGCTATCCACGACGAGCAGTTTCAGAACCCCCTTAGTGCTCATATCTTCATTACCAAATTTCTGGCGGAGCTCGATCAGATTCCAGAAAGGGGAGCACGTACCAGGGACCTGCATGCACAATCCAAGGACCTGCATGTAAGGCCCAGGGGCATGCATGCAATGCCCAGGGACCCGCATGTAGCGACTCCAGGCGCGGTAAGACCAGCATGTTGTGCATGGTTGCCGCCAGTGTCTCACTCAGTCAAGATTAATGTAGATGGCGGGTTTTCCAAGATCGGCGACAAGGATGCTTCTGCTATCGTGTGCCGTGATAAAAATGGGAACTATCTGGGCGCCTCAGCCATCATTTTGAGGGCCTTTTGGACCCGGTGATCCTCGAAGCACAGGCCTGCATCGAGGCACTAGCGCTCGCTGCGGATCTACAAGTTCAATCCATTTGTGTGGCCACAGATTGCCAAGAAGTTGTATCAAGGATCAAGGATGACTCCCCATGCAAGTTTTATCCAATTCTTCAAGATATCAAGCACCACAGAGTAGCTTTTAGTGCGGTGGAGTTTATCCATGAGAGTCGGAAGTATAACGGAGAGGCTCACGCTTTTGCTAAAGCTGCCGCATCTCTCCCCCCCGGGCGCCATGTGTGGCTTGCAACTTTGCCCGATATTATCTGTATTCCCATGACTTTGCATGTTTAATAAAGGATACAAATTTCGCTCAAAAAACATGTGCTTTCGGTTTCTTCTACTCGCGGCGGCGATAGCCGCACGTCGAGGTCGCACATCCCCTGTCGTCTCCCTTCCATCCCTACCGCCGGTTCGTTGCTCAGGGGACTTCTCTGGGAGGGTTTCCTGGCGGTGACCACGGTTGCTGGATGCGCGAGGCGTTCTAGGGTTTACTCAACAGCCCGATCATTTTCTTCATCGGGTTAGGGTTTTCAAAGATGGCAGACAAAACTTCGGGGTCGAAGACAGTAGACTCCAAAGAGGTGGCAGAGATGATGGAGAGGCTTGACCTCCAAGAGGACAACCTGGACGATGTAGTCTTTGAGGAACAAGAAGCCCCCCCCCCCACACCAGAGTCGGTCAAATGGATGGCGCTGGCTAGGGTTCTATAAGTGCATCTAGTGCCCCTTAGTGATTTTGGTGTATTGAAGACTTATAGGTTAAGGGACTAATGTGTTTATGAGTGTACACAGGTCTATAAGTCTATGAGGAGTTTGATATTTACAGAGAAAGTCGACTCCTAAAAATGAATATCTTCGATTGAAGATTTTGGTATTTCTGAAGACTTTCATGAAGACATTGAAAGTGAAGAAATTGGTGTGTCCGTGAAGACTTGATATTTATGCAAGGAATATGAAGCTTGAAGACTTTCGTTTTCATAGTTCTGTTTTTCTCTTTCTTGAGTCATAGGAAACACCGTACTGTTAAAGGGGGTCGAGGAAATACTAAGGAAAAATTTCCATGTGATGCTCAACTCAAAATCCTACACCTACCAATCCCTTCGAGTGAAGCCATTGGAAATCTCATACAGTTCAGTCAATTTCTTCAGTGACAGAGACGAAGTTCTTCTGGTCGCTGAGGAATTTGTTCTGACTGAGGAGTTAGGAATTCGCCAGTGCGGATTGCCTACACAGTGAGGAACATGATAGCCCTGAGGAATTTGAGAGTCAAATTTCCGACCGTTGCTGTGCTACGCGCCAGCTGTCCCAAAATATCTTATCCACCTAACGGTCATATCATTGAAGGGCATTTATGTCTTATCATGTCGGGCTGCTCCCTAGGCTATAAATAGCCGCCCCTACAACCACTAGCTGGTTGGCTGCTCCGAGAGAAACTGACACTTGTCATTTGAGAGCAACCCATCCTCCGAGGACTTTGAGCGAAAATCATCGAGTGAGGAAAATCCAAACCCAAACACCCACAAACCCAAAGTGATTGAGCATCACTGAAGAGATTGATCCTGCGTGGATCCGACGCTTGTTACCTTTGAAGACTGTGCTTCTTCCAGACGGTTAGGCGTCATGGTCTAGAGCATCCAAGAGGAATTGTGGATCGCCGAGTGACCGAAGTCTGTGAAGGTTTGGAAGTCGCCTGAAGACTTACCACGAGTGATTGGACGAGGTCTGTGTGACCTTAGTTCAAGGAGAATACGGTGAGGACTTGGTGTCCTGAGCTGCGTGCTCAGCGACTGGGTGTCCGGGACTGTGTGTCCTCGAGTTTAAATACTCATCCGCTCCAACTAGATGTACAACTGAGACAGCAGTTGGAACTGGTCTACCAAATCATTGTCTTCACCAACCTTACTAGTTCTATTTCCTCAACTCATTCATTTCCTCATTACTGTGTTGAGTGATTGTTCATATCTGTGTTTGAAGACTTTGACTGAAGACTTTCTCAATTTCCTCAGTTCAATTTCTTCAGTTTGTTTGTCTTCATCATGTGTTATCCTGTGTTTACGCTTTCTATACTGTGTGATTGTCTTCATTTTATCATGATGACTATGTGTGTATTCTGTTATGATTACTTCTGAGTACTTATTCCGCTGGAAGTAGTTCTTCGCTAAGGAATTTCCTCACCGGCAAATTCCTTAGTGAAGAATTCATAAAAATCGCCTATTCACCCCCCCTCTAGTCGATATAACGCACTTTCAATTGGTATTAGAGCCAGGTTCTCCCTTGTTCTATGTGATTTTGGTTTAACCACCTGGAGTTCTAGTTATGTCGACCGCAGGTATGATCAAGGTCTCTGCTGGGTGTCCTACCTTCGATGGCACTGACTACCCCTACTGGAAGAATAAGACGCGAATGCATCTTGAAGCAATTAACAACGATCTCTGGTACGTTGTGGGAAATGGTGTTCCCTCAGTCACACCTTCCCTGAATGCTGCTGATGTGAAGAGATTCAAGCAACTCGATTCTCAAGTGAAGAATATCATATGTGGTCATGTGAGTAAAGGGCAGTATGGTAGAGTGAGTGCTTTGGAAACTGCTAAGCTTATCTGGGATAGGCTCTCCAAAGTAAACTAAGGAGTCTCAACTCAATGTGACTCTCGTGTTGACGTTCTTTGCAATCTCTTCAACCGCTTCAAAAGACTCGACAATGAAAATGTTCAGCAAACCTTCGATCGCCTCACTAATATCTCAAATGAGCTTCAAGCGCTCGGTGCCACTGACATCACCGATCATGAGGTGGTGAAGAAATTGCTGAGATCACTCGATTCGTCATTTGACACTCTGGCACTGATGATTCAAGAGCGTGCTGATTACAAGTCACTAGATCCCGCTGATATCCTCGAGAGGCTAAATACTCATGGGTTCCAGCTTGCCGAAAAGAGAGATCTCTATGGTTCAAGCTATGGCAGAACACGTGCCCTGAAGGCCAAGGCAGTGTCTGAATCTGAATGTGAAGATTCTGGTAGTAGCCTTGGTGATCCTGAAGAATTGAGCCAGGAGCTAGCACTGCTCGTGAAGAAGTTCCAGAAATTCTCAAGACGTGGTCGCTTTGGAAAATCTTCAAGGAGCAGTGATTCCTCATCAAGTGACTATAAGAGAAGGCTATGCCACAAATGCAAGAAGCCTGGTCACTACATTCAAGATTGTCCTCAGTGGGACAAGGAACTAAAGAAGAAGAAATACAAGGATTACAGTTCTGATGATGCCAAGAAGAAGAAGAAATCTTCAAAGTCTTCATCATCAAAATCCTCGAAGTCTTCATCCCACAAGAAGAGCAGCTCCAAGAAGGCTCGGGCATTCATTGGCAAGGAAATGGATTCTGAGGCTGAATCTGAGGATAATGAGGAAGAGGAGGCATCCGAGGAGTCTGAGTCAGGTGTGGCAAGTCTAGCTCTTGCTACCGCATTTGTCAGCAAGTCTATCTTCAACTCTGAAGAAAATGGCAACACCAACAACGCTGATGAAGGCAATGACGACTACGCTCCCACCTATTGCTTCATGGCAAAGGCTGCTAAGGTAACTAAATACCCCTCCTCTGAATCAAGTGAGGATGAATCTGATGAAAATCTTAAGCCTAGCTACTCTAAACTTGCTAAGATTGCTGTGAAACAACAAAAGGCTATTGAAAAACTTCAAAACATGCTAGACAAAAGTGATGATATGTTGGGTGATGAAATGGACCGCACTAAAGACTTAACTGAAAATCTTCAGAGACTTCAGTCTAAGTTTGACAACCTTCAAAGTCATCATAAAACCCTCTTAACTGATCACGAGAAGCTTTCTTATGAATTTCTTCAAAGAAAGCAAGATCTTGAGAAGCTAAGAGTGAGTTATGAAGATCTTCAGAAGGAGCGCGATTCATTACTTGCTCAACAAATCAGCGCTACTCAGGAAGAATTTGATCCTCCATGCTTAAAGTGCATTGAACGTGAATCTGCTAATTCTTCACCTGAATGTTCAAATGCTTCAAATGTTACAAATTCTTCACCTGCCTCTGCTATCACTAATTCCTCATCTGAGGACATTGCTAGTATCACTGACGATGCAGGGCTGAAGGAATTGTATATGACAGGCATGTACAAAAGCCTCAAAGGGCATCAGACTCTTTGTGATGTGCTTAAAAAGCAGATCCTCAACAGAAACCCTAGGAAAGAGGGTATTGCCTTTGAGAGGAAACTCAATGCTGATGGAACATATTGGAAGCCTGAGCAGTACCCCAAAACCTCATGGGTTGCTGCAAAGGGACCTCCAGTTGATCCATCTAACTTATCTGGCTTTACATGTGAATCTCCTCATTCTTCTGATGAGTCATTTGACTCCAACTATAAACTGTTCAAAAATCAGAATGGTGAAGTATTTGCTAGATATGTTGGCACTAACTGCAGGAACGGTTCCCCTATGAAGAAAATCTGGGTTCCCAAAAGTTATGTTGAAAGTCTTCAGGTGAATGTCCTCATGACACCACCAGTGAAGAATAGGAACCCCAGATCAAACTCTTCATATGGACCAAATTCTTCATATGGATCCAAGTCCTCATACGGACCAAATTCCTCACATGGATCAAATTCCTCAAAAGGATCAAAGTCCTCATATGAACATCATCGTGCTAACAACTCTGTTTCGCAGGGTAGAGCTAAGGGCTATGAATATGTGCATTATTCTTCAAATCATTATGTTCATAAGTCCTCGAAGAATTTCTCTGCTTATTCATATGCTTACCCTAACCCCTCTTATGTGAAACGAAGTGGACTGGCGTCCATGCCACCTTTCTCATATGGTGCTCGCAGAGTGATGAATTCTTTGCCACCCCTCCAGATGTGGGTGGTGAAGAAAAAGAACTAATCTCTTATGCAGGGTCATATCTCCAGACGTGCTTTAACGTCTGAAGAATTTGCTGGGGGCCTGACAAAATGCCTGAATGGACGCAGGCGAATCATGATGAAATGAACTTTCATTTCACACGTCCTCACACTGCTTATCTGTGCTATTGCTTGATGAAATTGAACTGATGATACTGATGTCATATTCTTCACTGATGAAGTATATGAGTTTGTAAGCTGCACTAATTCATCTGCAGGATGATCAACCCAAAGCAAATGAGTGGGTCCTCGATAGTGGATGTACAAATCACATGACTGGTGACAAGAATCTATTGATGGATGCTCCCTTAACACCGTCACATCTGAAGCATATCATCTTCGCTGACAAAGGCAAAAGTCAGGTATTGGGTCTAGGTAAGGTTGCGGTCTCTAAGGACATACACATGGACAAAGTCATGCTTGTCGAGTCCTTAGGATACAACCTCATGTCTGTCTCAATGCTTTGTGATCTTGATATGGTTGTTGTCTTTGGCAAGTATCGTTGTGTTGTGATCATGGAAGCTGACAATTCCAAAGTCTTCGAAGGCTTTAGGAGAGGAGACTTGTACATTGTTGATTTCTCTACAGGACCACAACCTGCCGTGTGCTTACTTGCAAAAGCTTCAGAAGGCTGGCTATGGCATCGACGACTTGGTATGCTGGCATGAGGAATCTGCACACGCTCGCGAAGAAGAAGCATGTCATTGACATTGAGAATGTCAAATTCCTCAAGGATCACTTGTGCGGAGCCTGTGAAGCTGGGAAAATGACTAAGGCCAAGCATCCAGCAAAGACTATCATGACCACCACTCGACCATTTGAATTGCTTCACATGGATCTCTTTGGTCCTAATCATTATTTTGCTGTGACTAATGAATGCATCTCTATATGGCTTTGTTATTGTTGATGATTATTCTCGTTACACATGGGTACACATTGTTACTTACAAACATGAAGTGCAGGAAGTCTTCAAACGATTTTCCTCGAGGGCTTCAACCAACTTTGGTGTGAAGATCAAGCACATCAGGAGTGACAATGGAACTGAGTTCAAGAATTCCGGTCTTAATGACTATCTTGATGAACTTGGTATTACTCATGAGTTATCTGCTCCTTATACTCCTCAGCAAAATGGTGTCATGGAGCACAAGAACAGAACTCTTGTTGAGATGGCGCGCACTATGCTTGATGAATACAAAATGCCTCATCGTTTTTGGATTGATGCAATTGATACCGCGTGCCACATCATAAACAAAGTATATCTTCACAAATTCTTCAAGAAGACTGCCTATGAACTCCTCACTGACAAGAAACCCAATGTGAGTTATTTCAAAGTCTTCGGTGCTAAATGTTGGATTAGGGATCCTCATCACAATGCTAAATTCGCATCGAAAGCACATGAAGGTTTTATGCTTGGTTACGAAAAGGACTCGCACACCTACATGGTCTTCAACATCACTCTTCACAAGATTGTTGAAACTGTAGATGTGCGGTTCGATGAAACTAATGGCTCGCAAAGAGAGCACCTACCTTCTGTGATAGATGAACCAACACCTGAAGATTCTATCAAGTTCAAGGCTACTGAGGATGTCATTCCTACCGAAGAATCTACTGAAGAATTCATTCCAGAACGCGAAGATCGTCGAGCTGATGTACCTGAGGAAAATGCTGAAGAAAATGGTGCTGAAGAAAATGCTGATCAAATTCCTCGACGACAACCAGCTCATCCTCGCGCTGCAAAAGAAGTGCAAGTTGAAAAGATCATTGATGACATTGAAGCACCAGGTCCTCTCACTCGCTCAAAAGCTTCACATTTATCTAACTTTTGTGGGCAATATGCTTTTGTCTCCATCACAAAGCCCACTAAGGTAGATGAAGCATTTCTGGAGCCTGAGTGGATTCAGGCCATGCAAGAAGAATTACATCAGTTCGAGCTCAACAATGTCTGGGAACTGGTCAAACGTCCAGATCCTCGCAAGCATAATATCATTGGCACAAAGTGGATCTACCGCAACAAGCAAGATGAAAATGGCCTTGTGGTGAGGAATAAGGCACGACTTGTAGCTCAAGGCTACACACAGGTTGAAGGAATTGATTTCGATGAAACTTTTGCACCTGTTGCTAGACTTGAGGCTATTCGCATATTACTTGCTTATGCTAACCATCATAATATCACTTTATATCAAATGGATGTGAAAAGTGCATTCCTCAATGGTAAGCTTGAGGAAGAAGTATATGTTGCTCAACCCCCAGGTTTTGAAGATCCAAAGAATCCTGACAAAGTCTTCAGACTCAACAAGGCCCTCTATGGCCTCAAGCAGGCCCCTCGGGCGTGGTATGATACTTTGAAGGAATTCTTCGTGAAGAATGGCTTCACACCCGGTTCACTCGACCCTACTCTCTTTACTAAATCTTATGATGGTGAACTGTTTGTGTGCCAAATATACGTTGATGATATTATCTTTGGCTGTACTGACCAACGTTATAGTGATGAATTTGCCTATATGATGAGTGAAGAATATCAAATGTCTATGATGGGAGAGTTGAAATTCTTCTTAGGTCTTCAAATTCGTCAACAGCACAATGGCATATTCATATCTCAGGAGAAATACCTCAAGGATGTTCTGAGGAAATTCGGCATGCAAGATTGCAAAGGAGTCAAAATTCCTATGCCCACAAATGGCCATCTATGCACTGATGAAAATGGTATTGACTTCGATCACAAGGTATACCGCTTCATGATTGGTTCTTTATTGTACTTATGTGCATCTAGGACAGATATGATGCTTAGTGTTTGCATGTGTGCCCGATTTCAAGCTACACCGAAGGAATCACACCATAAGGCTGTGAAGCATATTCTTCAATATCTAGCTCACACACCAACACTAGGATTATGGTACCCCAAGGGCTCTACCTTTGATCTCACTGGATATTCTGACTCTGACTATGCTGGTGATCGTGTGGACCGCAAGTCAACATTTGGTACTTGTCATTTCCTCGGACGATCTCTCGTCTGTTGGTCCTCGAAGAAACAGAAGTGCGTATCACTGTCTACTGTGGAAGTTGAGTACATTGCTGCTGGTTCTTGCTGTGCTCAATTGCTGTGGATGAAGCAAACTCTCAAGGACTACAACATCAACATGAAGAATGTGCCTCTCTACTGTGACAATGAGAGTGCCATCAAGATTGCTCATAACCCAGTTCAGCACTCGAAGACAGAGCACATTCAGATCCTTCATCATTTTCTTCATGATCATGTGTTGAAGGGCGACATTTCTATTGAGCATGTGAAGACTGAAGAACAGCTAGCCGATATCTTCACAAAGCCCTTGGATGAGAAGAGATTTAGCAAGTTGCGGTGTGAGCTAAATATCTTAGAGTCTTCGAATGTTCTTTGAAAAGGACACACATCCTAACATTTACGCAAAATTGATGACTTAAATGTGCAACACATGAAGAAACGTTTTTCTTCAATCAATGAAGAATAACACTCTAAGTGTGAAGAAATTATTGAAGAATTTGATTCTCAGAACCCTACAACAATTGTACGCGGTGTCTGAAATCATCATTCTTATACGGTGGGTCACGCCACCACCAAAGTTGAAAATCTTCAATTTGAGTTTTTCCTCAGTTTTGAAATTCTTCAGTTTTTCAAATTCTTCAACTTTGCAAAATCTTCACTATTTCCGTCGTTTTTCTTCATTGGCTATATATATATATGGATTTATGTCCTCTACAACATTCACTTATGGCTATTTCTTCAAGTTGCATTTTCTGTTAAGTGAATGTGATCGGACCCTTCCCCCTCTATGCTATACTCAACCCAATCTATTCACAAATTCTTCATGTGCGTTCTATTTGAAACTCGTTCATAATCTTCACTGTGTCCTGTCAGTTGAAGAAATTGCGAACGGAACTTTAAAACTAATCTTATCCAAATTTTCGGTTTTGCCGCTCAAACCGTCCCGTGTCCCACGATAGACTTATCTATTCACCCACGATCTAACACGATCTCCACTTTTCAGTACGTGGGTGACACATGTCAAGCGAATGAGAAGGGCCAGGGGCACGTTCATCCTAAATCTTCGGGCGAACAGTTTTTCACTGCGACTATAAATACCCTCTCACCCTTCCTCACTTCCTTTACTCCGCTCGACCGCTCTCTCTCTCTCTTGCTCGAGCTTCTCAAACCCTAGCGCCGCTGCTACTCCATTGTCGCTGGTGAGGAAGAGCTTCACTGCCTCGACCTCGTCGCCGTCGTACTCGCGCCGGCCGCGGAAATCTTCACTCCTCCGCCGCCGTAGCTGTCTTCCTCCGCCAAGTTAGGTCGTGGAAGATCTGAACTAACGAGCTTCAAATCTACACTTCTCAGTTCGTCGTGTTCTTCAATCAGGGTAATTAAAAGTTACTTTTACTGCCCTCTTTTATTCAAATTTTCTCCAAAAAATCTTCAAAGGTGTTTTATTCTTCAAATCCTCACACACAAAACACCTCACTAGTCATCAGTTCTTGATTCGTTTCTCTAAGCATCATTTATCCTCAAGATTCCTGTTGAGGATATAGCTGCTGAGTGTAAACCGGCCAGGAGGGCCCGGTTCACCCTCGACTATGTTGAAGCCCCATGAAGATCCAGAAGATGGCGCTTTACTAAATGAAGCCTAGAAGCCCGAAGCCCAAAGGCGGATTAGGGCCCATAGCGGTAAACCGCCATGACTATGTAAACTTGTAAGATAAGTTAGGAAAGGAGAGACCGAGCCGGACACTTTGTATGAGTCGGCCTCGGGGCTCTGTAGACCGGCCGGGCGTCAACCTGTGTATATAAAGGGACGACCCGGCGGCGGTTTAGGGACAACAGACAACAACTCGAGACTCAGGCAAGCGTATTTCGCTCCCTGATCATCGAAACCCAATCAATCCCATCACAACTAGACGTAGGCTTTTACCTTCATCGAAGGGGCTGAACTAGTATAAACTCCCGTGTCCCTTGTCCGGTTTAACCCCTCCAAGCTAACCCGTTGCGATGGCTCCACGACTAAGTCCTTTCATGAGGACATCTGACGTGTTAATTCCACGACAGTTGGCGCCCACCGTGGGGCTATCACACGATGGTGTCGAGTTCTTGAAGGGCTGCTCTGAAGGACTTAAGGGGTACGTGATCGGCCGGATGACCAAAAGTCGTCGCGACAAGCTCTACATCGACGACGAAGGATGGGGCCCCGAGGCCGGCTCGATTGAGTACGGGTACCGGGTCCCCTTCGGCGGAATTCATGTCTTCATCGGCAAGATCGGCGAATCAGGCCCTGAGCCGGACATCTGCACCGACTTCGTCGAGACGGCTCCGCGTGCGAGTCCAGCCCGGGCTAAGCCCGCCGTGAAGCGTGCATTCGTAGGATGTGTCCATGGGATCGGATCTGAACCGGTGTCTAAGGGCGAGACGGCCGTATATTCTGACGGCGAGTCATCCACTGGCGGAACCAAGTCTTTATACCAGATTCATAGCTGGGTGTTCGAAGGATATTCCGATGGCAAACAGTATTCCGGACCTCCTTGAACCGCCAAGTCGGGTTGCTGTTTACATGGCCGGAACACAGCCCACGTTGCAATCTTCATCTACCGCAGCGATGAATACCGGATCAGCAGCCGCGGCAGGAGTCCCGGCGCGCCGTCCGGCGCAAGTTCTCGCCGGTTTGATGGACGCTTGGGAGACCTTATAACCGCGACAGTCACCCCAGAGACGCAGGATCAGCACAACGCGGACGTTGCGAAACTGAAGGACCAAATAGCACAGGCTAAGGAGGACCTGGCGGCTGAGGATACTAGGATGGCTGAAGAACGGGCTGCTTTGGATGCCCAATCACAGCGGATACAAGCACAGAATTATTAGCTCATGCTGGATCGGACCGCATCAGAGGATGTAATGCGAAGGAAGTATCGGCCACGTCTGCCGCCGGTTTACAAAGGGTTAAATCTCTTTCAGACGCCAGGCGCTGGGCCGAGCAATCCGGTAGCTGCAAACCGGACTGAAGCGCCTAGGACAGCTCCGGATCAACTACGGATGATGGAGCCACCCCGACGGATAGATAACTCACCGCAATACGTGTCTACACCACCGGGTCACTTCTTGAGCCCTCTGGATAACATGATTGCCGCAGCCTCATGCCTGGCAGCCATTCCGATGGAGGGTGATTCAATAGCAGCAGTTGAGACGCGGCGGGTGAGAGACCTTCTTCAAACCGCCGTGGTGCAGCAACAGGCTTATTCATATAGCCGAATTCATTCAACCCCTCGTCCGAGCCCAAGTTATAGCAGGCGTATGGATGAACCAGAGGTGTCTAGCAGCGCGCGGCATCGCAATGCTCAAGATGTGGTGGATCATGGCAGGGCACGAAGGGATGCCGCTTTGGGTCGTTATCAACCCGCCCCAGTTCAGCCAGCAGCGTCGGTTGATAGAGGCACTGGGTTTGCTTTCAGTTCCTGGGGAGTGCCGTGCCTTATTCCGGCTCTCTGTAATGTGCGTCTGCCCAAGGATTTCAAGGGTCCACGCAAAGTGCCTAATTACACGGCGGATCAGCCACCTGAGGCGTGGGTCGAGAGTTATGAGATGGCAATGGAGATGCTGGATGTAGATGAAGCGGCTTGTGCAAAGTACTTCATGATGATGTTGGAGGGAACAGTCCGTACTTGGTTGAAAAATCTACCAACTAATTCCATCGAGTCATGGGACCAGTTGAAGGCCCGATTTATAGCCAATTTTAAAGACACGTGCAAACAGCCCATGTCCATTGTGGATCTGGACGCTTGTGTTCAGGGAGAGAATGAGTCCACAACTCATTGGGTACACCGGGTTTCAGAAGTTTTGCACTCGTCCGACTGGATTAACGCTGGCCAAGCGATTATCACAATGGAGCGCAATTGCCGGTTTAAGTCACTGAAGATGAAGTTGGGATGGCTCAAGCGCTACTGCAACGACATGGGAACCCTCATGGCAGCCTTGGTAAAGTATGCCGATTCTGATAATACCAAGGATCCCGATTCTGATAATGAGAAACCGGAGAAGGAAAAGAAGAATGGCGGTGCAAAGGGACAGTAGCACAACCAAGGAGGCCATGGGAATAATGGTAAGCGTAAAGCGGATTCAGATTTTGTGGCTAATGCTAATGTGCAGCGTCGTAAGGGTAAACCGCCCCAGCGCGGCGGGGCGATGAATCTGGAGCGCTTGTTGAATCAACCCTGTCCAAAGCATGGGACCAAGGAGGCTCCCGCAACGCATCTCTGGAAGGATTGTAACATTATGAAGGAGTTCAAAAACTCTAATCTTTTCCGGTATGATCAGGGTCCATCGGGCAGTTCAGGTCCAGGTTTTCATGGTGGCGACGGTTCAAGTTCTGGGTTTCAGAATAATCATGGCAACTAGAACAACCAAGGTGGCAATAACCAGCAGAATAATCAAGGGAATTTGTAGCAGTCGGGTTACCAGTATCATGTGTTCACAACTAGTCTGTGCAAGCGTGATCAGAAGCTTCACAAGAGGGCAGTCAATGCTATTGAACCAGCAGTTCCACGTTATCTGCGGTGGTCAGAACAGCCTATTGTGTGGAGTAGAGAGGATCATCCGCCCCGGGTTGACAATCCGAGTCAACTAGCTCCGGTGGTGGCGCCTCAGGTGGGAGGTTATAAGTTCACCAAAGTACTCATGGATGGAGGAAGCGGTATCAATATTCTGTATTATGAGGCATTCCGCCGCATGGGGTTGACAGATAAGAATCTTAAACCATCTAACACTGTTTTCCATGGTGTGGTACCAGGTAAATCGGCATATCCAGTAGGTAAGATTGCTCTGGAAGTTTGTTCGGTGATGAACATGACTCCCGGTCTGAGACATTGACCTTTGAGGTGGTGAGAATCCAGAGCCCGTATCACGCACTGTTTAGGAGACCGGCTTATGCAAAATTCATGGCGAGGCCTTGTTATATTTACTTGCAGCTCAAGATGCCGGGTCATAAAGGGACCATCACGGTTCATGGAAGTCGAAAAATCGCTTTGGATTGCGAGGAAAGTGATGCGGCTTACACTGAGTCGGTTTGTGCTACAAAGGAGCTAAAGTTTTATAAGGAGAATGTTGATCCGGCAGATATGACCCCTCTGAAGAAGCCCACCACTGAGCATGACCCAACCCTGCATTTCAGACCGGCTGACGAGACTAAGCTTGTTGATTTCGTACCTGGCGATTCGTCTAAGCAGTTCAACGTCAGCACCAATCTGGATCCCAAATAGGAAAGCGCGCTCATCGAGTTCATCCGTGAGAACCGGGACATTTTTGCATGGAAGCCTTCTGACATGCCAGGTGTACCGAGGGAACTCGCTGAGCACACTCTTAATATTGATCCGAAGTTTAAACCGGCCAAGCAATTTCTTCGTCGCTTTAATGAAGAAAGACGCAAGGCAATTGGTGAGGAGGTAGCCTCGCTGTTGGCTGCTGGGTTTATCGTCGAAGTGTTTCATCTTGAATGGTTGGCTAATCCGGTGCTGGTTCTTAAGAAAAATGGCACTTGGCGTATGTGTGTGGATTACACGGACTTGAATAAGGCTTGCCCGGCCGACCCCTTTTCTCTCCCGCGTATTGATCAGATCATTGATGCGACGGCGGGTTGTGAGCGCCTGAGTTTTTTGGATGCTTATTCAGGATATCATCAGATCAAGATGGCAGTTAAGGACCAGGAGAAGACAACCTTCATCACTCCCTTTGGAGCCTTCTGCTATGTTTCTATGCCCTTTGGGCTCAAGAGTGCTCAAGCAACTTATCAGCGTTGTGTGCAAAATTGTCTTCACACGCAGATTGGGCGTAATGTTCATGCCTATGTAGATGACATTGTGGTAAAATCCAGAAAGAAGGAGACGTTGATAGCTGATCTCAAGGAAACGTTTGACAATCTTCGGGTTTACAAGATGATGCTTAATCCGGATAAATGTGTCTTTGGTGTTCCGGCAGGCAAGCTTCTCGGTTTTCTTGTGTCCAACAGGGGCATTGAGGCTAATCCGGAAAAGATTAAGGCAATCACATCCCTAGCCAAGCCGAAGTGTATCAATGATGTTCAGCGTTTTGCAGGTCGGATTGCAGCCCTTAGCCGGTTTATCAGTCATTTGGGAGAGAAGGCAATTCCTTTGTATCAGATGTTGAAAAAGACGGATGCTTTCATTTGGAGTGACGCAGCCAATGTGGCTTTTGAGGAGCTAAAGCGGCAGTTGGTTGAACCGCCAGTTCTTGCAGCCCCAGTTGACAATGAGCCTTTACTATTATATGTGGCCGCCAATGCCCGAGCGGTTAGTGTGGCAATTGTAGTTGAGCGTAAAGAAGCTGGGAAGGAATATCCGGTTCAGCGACCTGTCTATTACATCAGTGAAGTTCTGATCGAGTCAAAACAGCGCTATCCACATTGGCAGAAGTTGGTGTATGGGGTTTTTAGGCCAGTCAAAAGCTCAAGCAATATTTTCAAGGCCATCCCATCACAGTGGTTAGTTCTGCTCCTTTGGGCGATATCATTCAAAACAGGGAAGCAACTGGCCGGGTTGCAAAGTGGGCAATCGAGCTTGGTCCACACGGTTTAAAGTATGTACCTCGAACAACCATCAAATCTCAGGCCCTTGTGGATTTTATCAATGACTGGACTGAGTTGCAAGGACCAGAAGATAAACCGGATAATACATACTGGACTATTCATTTTGATGGATCCAGGCAGTTGGAAGGCTCGGGGGCTGGAGTTGTCCTTACTTCCCCTCATGGTGATAAAATTTGCTATGTCCTCCGCTTGATGTTTCCTTGTACTAACAATGCAGCTGAGTATGAAGCTTTACTCCATGGTCTCCGTGTGACCAAAGAGATGAACTTAAGTCGAGTTTGTTGTTTCGGAGATTCTGATCTGGTGGCTCAGCAAGTTTCTGGTACTTGGGATTCTAAGGATCCACTCATGGCGGCTTACAGGCGTGAGGTGGGATATTATGGCGGGTCATTTCAAAGGGTAGCAGGTTGAGCATATCGATCAGCGCAAAAACGAAGCAGCAGACGCTGTGAGCCGGCTTGGATCTCAGTGTAAACCGGTACCTCCTAACACATTTTTAGATATCTTGCATAACCCATCTGTTAAGTTGCCTACAGAAGAGGATTTGGCTGTTCCTGATCCGGAGGCTCAGTTGGTGGCCTCTTTACACGTTGTACCAGATTGGACGGTTCCTTATCTAGCGTATATGAGCCGGGGCGAGCTCCCAAATGATAAAGTTCTGGCTCGACAGATAGTCCGGCGATCCAAGTCCATGGTTATTCACAATGGCGAGTTACACCACTGTAGCGTTTCAGGCGTATTTCAGCGTTGTGTTTCTCCAGAAGAAGGCCAAGAAATCCTACGGGAAATTCATGAAGGGGATTGTGGTCATCATGCCGGTTCAAAGTCCCTGGTTGCAAAAGCTTTTCGTCATGGTTTTTACTGGTTGACAGCTCATGCTGATGCGGAGGATCTGGTAAAGCGATGTGACGCTTGTCAAAAAATTTCATGCAGAGCTCATGTTCCGGCTCAGGAACTGCGGATGATTCCTATCACTTGGCCTTTTGCTACTTGGGGGCTTGATATGGTGGGACCGTTTAAACGTTCCCAGGACAAGAAGACCCACCTGTTGGTGGCAGTTGATAAATTCACCAAGTGGGTTGAAGCGGAGCCGGTTAGCAAGTGTGATGCAGCTACGGCGGTTCAATTTCTCAAAAAGATTATCTTCCATTTTGGCTTTCCACACATCATCATCACGGATAATGGTACCAACCTTTCCAAAGGTGAGATGGAGGATTTCTGTCAGAGGGAGCACATCCGGCTTGACCTGGCATCTCTAGTGCACCCTCAATCCAACGGTCAAGCGGAGCGGGCTAATCAAGAAATTTTAAAGGGTCTTAAACCCCGGCTCATGATTCCCTTGAAGCGGACGCCGGGTTGTTGGGTGGAAGAATTACCTTCTGTGTTGTGGAGTATCAACACCACCCCCAATCGATCAGTAGGTTACACGCCTTTCTTTATGGTATACGGGGCAGAGGCAGTTCTCCCAAGTGATATACGTCATGACTCGCCCCGGGTTGCTAATTATGTTGAAGCGGACAATGAGCAAGCTTGCCAAGAGGCACTGGACCTGTTAGATGAGAAACGGGATATGGCTTTGGCTCGATCGGCGGTTTATCAACAAGACCTACGGCGTTATCGCAGCCGCCGGGTTAAGACAAGAACCTTTCAAGAAGGTGACTTGGTGCTCCGGCTCATCCAGGATCAGACCGACATGCACAAGTTATCCCCAACTTGGGAATGACCCTTTGTGGTCAGCAAGAATCTGCACAACGGATCATACTACCTCATTGACGATCGAGACAACTCACGCAACTCTGAGGAGGAGACCCGGCGGCCGTGGAACATAGCTCTCCTCCGGCCTTATTACACTTGAGCCATAGGCTCTTTTATGTACATATTTCGACAATGTATATATTATGATCAATAAATAAATCAGCATCCTTGCTCTAAGCAGGGCCTCCGCTGTTTTTTCTCAAATATGCTTCGAGTTACATGGGGGCTTCAGCTGACAAAGCGGAGTACTATCTATTAAACCGGCTATTACGCCACAAAGCTTGGGAGCTTCACACCCACGGGGCCAAAGAGAGTCTAGATGCCATGCACAACTCAAACATAGGCACCCAATGAGCACAGCTCATCACGTTACTTGGGGGCTCCTTGGTCAAATACCAAGGAGTTTGAATGGACCCTTGTAGTTGGGTATCGACCCACGGCTTGGAAGCCTGGTATATTTACCTAAAACCCCGGGTTAACCTGCCTTCATCAAGTAAGACACTCCTATCCAGGTCATCCTGGCATGGCCCTGCGAAAGTTTGACAGTTACTCTCATTGAGACCCTGCACTTGTCAAAGTTAAAATGGTGATTGGTTAGTTGGAGGTCCATCTTAAAAGGCTTTGTTAAATGGTTCAACTCAGCGGCCTGGCAGCCCACAAAAAGCCTCGAATTTGGGCCTGGCAGCCCCCCAAAAGCCTTGACTACACGGTTTTATTTGTCTTTTTTCTGAATTTTGTGTTAAACCGATTTTCTTGGCTTGGTCAGTCATTTTATTAGCCCGGTATTCTTTAAACCAGCTTGGTTTGCAACTACACGTTGACAGACCTTATTCTTAAACCAGAGTTTGTTAACCCGGCCTGGTGTTGACTACCTGTCACCAGCTTGGATCATCTGGTGTGAATCATCACCCGGTATGACTTACTATACGACGTCAATACATGATGGAGTTATACAAGAATTTCAGATTTGGGTTTTCACCCTTATTACAGTCAAAGTTGACCAGCCAACTAAACATGGACCTTACATCACAGGTATGAATCATTTCATATTTTTATGGTTTGGTTATCAATCCGACCTTTTTCTTGGGCATTATGACCCGTCCGGCGGTAAACCGCCAGGACCCTTGTCTTTTTATGCACACACAGGAGTTGCATATTATGATACCTGAACCAAAATTGACATTGACATGGCGGATCACACAAAGTATCTCCTCTTGCACGATGGCAGCAGATCACAATAGTTTTTGCTACCCTATTACAAGGCACTCCGAGGCCCAAAATATGAAATTGTTTCCCAACGGACAGTTTCTGACATATCAACCGAATTGACAAATTAAGCTTCATCGCCGGGCTGATGTGAAGTAGATGGGTCATCTGGCATCGGTTCAGCCTCCTCCTCCCCATCCAATGGCTGGAAGTCATTGGTGGTCCAGTCAATCCGGATTAAAGCCTGAAAGACAGCCTCTTCACTTATAAGCTCAGCCGGATCAACGTCAGGGGCGTAAGTGTGCTTACGGATTGGTGGAATAAGGTTCTGCACTTCAGGAATCACAGCTTCAACCAGTTTGTTATTTGCGTCGTAGAAGGACCGATGAACCGTCAGGTTAGCCTCTTCTGCCAACTGACTCGCCAGAGGACGCATCTCCCTTGTTACCTGTCTGAGGGTGTCGTTGTCAAATACTTCACCGTTTTCTTGTGCACTGGGAAAGCCCTTGGCTATTTCAGCCAGATCAAGATCAGCTATCCATGCCTTGGCTCGAGTCAGTGCCAATAAAGTACCAGCCCGGGCAGCGGATCACTTCAACTCTTCTATTTGCACTGGTGTCATAGATAGCCGGTCCAGCGTGTCCTTAATCAGTGTTGGCACCGCATTGTCATAAGAAGTGGTGCAGATAACCCGTTGAACGCCGGTATACAACTGTTCAACCAATGTATACGCGGCCTTGAGTTTCTTCCGCATATCAGAACCCAGATGAGCAATGCGACTACCTATATCCGTTTAAGAAGATCATGTTAAACCGGAGAAATTTCAAAGCGAAATATTCATAAAGCCTTGGAAAAACAGTGCTTACCAAATATTGCAGACGTCATGGCATTGACTTGGCGCTTTAAACCAGTAAGCTCTTCTGTCACCGGTTTAAGAGCTGATTCAGCGTTTTCCGCCTGCTTCAGCAATCCGGCCTTCTCGGTATCCCAGTTGGCCTGCTCAGACTTAAACCATTCTTTGAGCTGCTCCATGGTGGTTAAGGCAGTTTTCAACTCATCCTTGGCCTTGGTGGTTTCTACTTGTTGGGATTTCAGATTTTCTTGAAGGTCAGCAATTTGCGACACTTGTTGGTTTATCTCACTCTGCAACAGTAAGAGAGCATGTTAATATCTTTGTTAAAGTCCCAAGCATATAACCAATTATACACTCGGCACTTGGGGGCTAATGCAGATCATTTTTATGCTGATTATTGAATTCCCAAGGATTAATACAAGTTTTAATCATGCCACTTGGGGGCTAATGTGTGTTTGATCACAAGGAAATTTCATAAAGTACAGTATGGAGTATACAAAGTCCAGGTTTGACTTTCTCAAGACAAACCGACCCTTGGGGGCTACAATGCAATGAAGGTACAGAGCAAAGAGCAAAACTGTTTACCTCATAGCGGTCCTTCATCAGATTTACTAAACCGGCTTCATAATCACGGCTTGTGTAAAGCCGGTTCAAGAAGCCGGAGTGAAGGTCTTGAGCAGAGAGATCGACATAAGCTGACAAATCAGTCTTCCCCTTCCCCTTGCTCATAGCAGCAAATTCATCTTTGGTAGAGTGTTTTGATAGAGCAACCGGATTACCAGGGGCGGTATACGCAGTACCAGTAACAACAACATTGTCATCTTTGGCCGGACTAGATGAATGGACATTGTTGATAGGGCTTGGCGCCTTGGTAGCAGGGCTTGGCTGAAGGAAATATGCCCTAGAGGCAATAATAAAGTTATTATTTATTTCCTCATATCATGATAAATGTTTATTATTCATGCTAGAATTGTATTAACCGGAAACATGATACATGTGTGAATACAAAGACAAAACTATAGTCACTAGTATGCCTCTACTTGACTAGCTCAATAATCAAAGATGGTTATGTTTCCTAACCATAGACATGTGTTGTCATTTGATTAGTGGGATCACATCATTAGAAGAATGATGTGATTGACATGACCCATTCCGTTAGCCTAGCACTTGATCGTTTAGTATACTGCTATTGCTTTCTTCATGACTTATACTTGTTCCTGTAACTATGAGAATTATGCAACTCCCGTTTACCGGAGGAACACTTTGGGTGCTACCAAACGTCACAACATAACTGGGTGATTATAAAGGAGTACTACAGGTGTCTCCGACGGTACATGTTGAGTTGGCGTATTTCGAGATTAGGTTTTGTCACTCCGATCGTCGGAGAGGTATCTCTGGGCCCTCTCGGTAATGCACATCATTATAAGCCTTGCAAGCAATATGACCAAAGAGTTGGTTACGAGATGATGCATTACAGAACGAGTAAAGAGACTTGCCGGTAACGAGAGTGAACTAGGTATTGGATACCGACGATCAAATCTCGGGCAAGTAACATACCGATGACAAAGGGAACAACGTATGTTGTTATGCGGTTTGACCGATAAAGATCTTCGTAGAATATGTAGGAACCAATATGGGCATCCAGGTCCTGCTATTGGTAATTGACCAAGAATGGTTCTAGGTCATGTCTACATAGTTCTCGAACCCGTAGGGTCCGCACGCTTAATGTTACGATGACAGTTTTATTATGAGTTTATAAGTTTTGATGTACCGAAGTTTGTTCGGAGTCCCGGATGTGATCACGGACATGACGAGGAGTCTCGAAATGGTCGAGACATAAAGATTGATATATTGGACGACTATATTCGGACACCGGAAGTGTTCCGGGTGATTTCGGAGAAAACCGGAGTGCCGGAGGGGTTACCGGAACCCCCCGGGGAAGTATTGGGCCTTAGTGGGCCTGAGGGGAGAGAGAGGGCAGCAGCCCAGGAGGTGGCGCACCCCCTCCCAAGGGAGTCCGAATGGGACTAGGGGAGGGGGGCGCGGGCCCTCTTTCCCTCTCCCTCTCCCTCTCTTTCCTCCCCCCTTCCTCCTTCCTAGTTGGACTAGGAAAGGGGAGTCCTACTCCCACTAGGAGGAGGACTCCCCCCTCCTTGGCGCGCCCCAAGGGCCGGCCGGCCTTCCCCACTACTAGAAAAACCCCTACTAATGGCGCACCTATTATGGCTATTAATGGCGCATCTGTGGTGCGCCATTGATAGCACGCCATTAGTAATTTTTACTAATGGCGCACCACCTGGTGCGCCATTAGTATCTGGTATACTAATGGCGCACCTCGGGTGCGCCATTAGTATATGCCAGGGTGCGCCATTAGTATGCCTCCCAGGGGCCATGTATACCCAGGTGCTTTGGCATACTAATGGCGCACCACCTCTGGATGCGCCATTAGTAACCGCGGCATACTAATGGCACACTGCCCAGTGATGCGCCATTAGTATGCACTGTCATACTAATGGCGCACTGTCATGTGATGCGCCATTAGTATGAATATTAGGTTTTTTTATATTTTTTATTTTCTGTTTTTTGCACAGGTTACAAAATGTATAGTTTGACAAAATATAGACAGCACACATCAACAACAGATTCATCAAATGTATAGTCTTTGAATACAATTCATCATATTAGTCTCCGAATACAATTCATCATATTAGTCTCCGAATTAAAAAGACCGAACAAAGATAGAACATTATATTACAAGTCTCGAGACCGCGAGTAGCGAGTTTGTCTTCACATTACAAGTCGATATCGATCATCTAAACTACCATCACATAGAAGAGAGCTGCGGTCATCACGATGAGCATCATCACGATGAAACTCGTCTTCATCCGGTTCCTCCAACGCTCCCTCCCCTCTCCCACTAGATAGCGGGCGTATCTAGATTCGGCCTCGGCCCTAGTGGTGTACCCTTTGTAACTGTTACCGCTGAATCGGTGAACCTGTCTCCGACACTCCTCCCAGTCATCGTAGACTCCGGGAACCTTACCCTTGTACACGACATACGTCGGCATCGCTATGCACTAGCCAAACGAAACGTTAGTACCAATTCACAGACAATACATAAGCAATATATAATTATGCAACAGAACGATCGGAAGAGAAAAGCAAGACATTAATAGCATCGATTACATCTAAGTTGAACGACTCTCGAAACCAAAGAGACATACTACAAGTTCATTAAAGTTTAATTACAACATGAGCCAATCGATGTTTCAGAACTAGACAACTCGACTCAAGGGACTGGAGCGTGGATGAAGTCGCCGTCTATCGTGGGAGTCATGAAAGAACGGGCGTTGTCATCCTGCATTTGTAGCATTGTGTCGATGTCACTGTTGGACGGTTGATTTCTGAGGTAGAACTGCCCCGAGGTACGAAGGACATCTTGATGGATGATTTCCGCAAACTCCGACTGGATGCGAAAGAATTCTTGTCGGAGGTCTGCGTCCTGGATTGCCGACACGCTCGCGGCCCAATCTTTGAGTTTACTCGGTAGCAGAAGTTGATGATGGTCCCGTACGATCGCCCGCATGTGATGGATGGCATAGTAGGCACCCTTCTGACCGCCAGGCGGCTGCTTGACGCAGCAGAACGTCGTATTGTGGGAGAACACGTGCTTGCCGTACTTACGAATAGGCCTGGTGAAGGTGCCTCCAGATTGGGCGTAGCCGGGGAGAACATCATCAAGAACCTTCTTGACATTTGTGTAGTCTACGTTCGACTGACGGTCCGGGTCGAAATACGTGGCCATGGAATATTTGGGGCTTAGGAGGATGAGCGTGCAACGTGTGTCACTGCAGAAAACACGGAATGTTAAAAGAAAAACGATCGAAATGTAAGAATTCATATGTTACGGGCCGGTTGAGGGGAGGACTTACTCGGGAAAGTAAGGCACGAGGAAGTTATACTTATCTTGGTTTGCCAGAATGATGCCTTCGAGGTAAGAACTCGCGACTTGCCGGTCCCCAGCGCTGCCCAAGATCTTGGCACGCATGTAGAAGGGGTCGACTATCACGATGTCCGGGGTCTTGTCGCGAATGATCCGCATCTCCATACTCAGCGAAAATAGCCGAACGAAGGTGTAGTGTAGCGGATGAAGGTTCAACATAGCATGGATGTCATCAAAACGCAGGACGATTGTACGCCCGATGGAGTTATCCACAAAGCCCTTGCCCTCTGGCACCTTGGCCGCGAAAACCGGGTATGCCACATCCTTCTCCCTGAGACGCCGCTTCTCCAAAGCAAGAACACTGTCATGCAGACTCCGCATAGCACCGGTTGCAGCATTGAGCATATTTGTCGGTAGCATCGCCCTACCCGCCACATGCACCCTCCTCGAGATATCCTGCGGTGAAGGTGGCCTGTCCTGAGCACGGATCGTACTCGGTGCCGGCTGGCTCGCACCCTTCTTAGTCTTTCTTTTGCGTGCCTTCTTCTTCTCCTGTAATGGGACCGAGTTCTGCTCACAGACCGCCTTCTTGAGTGTGTTGGGGCTGATAATATTTCGCACCTCGCCTATCTGAGGCTCGGTGAAGTCGGCAGCTGGAGGCGTCTCCTGAGAGCTGAACGCCAGACGGCGCCTGTTGCAACTTGGCTTCTCCGCGGTACGAGCTAGATCGCACACGTCTTTTGTTGGGTTTGGTTCTTGAGAAGGAGGCCCCATGAAGTCGCCATCGTACCCATGCTCGGCAAAGTACTGATCGACGTTGCCAAATGTATCATCATCGTCGTCGTCGTCGTTCTGATCCTGTGCCATATGCATGTTTGGATCCAGTGGCATAGGGATGTCCGGCACCGTTACGGCAGTCTTGCCATGGGGCCGACTTGGCGCTGGCACGACTGGCGGTGTTGTCTTTGGGGTGGTGTCCCCCGCCCCCAAACGAATCTGGCTCTTCGGCCAAAGCAGGGGCCAGCTCAGGCAGGCACTGAGGGTCATCACATCTTCATCGTCGGCCCCGACGGGTCGAATCGGAGGTAACAAGTCGTCGCAGCCTGGCAGCACCCGAACCAGTTGAACCCTAAACAAGTTGGGTGGCATCTGGGTACCGTGGAACAAGGGGTTGCCCGATTGAACGATTTTGCCCTTGGCGACATCGACCAACTCGTTGTTCACGAAGTGGAGGAGAGTGCACGGAACGTCGGCGGCGCCCTGCGAAAACATGTAGGGCGTCAGGGATGCCCAGTCAAAGGCAAGGAGATGAAGTCCTCGGGCGAGAGAGGCTTAATTAGTTACCATGATGATGGCGTCGAGCTCGGCTAATGTCGAGGCACCGCCAACGGCGGGCGTGCAGTTGACGGAGGGGCCGCTTGCTGAAGAGGTGCCGGCCGGCGTACACCCGGGTGCATTAAGCTCCCGTGCCGGCGTCGGAGACACCAATGCCGCCTCCGCCGGAGGCACCAATGGCCCCGCCATCGCATTATGCGAGTTGCTGGCCGTGAAGCTAGGAATCGGGGGCGGCCCCTATTGGCCGCCCGCAATCCACGCACTCAACCCCGAGATCAAGGTAGGCACAAGGGCGGTGATCGTCGCTCCGAGTCGTTGTTCCACTTGCTCTTGGACAATCTCCGGAATCCGCGCCACCTGTGCCTTGAGTTCTTGAACCTCTCGCGCCTGGCTTTCCGAGCTGGTCTTTTTCTCCTTCCGCACATCAGCGGTATAGTATGACCCCCATTTTGTCGACAAGCCTTTGCCGGCCACACGACCAGCTGACGTCGGCTTACTGAGCTTATCCTTGTTCTTCATTACATTCAACCCCCTATTTAGAGTGGTGTCCCAAGGGTTGCTCTTAGTCGACCCCGCGCTACTGCTTTTAGTCGCCTGCGGAAGGAATGTGAACCATTTAGAAATTTGGCTTCATTAATTAGAATGCAACCATATGGAGCTAATTACGCGGGGGTGTATTCCTTACCAGAACAAGCTCAAGCTGCCTGGTCTTCGGATCCGTGGTAAGCTCCTTTGTTTTCGGGTCCTTCTTGTACCGGGCCCTAACAAAGTTCCTGGTCTGCTTGTCACCATATTTATCGAAGAGGGGCGGTAGGCCTTGCTCGGCATGGTCCGCCTCCTCCTTGTCCCATATAGGCTCCGCCACTCTGTAACCGCCGGGACCGAGTGTGTGTTCCCCTATGTTCAGCTCCCGCATTTGTTTCCCCCACTCACTTGATTGGGAGCTTGTGGTGCTCGAGCAATTGATCTTGAAGTCGTTGTAGTCATCTTCGGTGATCGAAGGATTTTTCTCCTTGATCTTCTGATAACTCTCACCTTTCTCGATCATTCTCTTCACATTGCTTTTCCAAGTAGACAGGGCCTTGCTCATCTTCGTGAGGGCAGCATTGTTCACTTTATTCCCTTTGAGGCTTGTGTTTTCAAATTCAGCGGGGAACTTGTATTGTTTGTGCAGCTTCGTGAAGAGGAGGTGGCGCAAATTCCCTCGGTCAGGATGCCTCAGGTTCTCGGTGTTGATCGAGACGGTGCTCCGGACAATGCACCCGAGCTGAAGCGAGTACCCCTTGACTATTCGTTCGGGCGCCGTTGGATTCCCGTTGGAGTCCACTTCAGTAACTTCCTCCTTGAGGGTGCGGAGCACGATCGGGCGCCGGTCCTTCCGTTGCCTCTTCGGTTGGCTGCCATCTGTGCGTGCGCCGCCATCATCAGTGGTGGCATCCTCGGTGGCACCATCAGTGGTGGCATCAGTGTGGTCATCCTCGGCGGCACCATCCGTGGTATTAGGATCGGTGGGGAAGGCGACGTCCTCATAGAAGTGAGGTTGTTCCTCCATCTCCTGGGACAGCTCCCAGAATGCCTTGCCGCCCGAACCCCCGGCCTCATCGTTGTGGGCCATGTTTCTCTCTAAATAGAAACAAAGTTTGGTCAAAAAGTTGGTTATTGTCAAGGAACAAGATCTCTAAGTTGACCAAATAACCTAATTCTCGAGGAATGTCGCCAAAAAGTTGGTTATTGTCAAGGAATAATTGAGAGATGTTTGTGATATTGCCTAGGTGTTTTGGGATAGAACCTGTTAGTGTGTTGTTGCTAAGGTCCAAGTCCACGTTCTCAGGGTAACCTAGTTCTTGAGGGGTGTGTCTAGAAAGTTGGTTGCTGCAAAGATACAAGGTTGTGAGTTTGGTCAAATTGCCTATGATGTTTGTGATATTGCCTTGGATCTTGAAGGCACTGTTGCATGATGCAGTGGTACAGCCAGCATGGGACCTCATCTTTGCAGGCTAATTTTCTAGATTGTAACACTGGGATTTGTGCACAAGCTAAGCTAGCTAAGACAGTAGCTTCCTTGCAACTCACAAAAGACAAAGGAAAAGGGGTGAAAAGGGGGAGATGGTTAGCTTTGATGAGCAGGCAACATCTTCCTAACTCCCTTCTTCTTGTCTCCTCTCACTATCTCTCTCACACACATGGCAAGCAAGGGTGTCTGAGTGTGTGAAAAAAATACTAAACTAATCCAACCACTAAAGCAAATTAATTTTTATTTCGGTTGAGAATCGGGCACCTTCTAGGTCAAGAAAATTGGGCATGACCTTTGCTAATTTTCTTGACCTTGGAGTGCCCCATTTCTCAACCGAAACGGAAATTAATCAACGTTTCAGGAGAAAGGGGTCATTTTAGAAGATCACAAGTAGCAGCAGCATCACTTGACAAAATCACAACTAGCAGCAGCTCGCAGATAGCAGCAGCAGCATCACTTGACAAGTAGTACAGCAGCAGCAGCAGCATGCATGCACTGGTCCATGGCACAAAGTCCATGACCCAGAACAGAGCACTTTACTAAAAATGAAGAAGAAAAAAGGCATGCATGCACTGGTTGTAGCAAATCATCATTTCTGAATCAAAACAACAATTAGGACAGGGAAATTATGACACACTTCTGAGGAAAAAATGATTTGTGTAATCTGGTTGGTACTCTTACAGTTGCATAAATGATTTTTGCATGCCTACACATCATGGTGCATGGTCTAGCACTGCAAACTCAGTCCTCAGGATTACTGCCTTTGTAAACATGATGTTTTGCTCTTGCCCTAGCTTTGTTATGTCTAGTGGAATGGAGATGAAAATGATGAAATGTGACAGGTACTTATGATGAGGCTTTTACATGGGTACTCATGGTGCAGCTTTGTTTAGTTGTGCCGAGAAGCTGGTCTAGGCCTCTGTGAATATTACATATACTTTGTTCTGATTCACTCCATTCTGTTCAAACAAGTAGAGATCATGGCTAGTGTCTTGTGAAATAACTATTGAGCTTCATTGTTTATTTCTGTTTCTTTAAGATCTATGCATAGCATCTTGTCAGTTCCCTTTTGGTGGTTTCTGTTAATTTTGCCTTGCTTTTGGTTTGATTTGGGAGTTTGGGACCATGAAGATAAATACATCTGATCCCTTGGTTGACAGATGTTGCCTGGTCTTCCACCATGGCAGCTCTGTCAAGATTATCTCCCCAGGAATATGATATGTACCTTACTCATCTGAGTTGTCCCTTAGCCTACAATGAAGCAGATTTTTGACCTAGGTCTGGCATGTCTGGGCCCAGTGCACGCAGGAACGAAATTTTGTACTAATCAAAATATAGCTCCATAATTTTGTTAAGATGGATTGATTTTTTTTCTTTTATTTGTATTGTTCTGTGTGTGAAGATGACCGAGTCGCATTTTCAAATTTCACATGAAGCAATATAAGGTGAACGGTAAATAAAATATCTTACTCCCTTAAACATAAATAAATAAATGAAGATCGTACAAAATACAAGAAAATAGGCAATTTGCGTAGGCATAATTTGTGGAATATTATGATGTGAGGACTGAACCAAATAGTTCCTTTGAAATGAAATATGAAAACATATGTGATCTCTACTTACAAAGTACCAAACAGAATGGCAGAAATACTGCACTTTCTTTTGCAAGGCAGGGAGTTCCTTTCATTTTTAGACAGATACATCATATATGTTTGATATTTGCTGGAACATGATATATCATATATCTATGATATTTGCTGGAATTTTGTATGCACACACTATACTAAATAACACTTATGAAGTAGCCTAAAGCCCTAAACAGCATTCCATCAAGCCCTAAGCTAACTCTTGTCTGCAGAAGTAATAAGTTGTTTGCTTGGTATTTCACGTAATTTACTTCTTCAGAGAGAATCAAACAGTAGCATTTTACTTAAGCATTAGGCTAGTTCAGCTATAAATTGGTAGAAACCGATCAAATCTAACAGCAGAATATTCTAACTCCCCTTAACTTCTCTAATGCAGAACAGTAGCTTACCTTGGAGGAGCTGGCCGGGGTGGAGGAGGCGGTCGGAGAGGATATGGATGCTCCGGCGACGGGTGGTGGTGGTGGTGCTCCGGCGACGGTGGTGTGGACGGGGCGGCGTCCGGGCGGCGGGGTCGCGTCGAGGCGGCGGGGCAGCGTCGAGGTGGCGGGGCAGCGACGTCGGGGTGGGGTCGAGGCGGCGTCGGGGCGACATCGGGGTGGCGGGGCGGCGTCGAGGCGGCGTCGGGGCGGCGGGGCAGCGTCGAGGCGGCGTGGCCGCGGCGTCGGGAGAGGAGAGGGGAAGGGGATCTAGGGCGAGGGAGAGGGCGAGGGAGAGGGAAGGCGAGGGAGGGAGAGGGCGAGGGCGAGGGCGAGGGGGAGGGTCAGGGCAGCGGCGGCGGCGGTGGATCGAGAGGGAGAGGGAACTGGCGAGGGGGAGAGGGAAAGGGGGGATCGGGCGAAGGGGGAGAGGGAAGGGGGATCGGGCGAAGGGGCACAATACTAATGGCGCACCTCACCGTGGTGCGCCATTAGCATGTCCATACTAATGGCGCACCTCACGTGGTGCGCCATTAGTATTTTTTTTATTTCAACTCGAGCCAACAGGTTATGTACCACCAGAACTGGTCCACATCAAGTCCCCTCTACTAGCTCGACTGGTCAGCAGCCAGTTCTCACACCAGGAGGTCCTGGGTTCGACTCCCAGGCTCCACAATTTTTTTAGCATTTAAAAAGCTGTTTCATACTTATTTGTGTTTAAATATGTTCAAACTTGTTTAAATAATAACAGTAATATTTTTTTATAAGACAGTAGCATTTAAAAAGCTGTTTGATACTTATTTTTTTTATAAGACGGTGCGCGGGGTGCGGGGGGTCGTCGGCGGCGGTTGAGTAGGGGAATCAAGGGTGCGGGGGGTCGGCGGCGGCGGCCGGTGGACTGGGGGGGTGCTCGGCGGCGAGGGGGACCAGATCTGGCGAGGTGGGATAGCGATCGAGATGGAGGGGTCCGGGATCGAGATCGAGTGTCCATGAAATTTAAAAATATTCATGATAGTTCAAAAAGTACCCATGAAATACAATCGAGAAACAAAGGCTACGATTTAAATACAATCGATCTTAGCTAGCTATCTGTTCACAATCTTCTTGCCCTTATTTTTCGCATATGGAGTTCTTCTGTGGAACGGACGTCCTTTAGGTAGGGTGGTCCTGCTTCTTCTTGTGGTGTATGCTGCTACTTCATCATCGTCGTCATGTTCGATCCTCGGGTCGCCGTACTTGTCGAAGTCTTGCTCATTGGCTACTCCATCCATTCCGATGATCTTCCTTTTGCCTCTCCTCACGACAACACGACTGGGCTTTGGCGGCTCGGTAATGACGAAGCATTGGTCCACTTGGGAAGCCAGTACCCATGGCTCATTTTTCGCGGTGACGTTTGCGCCCGTGGTCTTGGATTTGGCTTCGGGTATAACCATGGTGGTGAAATACCGGTCTTCTTTTATGACGTTCTTGGCCCATCTAACACGGAACATCGGGACCTTCTCTCCAGCGTAGCTCAGCTCCCAGATCTCCTCGATCCTTCCGTAGTATCTGTCCTTGTCGTTACCGGTGTAGGATTCCATCGTTACCCTGGAGTTCTGATAACCATCACTCTTCATGTCCTTGGCCTCGGTGTAGAATGTGTAGCCGTTGATATCGTACGCCTCATAGGTCATCAGGTTGTGCTCAGCGCCCTGTGACAAGGCGAATATGAGTTGTTCTTCCGCGGAAGAATCCTCATGTAAAGGGTACGACAGAAGCTTCTGCTTGAACCAACGCGTGAAACATGAGTTGTGCTCTTTGAGTATATCTCCGTCCGTCCTCTGTTGGCCTCGGTCATTGTACGTCTTCTTAATAAAGGTTTTGTGCTCTACCACCCAAGGATCGACCACGTCTATGTGTTGTAGCGCGACTAGGTTTGCTCTTTCAAAGTCGGTGAGTCGACCCTCGAAGTCGACATGCATTTCGCGGCGACCCTCACGGTGACCCCATCCAGCGAGCCTGCCGAGGTGCCTGTTGACAGGCAGATCCAACGGGGTTCTCGATGCCTAGATAATTCGTGCAGTAGGAGATGCACTCTTCGGTCAGAAAGCCCCTGGCTATGCTTCCTTCTGGACGTGACATGTTGCGAACGTATCCTTTGATGACACCATTCATCCTTTCGAACGGCATCATGCTGTGCAGGAACGTCGGCCCGAGTTGGATGATATCCTCCACTATATGGACCAGCAGATGCACCATAACGTCGAAGAATGCGGGCGGGAAGTACATCTCAAGCTCGCATAGTATCACCACGATCTCTTCCTGTAGCCTTCTGAGTTGCCTCACGCCAATCGACTTCCGAGAGATGACGTCGAAGAAGTTGCATAGGACAAATAGCGTTTCACGGACGTGCGCGTCCATGATCCCACGGATTGCAACTGGAAGTATCTGCGTCATCAGCACGTGACAGTCGTGAGACTTCATCCCGCTGAACTTCTGCTTCGCTGGGTCTAGGTATCTGCTTATCTTCCCCGCGTAACCGTAAGGAAGTTTTACTCCTAGGAGGCAGGTGAAAAACTGCTCGATCTCCTCCTGACTTAGAGTGAAGCACGCGGGAGGGTAGTCATTCCCGGTCTTCTTGGCCTTTTTGCCTTTGCGACGACTTTATGTGTCCTGCTTCGCCTCATCATCATCATCATCATCATCATCATCATATATAGCGTGAAGCTCCTGCCTGATGCCCATTGATTTCAAGTCTGCCCTTGCTTTCGGCCCATCTTTGGTCCTCTCTGGCATGTTGAGCAGGGTACCAAGCAGACTCTCGCACACGTTCTTCGTGATATGCATGACATCAAGGCTGTGAGGCACACGGTGGATCTTCCAGTACGGCAAGTCCCAGAAAACAGACCTCGTTTTCCATACCTTCAACAGCGGCTCTGGCGCCTTTCGCTTCTTTCCCGGCTCTGGCGCCTTTTGCTTCTTTCCCGACAGTGGGCAGTCTTTCCAATTTTTCAACAGCTTGTCTATTTCCTCGCCGCTCCTCGTACACGGGCGTTTTCGGGGTTCGGTTTCACCATCGAACAGATCCTTGCGTTTCCTCCACGGGTCATCGTCGCGAAGCCACCTTCGATGTCCCATGAACACGGTTTTCGAAGACCTGGGATCTCTATCTAGCTGGTGATACGTTGTGTCATCCATGCACCTTACGCATCCAGAAAATCCGTGGACTACCTGCCCCGCAAGATATCTGTAACCGAGATAGTCGTGCACCGTCGTGAGCAGTGCGGCTCTCATAGGGAAATATTCTTTCTCTGCGGCGTCCCACGTATTGGCTGGCGTTTTCCACAGCGTGTCAAGCTCCTCTTTCAGCAGCCCCAGATACAGATTGATGTCGTTCCCTGGTTGTTTCGGCCCTTCAATTAGCATACTCATGTGAATGTACTTCCTCTTCATGCACAACCAGGGGGAAGGTTGTACATCCACACAAACACAGGCCAGGTGCTATGTGTGCTTCTCTGGCTGCCAAACGGATTGACTCCATCGGTGCTCGCGCCCAGCACGATGTTCCTTGGATCGTTCCCAAATTCTGGGTATTCGAAGTTCAATGCTTGCCACTGGCTCGCATCCTTAGGGTGACTCAGCATCTTGTCTTTTTTTATCTATCTCCGGATCATTTGCGTCATCTTCTCGCTTCTTCTCCTCCCTATCCGCGTGCCAACGCAGGAGCTTTGCTACCTTAGGATCCGCGAAATACCGCTGCAGACGAGGAGTGATCGGAAAGTACCACACCACTTTTCGAGGAGCTTTCTTTCTCTTCTTGTATCGAGTGACACCGCACACCGGACATATTGTAGACTCCGCGTGCTCGTCCCGATAAATGATGCAATTGTTCATGCACACATGGTATTTCACGTGCAGTAAATCCAGAGGACACACGATTTTCTTCGCCTCCTCCAAACTGGTCGGGCACTTGTTCCCCTTGGGAAGACGTTCGTGCCAGAATGACATGTTCTCGTCGAAGCATGCGTCGGACATTTTGTGTTTTACCTTCATCTCCAGAGCCATGAGCGTTACTTTCAGGCGGGTATCCTCGGGCCTGCATCCTTCATACAACGGAGTAACCGCGTCTAACTCAAGTTGATCATCTTGGCTTTCTCTCGGGCGGCAGCTCTTGCGTTATCCGTCTGCTTGAGAAGCAGCTCTTGAATATGAGGGTCCTGCACCCAGCCCATCGATGGTCCAACGTCGTCTGCTCCGCCGGCATCATCATCATGTCCTGCATCTTCTACATGATGACTGTGTACAGCATTACCGTCGTGATCATCTCCTGGGGATTCTTCGTCTTCTCGCCCCCCCGAGCCGCGGTGGTTGTCTTGCTGCCCTTCCTCATTTCTTGCCCGGCCCCCATGGACGACTTCGTAGTCATCTACATCACCTTGCCACCGATAGCCATCCATGAAACCACGCAAGAGCAGGTGGTCCCGCACCTGCCCGGAATCCGGGTCCGCAATAAGGCTATTCAGCTTGCATCTTCGACACGGACATCGTATCTCCGTCTCGTTCTTTTGAAGCATCTCGGCCTTCGCGGACCTCAAAAACCTATTCACGATGCCTTCGGTCATCGTGCGGACCATGGTCGCCTGCGGGGTAGAGCAAAACGATATTTTAGAACCAAGAAAAAATTTGGCATGACTTTCCCTAAAAATAGGACCACAAAGAATGCTTAATGCCAAAATTCTCGCCGAAACGGAAATGAATCAACATTCCGGCAAAATATTGGCAACTATCGCATTTCAAATACCGGTACACCTCCAAACACAAACACATATGCAACACCACAAACATATGCAACACCACGAACATACATAGATCTAGCTAGGCCATAAAAAGTGCATGTGCACATTGTTTGTAGGGAGAACAACATAAATATAGCTTCCCCCCTTACTTACCTAGCAAAACAAGGTAACTTAACCACTTAATTTGAATGAATCTATGGTGGAAATGAGGTGAAAAAGAGGAGGCACCCGAGACAAGGAGGAGGCGGTGGAGAGAATGAAGTGGGGAGAAAGTGAGTGTGGGAGGAGAGGCTGTCCAAAATATCTTGTTGCTGCCCACTTACTAATGGCGCACCAGCAACAAATGCGCCATTAGTAATCCAGGTTACTAATGGCGCACCCCCTGGCGGTGCGCCATTAGAACTTTTGCAAAAAAAGGAATAAAAGCAATAATAAAAAGAATAACATTAGTGGCGCACCTTCTGGATGGTGCGCCGTTACTAGTTACAACTAGTAATGGCGCACCACCAGGGGATGCGCCATTAGTATGTTTGGACAGGCGCACTAGTTCAAAAAAAAAATTGGTACTAATGGCGCACCGTGGTCAGGGTGCGCCATTAGTAGTTTCAACACTAATGGCGCATCAGCAGGTGGTGCGCCATTAGTATATACTAATGGCGCACCACTTGTCTGGTGCGCCATTAGTGTCATTTCCATCTATAGCCCTTTTCCTAGTAGTGCCCCCTTGCTCCTTTATATACGGGGGCAGGGGGGCACCCCATAGACACACAAGTTGATCTACGGATCGTTCCTTAGCCGTGTGCGGTGCCCCCCTCCACCATATTCCACCTCGATCATATCGTCGCGGAGTTTAGGCGAAGCCCTGCGCCGGTAGAACATCATCATCGTCACCACGCTGTCGTGCTGACGGAACTCATCTCCGGAGCTTTGCTGGATCGGAGGCCGGAGATCGTCATCGAGCTGAACGTGTGCTGAACTCGGAGGCTCCGTAGGTTCGGTGCTTGGATCGGTCGGATCGTGAAGACGTACGACTACATCAACCACGTTGTGATAACGCTTCCGCTTACGGTCTACGAGGGTACGTGGACGAATACTCTCCCCTCTCGTTGCTATGCCATCACCATGATCTTGTGTGTGCGTAGGAAAATTTTGAAATTACTACGTTTCCCAATAGTGGCATCCGAGCCTAGGTTTTATGCGTTGATGCTATATGCACGAGTAGAACACAAGTGAGTTGTGGGCGACACAAGTCATACTGCTTACCAGCATGTCATACTTTGGTTCGGCGGTATTGTGAGATGAAGCGGCCCGGACCGACATTAGGCGTACGCTTACACGAGACTAGTTTCACCGTTACGAGCACTCGTTCTTAAAGGTGGCTGGCTGGTGTCTGTCTCTCTCACTTTAGCTGAATCGAGTGTGGCTACGCCCGGTCCTTGCGAAGGTTAAAACAACACCAACTTGACGAACTATCGTTGTGGTTTTTGATGCATAGGTAAGAACGGTTCTTGCTAAGCCCGTAGCAGCCACGTAAAACTTGCAACAACAAAGTAGAGGACGTCTAACTTGTTTTTGCAGGGCATGTTGTGATGTGATATGGTCAAGACGTGATGCTATATTTTATTGTATGAGATGATCATGTTTTGTAATCGAAGTTATCGGCAACTGGCAGGAGCCATATGGTTGTCGCTTTATTGTATGAAATGCAAACGCCCTGTAATTGCTTTACTTTATCACCAAGCAGTAGCGATAGTCGTAGAAGCAATAGATGCCGTAAACGACAACGATGCTACGATGGAGATCAAGGTGTCGCGCCGGTGACGATGGTGATCACGACGGTGCTTCGGAGATGCAGATCACAAGCACAAGATGATGATGGCCATATCATATCACTTATATTGATTGCATGTGATGGTTATCCTTTATGCATCTTATCTTGCTTTGTTTGACGGTAGCATTTTAAGATGATCTCTCACTAAAATTATCAAGAAGTGTTCTCCCTGAGTATGCACCGTTGCCAAAGTTCGTCGTGCCCAGACACCAGGTGATGATCGGGTGTGATAAGCTCTACGTCCATCTACAACGGGTGCAAGCTAGTTTTTTCACACGCAGAATACTCATGTTAAACTTGACGAGCCTAGCATATGCAGATATGGCCTCGGAACACGGAGACCGAAAGGTCGAGCGTGAATCGTATAGTAGATATGATCAACATAAAGATGTTCACCATTGAAAACTACTCCATCTCACGTGATGATCGGTTATGGTTTAGTTGATTTGGATCACGTGATCACTTAGATGACTAGAGAGATGTCTGTCTAAGTGGGAGTTCTTGAGTAATATGATTAATTGAACTTAAATTTATCATGAACTTAGTACCTAATAGTATTTTGCTTGTCTATGTTTGTTTGTAGATAGATGGCTCGTGCTGTTGTTCCATTGAATTTTAATGCGTTCCTTGAGAAAGCAAAGTTGAAAGATGATGGTAGCAATTACACGGACTGGGTCCGTAACCTGACGATTATCCTCATTGCTGCACAGAAAAGTTACATCCTGGAAGCACCGCTGGGTGCCAGGCCTGCTGCTGATGCAACTGACGACGTTAAGAACGTCTGGCAGAGCAAAGCCGATGACTACTCTATAGTTCAATGTGCCATGCTTTACGGCTTAGAACCTGGTCTTCAACGACATTTTGAACGTCATGGAGCCTATGAGATGTTCCAGGAGTTGAAGTTAATATTTCAAGCAAATGCCCGGATTGAGAGATATGAAGTCTCCAATAAGTTCTACAGCTGCAAGATGGAGGAGAATAGTTCTGTTAGTGTGCATATACTCAAAATGTCTGGGTATAATAATCACTTGAATCAACTGGGAGTTAATCTTCCGGATGATAGCGTCATTGACAGAATTCTCCAATCACTGCCACCAAGCTACAGTATCTTTGTGATGAACTATAATATGCAAGGGATGAACAAGACTATTCCCGAGCTCTTCGCAATGCTAAAAGCTGCGGAGGTAGAAATCAAGAAGGAGCATCAAGTGTTGATGGTCAACAAGACCACTAGTTTCAAGAAAAAGGGCAAAGGGAAGAAGAAGGGGAACTTCAAGAATAACAGCAAGCAAGTTGCTGCTCAAGAGAAGAAACCCAAGTCTGGACCTAAACCTGAAACTGAGTGCTTCTATTGCAAGTAGACTGGTCATTGGAAGCGGAACTGCCCCAAGTATTTGGCGGATAAGAAGGATGGCAAAGTGAACAAAGGTATATGTGATATACATGTTATTGATGTGTACCTAACTAGAGCTCGTAGTAGCACCTGGGTATTTGATATTGGTTCTGTTGCTAATATTTGCAACTCGAAACAGGGACTACGGAATAAGCGAGCACTGGCCAAGGACGAGGTGACGATGCGCGTGGGAAACGGTTCCAAAGTCGATGTGATCGCGGTCGGCACGCTACCTCTACATCTACCTTCAGGATTAGTTTTAGACCTGAATAATTGTTATTTGGTGCCAGCATTGAGCATGAACATTATATCTAGATCTTGTTTGATGCGAGACGGTTATTCATTTAAATCAGAGAATAATGGTTGTTCTATTTATATGAGTAATATCTTTTATGGTCATGCACCCTTGAAGAGTGGTCTATTTTTATTGAATCTCGATAGTAGTGATACACATATTCATAATGTTGAAACCAAAAGATGTAGAGTTGATAATGATAGTGCAACTTATTTGTGGCACTGCCGTTTAGGTCATATCGGTGTAAAGTGCATGAAGAAACTCCATACTGATGGACTTTTGGAATCACTTGATTATGAATCACTTGGTACTTGTGAACCGTGCCTCATGGGCAAGATGACTAAAACACCGTTCTCCGGTAGTATGGAGAGAGCAACAGATTTGTTGGAAATCATACATACAGATGTATGTGGTCCGATGAATGTTGAAGCTCATGGCGGATATCGTTATTTTCTCACCTTCACAGATGATTTAAGCAGATATGGGTATATCTACTTAATGAAGAATAAGTCTGAAACATTTGAAAAGTTCAAAGAATTTCAGAGTGAAGTGGAAAATCATCGTAACAAGAAAATAAAGTTTCTATGATCTGATCGTGGAGGAGAATATTTGAGTTACGAGTTTGGTTTACATTTGAAACAATGCGGAATAGCTTCGCAACTCACGCCACCTGGAACACCACAAAGAAATGGTGTGTCCGAACGTCATAATCGTACTTTACTTAGATATGGTGCGATCTATGATGTCTCTTACTGATTTACCGCTATCGTTTTGGGTTATGCTTTAGAGACGGCTGCATTCACGTTAAATAGGGCACCATCAAAATCCGTTGAGACGACGCCTTATGAACTGTGGTTTGGCAAGAAACCAAAGTTCTCGTTTCTTAAAGTTTGGGGCTGCGATGCTTATGTGAAAAAACTTCAACCAGATAAGCTTGAACCCAAATCAGAGAAATGTGTCTTCATAGGATACCGAAAAGAGACTGTTGGGTACACCTTCTATCACAGATCCGAAGTTAAGACATTCGTTGCTAAGAATGGATCCTTTCTAGAGAAGGAGTTTCTCTCGAAAGAAGTGAGTGGGAGGAAAGTAGAACTTGATGAGGTAACTGTACCTGCTCCCTTATTGGAAAGTAGTTCATCACAGAAATCAGTTCCTGTGATAAATGCACCAATTAGTGAGGAAGCTAATGATATTGATCATGAAACTTCAGATCAAGTGTCTACTGAACCTCGTAGGTCTTCCAGAGTAAGATCCGCACCAGAGTGGTACGGTAATCCTATTCTGGAAGTCATGTTACTTGACCATGATGAACCTACGAACTATGAGGAAGCGATGATGAGCCCAGATTCCGCAAAATGGCTAGAGGCCATGAAATCTGAGATGGGATCCATGTATGAGAACAAAGTGTGGACTTTGGTTGACTTGCCCGATGATCGGCAAGCCATTGAGAATAAATGGATCTTTAAGAAGAAGACTGACGCTGACGGTAATGTAACTGTCTATAAAGCTCGACTTGTTGCGGAAGGTTTTCGACAAGTTCAAGGGGTTGACTACGATGAGACTTTCTCACCCGTAGCGATGCTTAAGTCTGTCCGAATCATGTTAGCAATTGCCGCATTTTATGATTATGAAATTTGGCAGATGGATGTCAAAACTGCATTCCTGAATGGATTTCTAGAAGAAGAGTTGTATATGATGCAACCAGAAGGTTTTGTCGATCCTAAATAAGCTAACAAAGTGTGCAAGCTCCAGCGATCAATCTATGGTCTGGTGCAAGCCTCTCGGAGTTGGAATAAATGCTTTGATAGTGTGATCAAAGCATATGGTTTTATACAGACTTTTGGAGAAGTTTATTTACAAGAAAGTGAGTGGGAGCTCTGTAGCATTTCTAATTTTATATGTAGATGACATATTGTTAATTGGAAATGATATAGAATTTCTGGATAGCATAAAGGGATACTTGAATAAAAGTTTTTCAATGAAAGACCTCGGTGAAGCTGCTTACATATTGGGCATCAATATCTATAGAGATAGATCAAGACGCTTAATAGGATTTTCACAAAGCACATATCTTGACAAAATTTTGAAAAAGTTCAAAATGGATCAGGCAAAGAAAGGGTTCTTGCCCGTGCTACAAGGTGTGAAGTTGAGTCAAACTCAATGCCCGACCACAGCAGAAGATAGAGAGAAAATGAAAGATGTTCCCTATGCTTCAGCCATAGGCTCTATCATGTATGCAATGCTGTGTACCAGACCTGACGTATGCTTAGCAATAAGTTTGGCAGGAAGGAACCAAAGTAATCCAGGAGTGGATCACTGGACAGCGGTCAAGAACATCCTGAAATACCTAAAAAGGACTAAGGATATGTTTCTCGTATATGGAGGTGCCAAAGAGCTAGTCGTAAATGGTTACGTCGATGCAAGCTTTGACACTGATACGGACGATTCTAAATCGCAAACCGGATACGTGTTTTTATTAAACGGTGGAGCTGTAAGTTGGTGCAGTTCTAAACAAAGCGTCGTAGAGGGATCTACATGTGAAGCGGAGTACATAGCTGCTTCTGAAGCAGCAAATGAAGGAGTCTGGATGAAGTAGTTCATTTCCGATCTAGGTGTCATACCTAGTGCATCGGGACCAATGAAGATCTTCTGTGACAATACTGGTGCAATTGCCTTGGCAAAGGAATCCAGATTTCACAAGAGGACCAAGCACATCAAGAGACGCTTCAATTCCATTCAGGACCAAGTCCAAGTGGGAGACATAGAGATTTGCAAGATACATACAGATCTGAATGTTGCAGACCCGTTGACTAAGCCTCTCTCACGAGCAAAACATGATCAGCACCAAGACTCCCTGGGTGTTAGAATCATTACCATGTAATCTAGATTATTGACTCTAGTGCAAGTGGGAGACTGAAGGAAATATGCCCTAGAGGCAATAATAAAGTTATTATTTATTTCCTCATATCATGATAAATGTTTATTATTCATGCTAGAATTGTATTAACCGGAAACATGATACATGTGTGAATACATAGACAAAACTATAGTCACTAGTATGCCTCTACTTGACTAGCTCATTAATCAAAGATGGTTATGTTTCCTAACCATAGACATGTGTTGTCATTTGATTAGTGGGATCACATCATTAGAAGAATGATGTGATTGACATGACCCATTCCGTTAGCCTAGCACTTGATCGTTTAGTATGTTGCTACTGCTTTCTTCATGACTTATACATGTTCCTGTAACTATGAGAATTATGCAACTCCCATTTACCGGAGGAACACTTTGGGTGCTACCAAACGTCACAACATAACTGGGTGATTATAAAGGAGTACTACAGGTGTCTCCGAAGGTACATGTTGAGTTGGCGTATTTCGAGATTAGGTTTTGTCACTCCGATCGTCGGAGAGGTATCTCTGGGCCCTCTCGGTAATGCACATCATTATAAGCCTTGCAAGCAATATGACCAAAGAGTTGGTTACGAGATGATGCATTACAGAACGAGTAAAGAGACTTGCCGGTAACGAGATTGAACTAGGTATTGGATACCGACGATCAAATCTCGGGCAAGTAACATACCGATGACAAAGGGAACAACATATGTTGTTATGCGGTTTGACCAATAAAGATCTTCGTAGAATATGTAGGAACCAATATGGGCATCTAGGTCCCGCTCTTGGTTATTGACCGAGAATGGTTCTAGGTCATGTCTACATAGTTCTCGAACCCATAGGGTCCGCACGCTTAACGTTACGATGACAGTTTTATTATGAGTTTATAAGTTTTGATGTACCGAAGTTTGTTCAGAGTCCCGGATGTGATCACGGACATGACGAGGAGTCTCGAAATGGTCGAGACATAAAGATGGATATATTGGACGACTATATTCGGACACCGGAAGTGTTCCGGGTGATTTCAGAGAAAACCGGAGTGCTGGAGGGGTTACCGGAACCCCCCGGGGAAGTATTGGGCCTTAGTGGGCCTGAGGGGAGAGAGAGGGCAGCAGCCCAGGAGGTGGCGCACCCCCTCCCAAGGGAGTCCGAATTGGACTAGGGGAGGGGGGCGCGGCCCCTCTTTCCCTCTCCCTCTCCCTCTCTTTCCTTCCCCCTTCCTCCTTCCTAGTTGGACTAGGAAAGGGGAGTCCTACTCCCACTAGGAGGAGGACTCCCCCCTCCTTGGCGCGCCCCAAGGGCCGGCCGGCCTCCCCCCTTGCTCCTTTATATACGGGGGCAGGGGGGCACCCCATAGACACACAAGTTGATCTACGGATCGTTCCTTAGCCGTGTGCGGTGCCCCCCTCCACCATATTCCACCTCGGTCATATCGTCGCGGAGTTTAGGCGAAGCCCTGCGCCGGTAGAACATCATCATCGTCACCACGCCGTCGTGCTGACGGAAGTCATCTCCGGAGCTTTGCTGGATCGGAGGCCGGAGATCGTCATCGAGCTGAACGTATGCTGAACTCGGAGGCCCCGTACGTTCGGTGCTTGGATCGGTCGGTTCGTGAAGACGTACGACTACATCAACTGCGTTGTGATAACGCTTCCTCTTACGGTCTACGAGGGTACGTGGACGAATACTCGCCCCTCTCGTTGCTATGCCATCACCATGATCTTGCGTGTGCATAGGAAAATTTTGAAATTACTACGTTTTCCAACAGTGGCATCCGAACCTAGGTTTTATGCGTTGATGTTATATGCACGAGTAGAACACAAGTGGGTTGTGGGCGATACAAGTACTGCTTACCAGCATGTCATACTTTGGTTCGGCGGTATTGTGAGATGAAGCGGCCCGAACCGACATTACACATACGCTTACGCGAGACTGGTTTCACCGTTACGAGCACTCGTGCTTAAAGGTGGCTGGCGGGTGTCTGTCTCTCTCACTTTAGCTGAATCGAGTGTGGCTATGCCCGGTCCTTGCGAAGGTTAAAACAATACCAACTTGACGAACTATCGTTGTGGTTTTTGATGCGTAGGTAAAAACGGTTCTTGCTAAGCCCGTAGCAGCCACGTAAAACTTGCAACAACAAAGTAGAGGACGTCTAACTTGTTTTTGCAGGGCATGTTGTGATGTGATATGGTCAAGACTTGATGCTATATTTTATTGTATGAGATGATCATGTTTTGTAATCGAAGTTATTGGCAACTGGCAGGAGCCATATGGTTGTCGCTTTATTGTATGAAATGCAAACGCCCTGTAATTGCTTTACTTTATCACTAAGCGGTAGCGATAGTCGTAGAAGCAATAGATGGCGTAAACGACAACGATGCTACGGTGGAGATGAAGGTGTCGCGCCGGTGATGATGGTGATCACGACAGTGCTTCGGAGATGGAGATCACAAGCACAAGATGATGATGGCCATATCATATCACTTATATTGATTGCATGTGATGTTTATCCTTTATGCATCGTATCTTGCTTTGTTTGACGGTAGAATTTTAAGACGATCTCTCACTAAATTATCAAGAAGTGTTCTCCCAGAGTATGCACCGTTGCCAAAGTTCGTCGTGCCCAGACACCACGTGATGATCGGGTGTGATAAGCTCTACGTCCATCTACAACGAGTGCAAGCCAGTTTTTGCACACGCAGAATACTCAGGTTAAACGCTTCCGCTTTGCACAACGGGTGCAAGCCAGTTTTTGTATGACTACATCAACCGCATTGTGATAACGCTTCCGCTTACGGTCTACGAGGGTACGTGGACGAATACTCTCCCCTCTCGTTGCTATGCCATCACCATGATCTTGCGTGTGCGTAGGAAAATTTTGAAATTACTACGTTTCCCAACATTGGCGGTTTGTTAACATGGCTTGGCGGATCAGCAGTAGAGCCCCGCTGTTCAACTGTTGGACTTGGAGGAGCAGGAGGATGTGAAGTATCAACCTCTACATTCGGTTCAACCTCTGGCGGGTTGGCATCAACATCTTGGTTTTGCCCAGCAGAGCTGTCTATAGCAACTTCCGGATCTTCTCCATGATGCTCTGGAGTCTTCTCCAGATCAACATCCACAATTGGGTCACTGGTCTTGGCTTTCTTACTCAATCGAGCCTTGGCACTACAACATCAAAGGTTAGAACATGGTAAACCGACAAGTAAAAGAAACAAATTAAGGAGTAATATACTTACCCAGCAACGACTTTGAGAGGAGGCAGCTGAGTGGTTGATGAACCGCCAGACGAGTTGGAAGAAGCCTGGTAATTCGGGTCAGACGGATTGAGAGGGCATCGGGAGAAACCTTTCAAAGGATAACGTTTTTCAGGAGAACAAGTCACCTCTGGATGACGTTTCCGGGTTGGCGTTTCAGCTAAACCGGACGACGTGATTTGTTGACCACTATGCCGGGTTGTGCGACGTTCTTCAACTTGTTGTGTCTTCAAAGAAAATTTTGGATCCAAATGAGCAAGGGGGTGAGATTGTTTTACTTTCCGGACTGTGCGGCGAATTCTTTGAACCGGTACAAGATCTGAACCGAAAGAAAGAAGGATTACCTCAACATGTTCTACATGGCTGGCCTCCGCATCATCCTGGGAATAGTCATTGTTAAAAAGATGAACGAAAAAGGAACCAAGTGAGTCAAGTTCTACCTCAGCGTCTGATTCTTCATCTTCTGGCGGATCAGAAGACTCGGTGGTTTTCTTCTTGCCAGCTTTCTTGGTAGCCTTGGTCTTTGCACGAGGAGCCCGGGCCGGTTTAGTCCGTTTCCAAAAGGAGCTGTAAGCCTGAAATTAAGACAAGGAAAGGTTAGTACATAGTCAATACAGAAGCAAGTTAGTAAAATATTTAGATGAACTTTACCGCTGGCGGTTTATTGGAGACGCAAAACGGAGCCAAACCGGTTTGGCTGCATGCAGAGATCGGTTCATCAAGAATTTTCTTCACCGATTCTGTGACTTCAAGATTGGTCATTGCTATTTCATGATATCGTTGAGGGTCTTTGACATCACCAGTGTACTCATGCATCAATCCGGGGCGGCGGCTTAAAGGTAAAATGCCCCAAGAAACCCAGTAGTGCACAAGATTAATGCCAGTTAAACCGTTGGCCATCAGAGCCCTGAGCTTGGCGAGTTGAGGTGCAAAATTCTTCCGTTCTGCGGCAGTCAAGCGTGAAGGTAATGGGTGGCCATTGCTAAGCCGGTGAGGGCGATAACCCGACAATTCTCCATCAGGGGCAGTGTTCCGGCAGTAAAACCAGGTCTGATTCCAATCTTTAGGATGGCTATGATGTTTTGCATGAGGGAAGTCAACTTCTTTCCATTTTTGAATTGAAACGCCGCCAAGCTCTGTGTTGGGACCATCTGAGAATTCCGTACGGCGGTTCAGATGAAAGAAGTCCCGGAACAGCTCCATGGTTGGCTCTTCTTGAAGATAAACTTCGCAGAAAACTTGAAAGTTGCATATATTGGACAGTGAGTTTGGACCAATATCTTGCGGATGGAGTTGGAAGCTTGCGAGGACATCCCGGACAAATTTTGATCCGGGCGGGCTGAATCCCCGGTCTAAGTGTTGCATAAAAACAATCACCTCTCCTTCTTGAGGTTCGGGCAGACATTCCAATTCCGGAACTCGCCAGTGGAGAGCCCTTTTTGAGGCTAAAGCGCCAGTGGTGATATAACCATTGATTTGTGTCTCCGTGATCCGGGACGGAACCCAATTGCAAGCAGCGAATTGTTTCGTCATTCCAGAAGAAGGGAACTGAAAGAAGAAACAAGTGCCGGTTTACAATTTACAGTTTAAGGTGTACAATTCAGTGTTAAACCGGAGAAAAATACTGTGCAAGGTTCAGTTGGCGGTTTAAGAGAGGGCTAATGACATATGGCAGATTGACTATCAAATATTAAACCACCCATTGGCAGAAGGGCCAGGATTCAAAATTTCTGCTAAGTGTTGGCACAAACAGGTTTCACACAATGATCAAATTTATTTGGATCTACCGCACATCCGTAAAGCAATTTTTTCTGTGATCTCTAAAGGCGCTAAGCAGAACATGGAAGGCCGTGTACCCTACAGAAGAAAAAGGACGATCTGCTAGCATTAAAAACGGATGCGGAGTAACTACTGCATGAGATCTACACTGCTATTGGATCAAAGCTACTGCGACAGAAGGAAGGACGAAGAAGAAGAATGAAGAACTGTACAGAGGAGCTCGCAAACCATAAAAAAGATCTAAATATGAAGGAAAGAGGAAGTTTACCACTGCAGATTTGCTGCGGAGGAGGGCGACGAGTTTCTGGTCCGTTTCAGGTTGATGCAGCGGCCTTTGTCGATGCAGTTCTCGAGGGTCACGGACGGCGGCGGAGCTTCAGAGCTTGGGCGTCGCGAGGAAGAAGAAGGCACAGAAGGGGAAAAGAGAGAAGGGCTCTCGGGCCTTATTTATAGAGGAAAGAGTAAAACAGCAGGCGCGAGAATCAAGGAGCCTGAAACGGCAGAATGAGTGCGCCTGTCGCCTCGATTTTCGGGAGAACCATTAAGTGAAGGGAATCTTTTTAATCTTTTTTTACAGAGATGATGTCATGATGGACCGTTGTTGTGTTCAGAAGATGACATCATGGCGGTTTACAAAATTACAGGAGAAGACAATATGGTGGTTTACAAAAATACAAGAAGATGCCTACAAGATATCTTTGAAGTATTGAAGATTGACATGAACAAATTCAAATCAATCTGGGGCCTAATGTTGAGGATATAGCTACTGAGTGTAAACCGGCCAGGAGGGCCCGGTTCACCCTCGACTATGTTGAAGCCCCATGAAGATCAAGAAGATGGCGCTTTACTAAATGAAGCCTAGAAGCCCGAAGCCCAAAGGCGGATTAGGGCCCATAGCGGTAAACCGCCATGACTATGTAAACTTGTAAGATAAGTTAGGAAAGGAGAGACCGAGCCGGACACTTTGTATGAGTCGGCCTCGGGGCTCTGTAGACCGGCCAGGCGTCAACCTGTGTATATAAAGGGATGACCCGACGGTGGTTCAGGGACAACAGACAACAACTTGAGACTCAGGCAAGCGTATTTCGCTCCCTGATCATCGAAACCCAATCAATCCCATCACAACTAGACGTAGGCTTTTACCTTCATCAAAGGGGCCGAACTAGTATAAACTCCCGTGTTCCTTGTCCGGTTTAACCCCTTCAAGCTAACCCATTGCGATGGCTCCACGACTAAGTCCTTTCATGAGGACATCTGACGTGTTAATTCCACGACAATTCCTCAATTGTGTGGATCCTCGATCTATACAACTCTGGAACCTAAGACAAAGAACGCTTAGTGAAATTCTTCAAGACTCATCTGGTCAAATTCCTCAAACTTGTTCGTTTTGAAAACCTTCTGAGAACGCATATGACCTCTTCAAATTCCTCACAACTATACTCTGTTCACAGGTACTCATGTCCGCTGCTGAATCACTAGGTTCTCATCAACTTAACTCATTTGCAGTGTTCCTCGAAGAAAAGTTGTATACTTCTTCAGAGAATTCGATTGTTCAAATTCCTCAACTGAAGAATATGGCAGAAGGTAAGAAACCACAGAAAGGAGGAAAGAAGCCTGAGGTCATGACTGCTTTTGAAATACCTGAGGACATCTATGCTGACTATTGCACACCTGATGAGGCCAAGTTCGGAAAGGAGAACAAAAATCAGCGCAAGGTGCGCATACAGAGGATTGAAAGGAGATGGGCAAGAGAATGGAGGGAGTACAGATATGTAACTCCAAAGTATATGAAGAACTTCGCTCTAAATCCTCCATGCCCAAGAGCTCCATTGGCACCTGGTCAAGAAGCTGATCCCACCAGCATCAAGCGCGGTGAGGATTTTCCTAAAGAATGGGCCAAACGCCAAGCCAAGTTGGCAAGGCAAGCCAAAGAAGCAGTGAGGAAATTTAATGAAGACTCTGCTGCTGCTGCTGCCACAAAGGCCTCTGACAAGCCTAGAAAATCAAGAAAATCAATGGCAAAGAAGCCCGCTCACAAGCCAAGTGCTTCACCAACTGTGTCCTCACGGCCAAGTTCCTTAGCAATGCCCTCACGGCCAGAATCTTCAAAGCCCTCACGGCCAATTTCTTCAAAGCCCTCACGGCCAATTCCTCATGCTGCTCCTGCTCCTCCAAAGTCCTCAGTTGCTCCAGTAAAGTCCTCAACACCTGTACATCTGGCCACATGCCAAAGGACTGCAGGCATCTCCACTGCCTTTGGTGTCTCAGCAAGTTCCTCAGCTGCACCAAATTCTTCATCAGGCCCCACTCTGCTGAAGACCAAGGCCACTGCTGGACAAGGTCCTCGGCCTAGTCCGAAGAAGAAACAAGTTGCCTTCCAAGTGCCATCTGATGATGAAGCTGATGATGATGAACTTGCAGAAATCATCAGAGACAGGCAAGAAAGGGCTGCTAGAGCCAAAGGCACAAATGTGCCACTACTTTTGGATCCAAAGGTGATCCTCGACTACATTGATCTCTGGCACAAGGACCCAAACACTCCTATGCCTGATTTTCATTTGACTCCTGGCCAAAGTCACGTGCTGACCCATTTCATCAATGAAGAGAAATGGAAATTTGAGAAGGCCAGGCAAATCAAGAAGGCTCAGTTTAGGAAAGAGAAGTTCCTGAGGAACAACATTGTCAAAATGACAACTGATGAACTCCTCACGATCCAGTCTGAAATCAAAGCCCTCAGCGATGATTTCAATGCTTATTATGCTGATTGGCAAGGAGCCAAAGTCAGGTTCGGTAAACTGACTGAGAAGTTCACCAATGTTGCAGCCCCATCGCAACAAGAAATTCCTCATGATGAAGCCTCTACTCAACAAACTGAAGAACATGCCAGTGAAGGAAATATGCCCTAGAGGCAATAATAAAGTTATTATATATTTCCTTATAATCATGATAAATGTTTATTATTCATGCTAGAATTGTATTAACCGGAAACATAATACATGTGTGAATACATAGACAAACAAAGTGTCACTAGTATGCCTCTACTTGACTAGCTGGTTAATCAAAGATGGTTATGTTTCCTAACCATGAACAATGAGTTGTTATTTGATTAACGAGGTCACATCATTAGTTGAATGATCTGATTGACATGACCCATTCCATTAGCTTAGCACATGATCGTTTAGTATGTTGCTACTGCTTTCTTCATGACTTATACATGTTCCTATGACTATGAGATTATGCAACTCCTGTTTGCCGGAGGAACACTTTGGGTGCTACCAAACGTCACAACGTAACTGGGTGATTATAAAGGAGCATTACATGTGTCACCAAAGGTAGATGTTGGGTTGGCGTATTTCGAGATTAGGATTTGTCACTCCGATTGTCGGAGAGGTATCTCTGGGCCCTCTCGGTAATACACATCACATAAGCCTTGCAAGCATTACAACTAATATGGTAGTTGTGAGATGATGTATTACGGAACGAGTAAAGAGACTTGCCGGTAACGAGATTGAACTAGGTAGTGGATACCGACGATCGAATCTCGGGCAAGTAACATACCGATGACAAAGGGAACAACGTATGTTGTTATGCGGTCTGATCGATAAAGATCTTCGTAGAATATGTAGGAGCCAATATGGGCATCCAGGTCCCGCTATTGGTTATTGACCGGAGACATGTCTTGGTCATGTCTACATTGTTCTCGAACCCGTAGGGTCCGCACGCTTAAGGTTACGATGACAGTTATATTATGAGTTTATGCATTTTAATGTACCGAAGGTTGTTTGGAGTCCCGTATGTGATCACGGACATGACGAGGAGTCTCGAAATGGTCGAGACGTCAAGATTGATATATTGGAAGCCTATATTTGGATATCGGAAGTGTTTCGGGTGAAATCGGGATTTTACCGGAATACCGGGAGGGTTACCGGAACCCCCCGGGAGCTATATGGGCCATAGTGGGCCTTAGTGGAAAAGAGAAGAGGCTGCCCTAGATGGGCTGCGGGCCCCCCCCTTTCCCCTAGTCCTATTAGGACTAGGAGAGGTGGCCGGCGCCCTCCTCCTCTTTTCCCCTCCGAGGAATCCTAGTTGGACTAGGATTGGAGGGGGAATCCTACTCCCAGAGGGAGTAGGACTCTCCTGCGCCTCCCCCCTTGACCGGCCAGCCTCCCCTCCTCTCCTCCTTTATATACGGAGGCAGGGGACACCTCTAGACACACAAGTTGATCCACGTGATCTATTCCTTAGCCGTGTGCGGTGCCCCCTGCCACCATATACCTCGATAATACTGTAGCGGAGTTTAGGCGAAGCCCTGCTGCTGTAGTACATCAAGATCGTCACCACGCCGTCGTGCTGACGGAACTCTTCCCCGACACTTTGCTGGATCGGAGTCCAGGGATCGTCATCGAGCTGAACGTGTGCTCGAACTCGGAGGTGCCGTAGTTTCGGTGCTTGATCGGTTGGATCGTGAAGACGTACGACTACTTCCTCTACGTCGTGTCATCGCTTCCGCAGTCGGTCTGCGTTGGGTACGTAGACAATACTCTCCCCCTCGTTGCTATGCATCACATGATCTTGCGTGTGCGTAGGAAATTTTTTGAAATTACTACGAAACCCAACAGTGGTATCAGAGTCTAGGTTATTTATGTTGATGTTATATGCACGAGTAGAACACAAGTGAGTTGTGGACGATACAAGTCATTCTGCCTACCAGCATGTCATACTTTGGTTCGGCGGTATTGTTGGACGAGACGACCCGGACCAACATTACGCGTACGCTTACGCGAGACCGGTTCTCCCGACGTGCTTTGCACATAGGTGGCTTGCGGGTGACTGTCTCTCCAACTTTAGTTGAACCAAGTATGGCTACGCCCGGTCCTTGCGAAGGTTAAAACGGAGTCTATTTGACAAACTATCGTTGTGGTTTTGATGCGTAGGTGAGATTGGTTCTTACTTAAGCCCGTAGCAGCCACGTAAAACATGCAACAACAAAGTAGAGGACGTCTAACTTGTTTTTGTAGGGCATGTTGTGATGTGATATGGTCAAGGCATGATGCTGAATTTTATTGTATGAGATGATCATGTTTTGTAACCGAGTTATCGGCAACTGGCAGGAGCCATATGGTTGTCGTTTTATTGTATGCAATGCAATCGCGATGTAATATTACTAAACGGTAGTGATAGTCGTGGAAGCATAAGATTGGCGAGACGACAACGATGCTACGATGGAGATCAAGGTGTCACGCCGGTGACGATGGTGATCATGACGGTGCTTCGGAGATGGAGATCACAAGCACAAGATGATGATGGCCATATCATATCACTTATATTGATTGCATGTGATGTTTATCTTTTTATGCATCTTATCTTGCTTTGATTGACGGTAGCATTATAAGATGATCTCTCACTAAATTATCAAGAAGTGTTCTCCCTGAGTATGCACCATTGTGAAAGTTCTTCGTGCTGAGACACCACGTGATGATCGGGTGTGATAGGCTCTACGTTGAAATACAACGGGTGCAAAACAGTTGCGCACGCGGAATACTCAGGTTATACTTGACGAGCCAAGCATATACAGATATGGCCTCGGAACACGGAGACCGAAAGGTCGAGCGTGAATCATATAGTAGATATGATCAACATAATGATGTTCACCGATGAAACTACTCCATCTCACGTGATGATCGGACATGGTTTAGTTGATTTGGATCACGTGATCACTTAGAGGATTAGAGGGATGTCTATCTAAGTGGGAGTTCTTAAGTAATATGATTAATTGAACTTAAATTTATCATGAACTTAGTACCTGATAGTATCTTGCTTGTTTTATGTTGATTGTAGATAGATGGCTCATGCTGTTGTTCCATAGAATTTTAATGCGTTCCTTGAGAAAGAAAAGTTGAAAGATGATGGTAGCAATTACACGGACTGGGTCCGTAACTTGAGGATTATCCTCATTGCTGCACAGAAGAATTACGTCCTGGAAGCACCGCTGGGTGCCAGGCCTGCTGCTGATGCAACACCAGATGTTATGAACGTCTGGCAGAGCAAAGCTGATGACTACTCGATAGTTCAGTGTGCCATGCTTTACGGCTTAGAATCGGGACTTCAACGACGTTTTGAATGTCATGGAGCATATGAGATGTTCCAGGAGTTGAAGTTAATATTTCAAGCAAATGCCCGAATTGAGAGATATGAAGTCTCCAATAAGTTCTATAGCTGCAAGATGGAGGAGAACAGTTCTGTCAGTGAGCATATACTCAAAATGTCTGGGTATAATAATCACTTGATTCAATTGGGAGTTAATCTTCCAGATGATTGCGTCATTGACAGAATTCTCCAATCACTGCCACCAAGCTACAAGAGCTTCGTGATGAACTATAATATGCAAGGGATGAACAAGACTATTCCCGAGCTCTTCGCGATGCTGAAAGCTGCGGAGGTAGAAATCAAAAAGGAGCATCAAGTGTTGATGGTTAACAAAACCACTAGTTTCAAGAAAAAGGGCAAAGGGAAGAAGAAGGGGAACTTCAAGAAGAACGGCAAAAAGGTTGCTGCTCAGGAGAAGAAACCCAAGTCTGGACCTAAGCCTGAAACTGAGTGCTTCTACTGCAAGCAGACTGGTCACTGGAAGCGGAACTGCCCCAAGTATTTGGCGGATAAGAAGGATGGCAAGGTGAACAAAGGTATATGTGATATACATGTTATTGATGTGTACCTTACTAATGCTCGCAGTAGCACCTGGGTATTTGATACTGGTTCTGTTGCTAATATTTGCAACTCGAAACAGGGGCTACGGATTAAGCGAAGACTGGCTAAGGACGAGGTGACGATGCACGTGGGAAACGGTTCCAAAGTCGATGTGATCGTGGTCGGCACGCTACCTCTACATCTACCTTCGGGATTAATATTAGACCTAAATAATTGTTATTTGGTGCCAGCGTTGAGCATGAACATTATATCTGGATCTTGTTTAATGCGAGACGGTTATTCATTTAAATCAGAGAATAATGGTTGTTCTATTTACATGAGTAATATCTTTTATGGTCATGCACCCTTGAAGAGTGGTCTATTTTTATTGAATCTCGATAGTAGTAATACACATATTCATAATGTTGAAGCCAAAAGATGCAGAGTTGATAATGAAAGTGCAAACTATTTTGGCACTGTCGTTTAGGTCACATCGGTATAAAGCGCATGAAGAAACTCCATACTGATGGACTTTTGGAACCACTTGATTATGAATCACTTGGTACTTGCGAACCGTGCCTCATGGGCAAGATGACTAAAACACCATTCTCCGGTACTATGGAGAGAGCAACAGATTTGTTGGAAATCATACATACCGATGTATGTGGTCCGATGAATATTGAGGCTCGTGGCGGATATCGTTATTTTCTCACCTTCACAGATGATTTGAGCAGATATGGATATATCTACTTAATGAAACATAAGTCTGAAACATTTGAAAAGTTCAAAGAATTTCAGAGTGAAGTTGAAAATCATCGTAACAAGAAAATAAAGTTTCTACGATCTGATCGTGGAGGAGAATATTTGAGTTACGAGTTTGGTGTACATTTGAAAAACTGTGGAATAGTTTCGCAACTCACGCCACCCGGAACACCACAGCGTAATGGTGTGTCTGAACATCGTAATCGTACTTTACTAGATATGGTGCGATCTATGATGTCTCTTACTGATTTACCGCTATCATTTTGGGGATATGCTCTAGAGACGGCCGCATTCACGTTAAATAGGGCACCATCAAAATCCGTTGAGACGACGCCTTATGAACTGTGGTTTGGCGAGAAACCAAAGTTGTCGTTTCTTAAAGTTTGGGGCTGCGATGCTTATGTAAAAAAGCTTCAACCTGATAAGCTCGAACCCAAATCGGAGAAATGTGTCTTCATAGGATATCCAAAGGAAACTATTGGATACACCTTCTATCACAGATCCGAAGGCAAGACTTTTGTTGCTAAATTCGGAAACTTTCTTGAGAAGGAGTTTCTCTCGAAAGAAGTGAGTGGGAGGAAAGTAGAACTGTACGAGGTAACTGTACCTGCTCCCTTATTGGAAAGTAGTACATTACAGAAAACTATTTCTGCGACACTTACACCAATAAGTGAGGAAGTTAATGATAATGATCATGAAACTTCAGAACAAGATACTACTGAACCTCGTAGATCAATCAGAGTAAGATCCGCACCAGAGTGGTACGGTAATCCTGTTCTGGAAGTCATGCTACTAGATCATGATGAACCTACGAACTATGAAGAAGCGATGGTGAGCCCAGATTCCGCAAAGTGGCTTGAAGCCATGAAATCTGAGATGGGATCCATGTATGAGAACAAAGTATGGACTTTGGTTGACTTGCCCGATGATCGTCAAGCAATTGAGAATAAATGGACCTTTAAGAAGAAGACTGACGCTGATGGTAATGTTACTGTCTATAAAGCTCAACTTGTCGCAAAAGGTTTTCGGCAAGTTCAAGGGATTGACTACGATGAGACCTTCTCACCCGTAGCGATGCTTAAGTCCGTCCGAATCATGTTAGCAATTGCCGCATTCTATGATTATGAAATATGGCAAATGGATGTCAAAACTGCATTCCTGAATGGATTTCTGGAAGAAGAGTTGTATATGATGCAACCGGAAGGTTTTGTCGATCCAAAGGGAGCTAACAAAGTGTGCAAGCTCCAGCAATCCATTTATGGACTGGTGCAAGCCTCTCGGAGTTGGAATAAACGTTTTGATCGTGTGATCAAAGCATTTGGTTTTATACAGACTTTCGGAGAAGCCTGTATTTACAAGAAAGTGAGTGGGAGCTCTGTAGCATTTCTAATATTATATGTGGATGACATATTGCTGATTGGAAATGATATAGAATTTCTGGATAGCATAAAGGGATACTTGAATAAAAGTTTTTTCAATGAAAGACCTCGGTGAAGCTGCTTACATATTAGGCATTAAGATCTATAGAGATAGATCAAGATGCTTAATTGGACTTTCACAAAGCACATACCTTGACAAAATTTTGAAGAAGTTCAAAATGGATCAAGCAAAGAAAGGATTCTTGCCTGTGTTACAAGGTGTGAAGTTGAGTAAGACTCAATGCCCGACCACTGCAGAAGATAGAGAGAATATGAAAGATGTTCCCTATGCATCAGCCATAGGATCTATCATGTATGCAATGCTGTGTACCAGACCTGATGTGTGCCTTGCCATAAGTTTAGCAGGGAGGTACCAAAGTAATCCAGGAGTGGATCACTGGACAGCGGTTAAGAACATCCTGAAATACCTGAAAAGGACTAAGGATATGTTTCTCGTATATGGAGGTGACAAAGAGCTCACCATAAAAGGTTACGTTGATGCAAGCTTTGACACTGATCCGGACGATTCTAAATCGCAAACCGGATACGTGTTTACATTAAACGGTGGAGCTGTCAGTTGGTGCAGTTCTAAACAAAGCGTCGTAGCGGGATCTACATGTGAAGCAGAGTACATAGCTGCTTCGGAAGCTGCAAATGAAGGAGTCTGGATGAAGGAGTTCATATCCGATCTAGGTGTCATACCTAATGCATCGGGTCCAATGAAAATCTTTTGTGACAATACTGGTGCAATTGCCTTGGCAAAGGAATCCAGATTTCACAAAAGGACCAAACACATCAAGAGACGCTTCAACTCCATCCGGGATCTAGTCCAGGTGGGAGACATAGAGATTTGCAAGATACATACGGATCTGAATGTTGCAGACCCGTTGACTAAGCCTCTTCCACGAGCAAAACATGATCAGCACCAAGGCTCCATGGGTGTTAGAATCATTACAGTGTAATCTAGATTATTGACTCCAGTGCTAGTGGGAGACTGAAGGAAATATGCCCTAGAGGCAATAATAAAGTTATTATATATTTCCTTATAATCATGATAAATATTTATTATTCATGCTAGAATTGTATTAACCGGAAACATAATACATGTGTGAATACATAGACAAACAAAGTGTCACTAGTATGCCTCTACTTGACTAGCTCGTTAATCAAAGATGGTTATGTTTCCTAACCATGAACAATGAGTTGTTATTTGATTAACGAGGTCACATCATTAGTTGAATGATCTGATTGACATGACCCATTCCATTAGCTTAGCACACGATCGTTTAGTATGTTGCTACTGCTTTCTTCATGACTTATACATGTTCCTATGACTATGAGATTATGCAACTCCCGTTTGCCGGAGGAACACTTTGGGTGCTACCAAACGTCACAACGTAACTGGGTGATTATAAAGGAGCATTATAGGTGTCACCAAAGGTAGATGTTGGGTTGGCGTATTTCGAGATTAGGATTTGTCACTCCGATTGTCGGAGAGGTATCTCTGGGCCCTCTCGGTAATACACATCACATAAGCCTTGCAAGCATTACAACTAATATGGTAGTTGTGAGATGATGTATTACGGAACGAGTAAAGAGACTTGCCGGTAACGAGATTGAACTAGGTAGTGGATACCGACGATCGAATCTCGGGCAAGTAACATACCGATGACAAAGGGAACAACGTATGTTGTTATGCGGTCTGACCGATAAAGATCTTCGTAGAATATGTAGGAGCCAATATGGGCATCCAGGTCCCGCTATTGGTTATTGACTGGAGACATGTCTCGGTCATGTCTACATTGTTCTCGAACCCGTAGGGTCTGCACGCTTAAGGTTACGATGACAGTTATATTATGAGTTTATGCATTTTGATGTACCGAAGGTTGTTCGGAGTCCCGGATGTGATCACGGACATGACGAGGAGTCTCGAAATGGTCGAGACGTAAAGATTGATATATTGGAAGCCTATATTTGGATATCGGAAGTGTTTCGGGTGAAATCGGGATTTTACCGGAATACCGGGAGGGTTACCGGAACCCCCCGGGAGCTATATGGGCCATAGTGGGCCTTAGTGGAAAAGAGAAGAGGCTGCCCTAGATGGGCTGCGGGCCCCCCCCTTTCCCCTAGTCCTATTAGGACTAGGAGAGGTGGCCGGCCCCCTCCTCCTCTTTTCCCCTCCGAGGAATCCTAGTTGGACTAGGATTGGAGGGGGAATCCTACTCCCAGAGGGAGTAGGACTCTCCTGCGCCTCCCCCCTTGGCCGGCCAGCCTCCCCTCCTCTCCTCCTTTATATACGGAGGCAGGGGACACCTCTAGACACACAAGTTGATCCACGTGATCTATTCCTTAGCCGTGTGCGGTGCCCCCTGCCACCATATACCTCGATAATACTGTAGCGGAGTTTAGGCGAAGCCCTACTGCTGTAGTACATCAAGATCGTCACCACGCCGTCGTGCTGACAGAACTCTTCCCCGACACTTTTCTGGATCGGAGTCCGGGGATCGTCATCGAGCTGAACGTGTGCTCGAACTCGAAGGTGCCGTAGTTTCGGTGCTTGATCGGTTGGATCGTGAAGACGTACAACTACTTCCTCTACGTCGTGTCATCGCTTCCGCAGTCGGTCTGCATTGGGTACATAGACAATACTCTCCCCCTCGTTGCTATGCATCACATGATCTTGCGTGTGCGTAGGAAATTTTTTGAAATTACTACGAAACCCAACAGCCAGCACCGCTGATGATTTTCAGCCTGCTGAAGAAAATGCTAGTTCCAGGGCTGATGACTCCATTCCAGCCGCTGAAGAAACTGCCAGGGCATCCACTAGTGGTGCGCCTAAAGAAAATGAAGAAGTCAGGGCAACTGCATCAGTTGCGCCTGATGAAATACAAACAGATTCCTAAGCTCCTCCTGCGCCTACCCCAACTCCTACCCTTCCATCTGCGTCAGATGTGAGGAAGACCAAGGCTGCAGAGAAAGCTGTAGTGAAGAAAAGGAAAGCATCATCTGCTTCAGATTCTTCAGCTCCGAAGAAAATGAAGACTATGACCAGCTCACTTGAGAATCCAATTGATGCTGTTCCGATTTCCTCCATGCCATCAAAGGACCTTGTTCCTTATGGTGAAGAATATGTGATCCCTAGCGGATCTGATAAAGAAAATCATTCTGCTGCTTCGTCAGAGCAGATTGATGAAGAAATTGAAGTGGATACAATTCCTTCAACACCTGTTGCTTCCTCGCCCATGCCTAAGTTCACAGCTGAAGAGGCTGGCGTTGAAGAAATTGAAGATGAAGACGTGGATATTGGATGCACCACGCCTGTGATGAATGATGACTTTTGGGAAAGTCAGCATCCCAATTCTCCACACTTCACCCCACTACAGCAAATACCTTAGTCCCCTGCACCAACCATTCAATGGGCTCTAAAGAAACTCATCCCACCTCATCTGTGCATGAAGAAATTCCAGCCACTAGTGCTGAAGAAACTACTGCTGCTGATACCTTGAACATGCAGACTGCCACTGAAGAGGAACCAGAAATTCCTCAGCCTGAAGAATCGGAGATTGTGATTCCTGAGGTTGTGATGCAACTCACTGACACTCCTATGCCCAAGCCAAAGGATCCATTCTCAAAGAAGCAAAAGTTCAAGGCTGCTAATTTCTTCAATGAGCATGTGTTCTTCACTGACTATAATCCCTATGATTCTGCTCGCATAAGGAAGAGGCGTTTCTGGACTGCTAGTCAAGCAAATTTCTATTCCTCTGTGCTATTCGACAAAGACAAAGTCTTCAATCATGCACACATTCCTCACGTGGACATGGAATCTCTACCGTGATTCGAGCCAGTCCTCTGTGTTCTTCTCGATGCTGGATTACTGAATTTCTGCACTGACATCTGTGATTGGAATGAAGAACTCATTCTTCAATTCTATGCGACGCTGCACATCACAGGAAATTCTGAAGATGTGAACTCATGGGTGCTGGACTGGATGTCAGAAAATACTCACTACAAGGCACCAGCAACTAAATTGCTTCCTGCCCTCCCACTCAGTCCTCCCCTTGATGGTGCTCGTTGCATCTACAATGAACCTGAGCTTAAAAATCATTACATGCAAGTACTGATGAAGCCTTTGAAGCCAGGGCAGGCCCCACAAACCAAATTCCTCGTCAAGGAATTACTATATGTGCCTCATACTGTCTATCGCATTCTGACGAAGACAATGAGTCCTATCAAAGGCCACGACTCAAATGATGAAGAAGTCGTTGGCATCATGAAGAATATGCTTTTCAACATCATTCATGGCATTCCCGTCAACTTCCATGATTTCTTCATGAGGAATCTGGCAAATATTGCTATGTCACCATTTGAGCTGAAGCCTTATGCGCCATGGATTATGAGGTTCATCAGGACAAGGTCTTCACTCAACTACAAGGCTGATACTCTGAACCATGGCAGTTTCTTGCCTCCAATTGAAGCCCTCAAACGGACATTTTCCTCAGGTGATGACAAAGGCAAGGCAACTACTGTGATAGATGAAGGCATTCGCCCATTGGATGGTCAATTTCGCAAGGCTGCATCCTACTCCACCAATGATGACTCTGCCACACATGATTCTGCCGCCAACACCTCTGCCAAGCAAATTCCTCAAGCCACAGCACCCAGGGTGATGACTGATCGTGAGTTACTCCTCAGTCTTCATCAGAAAGTTGATCGCAATCATAAATGGGTCAAGCGTCAGTTTGGTTCAATTCTTTACAACATGACCTCAACCCACAATGCAGTGAAGAAAAACCAATACTACCTCCATGAAACCTTCAACCCTACCAGGGCTGTTCTATCTCATGTCTACAGTGTAGAAGATCTGAAGAGCATGGGTCTCAAGGAAGAATTTGACTGGTCTGCACCTCCACCGAAGAAATTCAAGAAGGTCAAGGTTCCTTCCTTGGTGGCCAGCTCCTATTCTTCATCGCGCGAAACTGATGAAAATGAAGACTTGGACGACACTGCAGCAGGCCCTACTACGACAACCGACCCAAACAATGTTGACGCTCCTCCATCAACTTGATATTCTTCAGGGACATTAGTCCTCAGTTTCGATCCTTTTGGTCATTCGATGACAAAGGGGGAGAAATCTGAGTTAGTCTTCAAGCGGGTCTATTATATGGGTGGTTTTTTTGTGCTAAGTTACAACTCTCGCTCTTCTGAAACTTTTATTGGATCGAGTTTTAATCTTAAAATCGATGGTGCTCTGATACTTTTGATGCACTGTGCTCTGATACTTTTGATGCGTTATTCTGCATGCTTGTTCCTTGTTAATATTATTGCACGCATGCTGAATTTCTTCAGGCACCATATTTCATCATGCATTTCAAATTCTTCATATTATATGTCAAATGCATGTATGAATTACAAGATATAGGGGGAGATCTCCATGATTCAACTCTTCAAGTATGCATTGCTTCAAAAGCAAATTCCTCACCATGCACATCTTCAGGGGGAGTTCTTCTATATCTTGCAATCAAATTCCTAAATATCAGTACTTACACTTCATATGTTTATCCCCGTTGAAAACTTAACCTATATTGTCATCAATCACCAAAAAGGGGGAGATTGTAAGTGCATCTAGTGCCCCTTAGTGATTTTGGTGTATTGAAGACTTATAGGTTAAGGGACTAATGTGTTTCTGAGTGTACACAGGTCTATAAGTCTATGAGGAGTTTGATATTTACAGAGAAAGTTGACCCCTAAAAATGAATATCTTCGACTGAAGATTTTGGTATTTCTGAAGACTTTCATGAAGACTTTGAAAGTGAAGAAACTGGTGTGTCCGTGAAGACTTGATATTCATGCAAGGAATATGAAGCTTGAAAACTTTCGTTTTCATAGTTTTGTTTTTCTCTTTCTTGAGTCACAGGAAACACCGTACTGTTAAAGGGGGTCGAGGAAATACTAAGGAAAAATTTCCATGTGATGCTCAACTCAAAATCCTACACCTACCAATCCCTTCGAGTGAAGCCATTAGAAATCTCATACAGTTCAGTCAATTTCTTCAGTGACAGAGATGAAGTTCTTCTGGTCGCTGAGGAATTTGTTCTGACTAAGGAGTTAGGAATTCGCCAGTGCGGATTGCCTACACATTGAGGACCATGATAGCCCTGAGGAATTTGAGAGTCAAAATTCCGACCGTTGCTGTGCTGTGCGCCAGCTGTCCCAAAATATCTTATCCACCTAACAGTCGTATCATTGAAGGGCATTTATGTCTTATCATGTCGGGCTGCTCCCTAGGCTATAAATAGCCGCCCCCTACAACCACTAGCTGGTTGGCTGCTCCAAGAGAAACTGACACTTGTCATTTGAGAGCAACCCATCCTCCATGGACTTTGAGCGAAAATCATCGAGTGAGGAAAATCCAAACCCAAACACCCACAAACCCAAAGTGATTGAGCATCACTGAAGAGATTGATCCTGCGTGGATCTGACACTTGTTACCTTTGAAGACTGTGCTTCTTCCAGACGGTTAGGCGTCATGGTCTAGAGCATCCAAGAGGAATTGTGGATCGCCGAGTGACCGAAGTCTGTGAAGGTTTGGAAGTCACCTGAAGACTTACCACGAGTGATTGGACGAGGTCTGTGTGACCTTAGTTCAAGGAGAATACGGTGAGGACTTGGTGTCCTGAGCTGTGTGCTCAGCGACTGAGTGTCCGGGACTGTGTGTCCTCGAGTTTAAATACTCAGCCGCTCCAACCAGACGTACAACTGAGACAACAGTTGGAACTGGTCTACCAAATCATTGTCTTCACCAACCTTACTGGTTCTATTTCCTCAACTCATTCATTTCCTCATTACTGTGTTGAGTGGTTGTTCATATCTGTGTTTGAAGACTTTGACTGAAGACTTTCTCAATTTCCTCAGTTCAATTTCTTCAGTCTGTTTGTCTTCATCGTGTGTTATCCTGTGTTTATGCTTTCTGTACTCTATGATTGTCTTCATTTCATCATGATGACTATGTGTGTATTCTATTATGCTTACTTCTAAGTACTTATTCTACTGCAAGTAGTTCTTCGCTAAGGAATTTCCTCACCGGCAAATTCCTCAGTGAAAAATTCATAAAAATCGCCTATTCACCCCCCTCTAGTCGATATAACGCACTTTCAGGTTCATACAGAGAAAGCCTATAGCCAATATTGGTTCTTCAGGACGATGAGAGCTGCGTGGGATCTGGCCCAAGAGGTAAAGATTAGACCCCTCGAAGACAAGTTATACACCCTGCAATTCTCGTGCTTGGGTGATTGGGACAGAGTTATGCAAGAAGGACCGTGGAATTTCAAGGGTTATGTGGTGATTATTTCACCGCATGATGGATTCACAAAACCGTCTCAGATCAAGCTTGACACCCTAGAGATGTGGGCACAGATTCACGATCTTCCTGATGGACTTTGCCCCATGTTGAAGGCCTTGGCGGGGAAGATTGGTGAAGTAGTGTTCGTGGAGCCTAAGTCTCATGATTTTGAAGGAAACTTCTACAGGGTTCGGGTCAAGATTGATGTTCACAAGCCCCTGAAGAATGCTACATCAATTGTTAAAGAAAACAAGAGACAATTTTTTTCTTGTAAAGTATGAACGCCTCCCTCACTGGTGCGCCGTCTGCGATCATCTTGGTCACCAATTCAAGGAGCATGGGGACATGATCCATCCCCCCAAGGCCCTAGTCTTTAAGGAGCTGAGAGCAAGCTGGTTCCGAGGAGCTGGAAGGGGTCTGGGAGAAGGACGCGCCCGTAGAGGTGGCTTCGGTCGTGGAGCTCCAAGGGGCAGATCGGGTTTTAGCGGTGGCAGAGGCATGCCACAGCAGCCAAAGCAAAATGCAGGAGAAGAGGACGCGGATGCTCTCATGGAGGATGTTGAATCAGCTAGGAAGAGATCGTCGGAAACAGGCATTACAGATGGCAAAAACACTCCAAAAGGAGCGCCGGCTGGTGCTGAAAAGCTCATGATTTTGGCACCTCCTATAGTTCCTCCAAGCCCATCGTCTCGACAAGAGCAGAAGAGAGCCAAGATTGTCCTTACTGACAATAGTTTGCCAAAGAAGAACCTCGCTAACAAGATCAAGGAAGCGCCCATCGCGGAGACCCAGAGCGGCCTCCGCGGGGCACAATGAGTATATTGTGATGGAACTGTCGTGGGGTGGGTAAACCCATGACAGTTCATCAGCTTTGCGACCTTGCAAAGCAATTTACCCTGGCAGTACTTTGTATAGTAGAAACCCAACTAGACATGGTACATGTCGAGAATTTGAAATCTTCTCTTTGTTATGATAATAGTTTTACTGTAAGCAGCTCTGGTAGAAGTGGAGGCTTAGGCGTTTTTTGGAATAATGAAATAAAGCTGAAAATTGAGGGTTACTCTAGGTATCATATTGATGCACTAATTGATGAATTGGGTCCAAACCCATGGAGGCTAACTTGTGTTTATGGAGAAGCATAGGTTGCATCAAGGCAAAATACATGGGATACTATTCAGGGTGTAGCAGAGATTTCTCTTCTATGATGGCTTTTGATAGGATACTTCAACGAAGTATTGCATGCAGGTGAGCATGATGGAGTGAGGCAGAGAAGCCAAAGCCAGATTGCCGCTTTCAGGTCAGTTGTCGATAACTGTGCTCTGCTTGATTTAGGGCATACAGGAATTCCATGGACTTTTGAGCATAAGGTCATTGGAGGCTCATATACGAGAGTCAGGCTGGACAGAGCACTCGCCTGCAGTGCATCACTAGTGGAGACTGGGCTTGTCGGGGGGATGAACCCCGGGCAGGCAACGGAACCCGGATCCTTTTCAAAAACAATGGGACGGCGTCGCCCCTCAAGCCGGCACGCGCTTGGCCAGGTCGCTTGACCCGGCCAAACCCCGCAACTCGGCCAAACTCTCCGACCCGACAAGACACGTCGACTCGGCCTCAACAACTAGTACAAGACGGCCGAACCTGGCACAACCAAGGCCTCCTCAACAAGCCAGCTCCACCCCGTGGCGTGCTCCGCAATCCAGCCACGGGTCAGCTCCCGTCCCATCCAGACCGTATGATGGGACGAGTCTTCAGCCACTGATGACCAAGGCAACAGTGCCCCGCCCATGCATCTAGTCAGCTGGGGCATGGCAACAGTGCCCCTCACCTACCCGCTGACCAGGGCTGGCGTGGCTACAGTGCCACCGCCATCACCGCTGACGACAGCAAGCGGTGACCTGACAGAGCGCCACTGTACATGACTCGACTCGGCCACACCCTAAGGTCGACAAGACGGCGCACAGTTCCCCTAGGCACACGGGGCACGCACCTAGGGGAACCCGGCGAACCACAGGCCCCCAGCGGGTCCTAGCCCGGGTCCCCGGACGCCGACAACCTGGACCCACCAACTTGTAACATTACCATTGTGAAAGTGCATTATATCGACTAGAGGGGGGGGGGTGAATAGGCGATTTTTATGAATTCTTCACTGAGGAATTTGCTGGTGAGGAAATTCCTAAATGAAGAACTACTTGCAGCGGAATAAGTACTCATATGTAAACATAACAGAACACAAGCATGGTCATCATAATGGAATGAAGACAAACACAGCATACAGAAAGCGTAAACACAGGATAACATAGAAAGAAGACAGACAGACTAAAGAAATTGAATTGAGGAAAGTGAGAAAGTCTTCAGTCAAAGTCTTCAAACAAATATGAATAGGCACACAACAACAGACATGAGGAAATGAAAGAGTTGAGGAAATAGAACCAGTAAGCTTGGTGAAGACAATGATTTGGTAGACCAGTTCTAATTGCTGTCTCAGTTGTACATCTGGTTGGAGCGGCTGAGTATTTAAACTCGAGGACACCCAGTCCCGGACACACAGTCCTCACCGTATTCTCCTTGAGCTAAGGTCACACAGACCTCGTCCAATCACTCGTGGTAAGTCTTCAGGTGACTTCCAAACCTTCACAGACTAGGTCACTCGGCGATCCATAATTCCTCTTGGATGCTCTAGACCATGACGCCTAACCATCTGGAAGAAGCACAGTCTTCAAAGGTAACAAGCGTCGGATCCACGCAGGATCAATCTCTTCAGTGATGCTCAATCACTTTGGGTTTGTCGGTGTTGGGTTTGGGTTTTCCTCACTTGATGATTTTTTCTCAAAGTCCTCGGAGGATGGGATGCTCTCAAATGACAGGTGTTAGTTTCTCTCGGAGCAGCCAACCAGCTAGTGGTTGTAGGAGGCGGCTATTTATAGCCTAGGGAGTAGCCCGACATGATAATACATAAATGCCCTTCAATGATATGACCATTAGGTGGGTAGATATTTTGGGACAGCTGTCGCATAGCATAGCAATGGTCGGAAATTTGACTCTCAAATTCCTCAGGGCTATCATGTTCCTCACTGTGTAGGCAATTCGCACTGGCGAATTCCTAACTCCCCAGTCAGAACAAATTCCTCAGAGACTAGAATAACTTCGTCTCTGTCACTGAAGAATATGACTGAACTGTATGAGATTTCCAATGGCTTCACTCAAAGGGATTGGTAGGCGTAGGATTTTGAGTTGAGCATCACATGGAAATTTTTCCTTAGTATTTCCTTGACCCCCTTTAACAGTATGGTGTTTCCTATGACTCAAGAAAGAGAAAATGAAACAATAAAAATAAAAGTCTTCACGCTTCATGTTCCTCGAATGATTGCCAAAGTCTTCAAGGTTACACCAATTTCTTCACTTTCAAAGTCTTCAAAAAGTCTTCAGAAATCCAAAGTCTTCAGTTGAAAAACTTCATTTTTAGGGGTCGACTTTCTCTATAAATAACAAACTCCTCATAGACTTATAGACCTGTGTACACTCACAAACGCATCAGTCCCTTAACCTATAAGTCTTCAATACACGAAAATCACTAAGGGGCACTAGATGCACTTACAATCTCCCCCTTTTTGGTGATTGATGACAATATAGGTTAAGTTTTCAACGGGGATAAGTATATGAAGTGTAAGTATTGATGTTGAGGAATTTGATTTCAAGATATAGAAGAACTCCCCCTGAAGATGTGCATAGTGAGGAATTTGCTTTTGAAGCAATGCACACTTGAAGAGTATAATCATGGAGATCTCCCCCTATATCTTGTAATTCATACACGCATTTGACATATAATATGAAGAATTTGAAATGCATGATGAAATATGGTGACTGATGTAATTCAGCATGCATGCATTAAGATTAATGAGGAAAAGGCATGCAGAAGAACACAGCAAAAGTATCAGGCCACCATAGAGTTTAAGATTACAACTCGATCCAGCAAAGTCATCAGAAGAACGAGAGTTGTAACTTAGCAAAAAAAACGCCCATATAAGATAGACCCGCTTGAAGACTAACTCAAATTTCTCCCCCTTTGTCATCGAATGACCAAAAGGGTTTAAAATGAGGACTAACGCCCCTGAAGAATATCATGCAGATGGAGGAGCGCCAGCGTTGTCAGGGTCTTGAGTCGTTGTAGGGCCTGCTGCAGTGTCGTCCAAGTCTTCATACTCATCCGTGTCGCGCAATGAAGAATATGAACTGGTCACCAAGGAAGGAACCTTGACCTTCTTGAATTTCTTCGATGGAGGAGTAGACCAGTCAAAGTCTTCCTTGAAGCCAATTTGCTTCAGATCTTCTTCACCATATAGATGTGACAGAATAGCCCAGGTGTGATCAAAAACTTCATGGAGGTAGTAATGGTTTTTCTTCACTGCATTATGTGTAGAATTTATGTTGTTAAGAATAGAGCCAAACTGATGCTTAACACATTTGTGGTTTCGATCCACCTTCTGGTGAAGACTTAGAAGCAGCTCACGGTCACTCATCACACGAGGAGCAGTAGCTTGAGGACTTGACTTGGGAGCATTGGCAGCAGAGTCATGAGTGGCAGAGTCATCATTGGTGGAATAAGATGCAGCTTTGCGGAACTGACCATCCAATGGACGAATGCCTTCATCGATAATGGCTGGTGACTTGCCCTTCTCATCAGCTCAGGAATATGTCCGCTTGAGGACTTCAATCGGGGCAAGTAGCTGAGATGATTCTGAAAGTCGGCCTTGTAGTTGAGTGAAGACCTTGTTCTGAGGAATCTCATGATCCACGGCGCGTAAGGCTTCAGCCCAAATGGTGAAAGTGCAACATTCACCAGAGTCCTCATGAAGAAATCATGATAGTTTATGGGGATGCCATGCATTATGTTGAATAGCATATTCTTCATCATCCCAATAATTTCCTCATCGGATTAGTCATGGCCTTTGATAGGACTCATGGTCTTCGTCAGAATGCGATAGATGGTTCTTGGCACATAGAGCAATTCCTTCATGAGGAATTTGGTCCTTGGGGCTTGACCAGGCTTCAGAGGCTTCATGAGCACTTGCATATAATGAGCAGTGAGTTCAGGCTCATCATACAGACAACGAGCACCTTCAGGTGGAGGACTGATTGGCAGGGCACAAAGCAATTCAGAGCCTGGTGCCTTGTAGTGAGTGTTTTCAGTCATCCAGTCCAACACCCAAGAGTTGACGTCAGCAGCATCACCTGTGATATGCAGCGTTGCGTAGAACTGAAGAATAAGCTCTTCATTCCAATCAACTATGTCGGAGCAAAAGTTGAGCAAGCCTGCGTCATGAAGCATACTGAGGACTTGAGAGAAGCAAGGCATTGATTCCATGTTCACGTGAGGAATATGCTCGTGGTCGAAGACTTTGTCCTTGTTGAAAAGCAGTGAAGAATAGAAGTTGGCCTGGCTGGCAGTCCAGAAGCGCTTCCTTCTAAGACGAGCATTGTCATATGGGTTGAATTCAGTGAAGAACACATGCTCGCCAAAGAAATCATCAGCCTTGAATTTTTGCTTCTTTGAGAAGGGATCCTTTGGCTTGGGCTGAGGGGTATCAATCAATTGCATCACCACCTCAGGAATCACAATCTCAGGTTCTTGAGGCCGAGGAATTTCAGGCTCTGCTTCAGTTGCAGCCTGGGTCTTCAATTCTTCATTGACAATTTCTTCAGCACTAGTGGCTGGAATTTCTTCATGAACACTTGGGGTTGCATGAGGTTCTTCAAATCCCATTTGTACTTCAGTAGCAGCTGGGGACTGAGGAATTGCTTGGAGTGGAGTGAACATGGGAGAGTTGGGGTGCTGACTTTCCCAAAAGTCATCATTGAGCACAGGAGTAGTATAGCCAATGTCCACATCCTCATCTTCCATTTCTTTAATGCCAGGCTCTTCAGCAGTGAACTGAGGCATAGGCGAGGAGATGATTGGGGTTGAAGGGATTGTATCCACTTCAATTTCTTCATCCAACTGCTCTGTCGAAGCAGCAGAAGGAGTTTCTTCATCAGATTTGCTAGGAATCACATAATGTTCACCAAAAGGAACAAGGTCCTTTGATGGCATGAAAGAGACTGGAACGGCATCAATTGGATTGTCAATTGAACTAGTCAGAGGCTTCATCTTCTTCGAAGCTGAAGAATTTGATGAAGTTGATGCCTTCCTTTTCTTCACAGCTGCACGCTCTGCAACCTTGGTCTTCTTCGCATCTGATGCAGATGGAAGGATCGGAGTTGGAGTAGGTGCAGGAGGTGCAGAGGACTTTGGATCATTTTCTTCAGGCGCAACTGATGCAGTTGCCCTGACTTCTTCACTTTCTTCAGGCGCACCACTAGTGGATGCCCTGGCAATATCTTCAGTGGCTGGAATGCGGTCATCAGCCCTGGTACTTTCATTTTCTTCAGCAGCCTGATTGTCATCAACTGTGCTGGCATGTTCTTCAGTAGGCTGAGCAGTTGCTTCAGCCGGTGTAACTTCAACGTGCATAGGAGGAGCAGCACTTGAAGTGAATATATTAGTCAGATTGACGAACCAAACTGAGGGAGTCCTCGACTAGGGGGTGTCCGGACAGCCGGACTATCATTGTCCGCCGGACTCCAAGACTATGAAGATACAAGATCAAAGACTTTGTCCCGTGTCCGGATGGGACTTTCCTTGGCGTGGAAGGCAAGCTTGGCAATACGGATATGCAGATCTCCTACCATTGTAACCGACTCTATGTAACCCTAGCCCTCTCCGGTGTCTATATAAACCGGAGGGCTTTAGTCCGTAGGACACAACATCCATTACAACAATCATACCATAGGCTAGCTTCTAGGGTTTAGCCTCCTTGATCTCGTGGTAGATCCACTCTTGTAATACACATCATCAATATTAATCAAGCATGACGTAGGGTTTTACCTCCATCAAGAGGGCCTGAACCTGGGTAAAACATCGTGTCCCTTGTCTCCTGTTACCATCCGCCTAGACGCATAGTTCGGGATCCCCTACCCGAGATCCGCCGGTTTTGACACCGACATTGGTGCTTTCATTGAGAGTTCCTCTATGTCGTCACCGATAGGCTTGATGGCTTCTTCAACCAACAACAACGTTGTCCAGGGTGAGACTTTTCTCCCCGGACAGATCTTCGTATTCGGCGGCTTCGCACTGCGGGCCAATTCACTTGGCCATCTGGAGCAGATCGAAAGCCACGCCCCTGGCCGTCAGGTCAGGTTCGGAAGCCTAAACTTCACGGCCGACATCCGTGGGGACTTGATCTTCGACGGACTCGAGCCACAGCCGAGCGTGCCGCGCTGTCACGATGGGCATGATTTAGCTCTGCCGCCGGACAGTGCCTTGGTGGCCGCACATGAATCCGCTCCGGCCCTTAGTCCGGAGCCGATTGCGCAGATCGAGGATCGGTGGCTGGACACCGCCTCGGGGGCTGCAACTTCCACGGCGATGGAGATGAACACTAACCCTGTCCCTTATAAAGCTCGTGACTCCGAGGTGCCGGACTCCCTGCCAGACTCTGAACCTCCCAGCCCCTGCCAATCGAATCTGATTGGGCATCGGTCTTGGAGTTCACCGCCGCGGACATCTTCCAACACTCACCCTTTGGTGACATCCTAAATTCGCTAAAGCATCTCTCGCTATCCGGAGAGCCCTGGCCGGACTACGGCCAGGATGGTTGGGATGCGGACGACGAAGAAATTCAAAGCCCTCCCACCACCCACTTTGTAGCCACTGTTGACGATCTAACCGACATGCTAGACTATGACTCCGAAGACATCGACGGTATGGACGACGATGCCGGAGACGATCAAGTACCAGCGCCTACAGGGCACTGGAAGACCACTCCAACACACGACGTATATATGGTGGATACCCCAAAAGGAAGCGACGACGAGGAACAACGGGGCGCGACAAAGGATAATCCCGCCGATAAACAACCAAAACGGCGACGCAAGTGCCGCCCTAAGCCCCGCCTCGGCAAAGACAGCATTCCTAATGACCCATCGTTAGAGCAGGGCAAACCAGTGGACGACGAACATGCAACCAAGCAACCGTCCGAACAGGACGAACCGGATAATCAATCCAATCCCGGCGAAACCAACAGTCTGGACGACCTCACGCCGGACATACCACCAGAGCATAAGAACCTTCACGGAAGACTCGTCGCCACCGCAAGAAGCTTGAAGAAGGAAAAACGGAAGCTCAAAACAGCGGAAGATATACTCAGAATGAGGTGGAGCAAAGTACTCAAGACCGCAGACGAATATGGCAATGGCCATCAATCAAAGAGCTGCCCGAAGCGCAAGCTGCTGCCAGAATTTGACGAGGAAGCCATAGAGCCACCACAGTCAAAAATTAAAGAAGCCGCCTGGCCGGATAGACGCCCAGATGATAGGCCAAAAGCGACAAGCGGCGCCACACTCAAGCCGACTCATGATCCTGGGAAAACAGATGGCCCAGCCAGGTCCATTTACGGGCCAAAAAAGAGGGCCCCAGGAAGCATCACAACACGTTAATTGTTTGAAGACAGCGGCACACCCAAATACAGGGGCGCCGCACACCCACTATGTTTCACCGATGAGGTGCTGGATCATGAATTTCCAGCAGGGTTCAAACCCATAAACATAGAGGCATATGACGGAACAACAGACCCTGGAGTCTGGATAGAGGATTACATACTACACATACACATGGCTAGAGGAGATGATCTCCATGCCATAAAATATCTACCCCTCAAGCTCAAAGGGCCAGCTCGGCATTGGCTCAAAAGCCTCCCAGAAAACACTGTTGGAAGTTGGGAAGAGCTTGAGGATGCGTTTAGAGCAAATTTTCAAGGGACTTATGTCCGCCCTCCGGACGCAGATGACCTAAGTCATATAACTCAACAGCCCGGAGAGTCAGCGCGCAAATTCTGGAACAGGTTCCTTACTAAGAACCAAATAGTCGACTGTCTGGACGCCGAAGCCTTAGCAACTTTCAAACACAACGTCCGAGACGAATGGCTTGCCAGACACCTCGGCCAAGAGAAGCCGAGGACAATGGCCGCGCTAACAAGCCTCATGACCCGATTTTGCACGGGGGAGGACAGCTGGCTAGCAAGATGCAGCACCAGCGACCTGAGTACATCCGAGATTAGAGATGGAAACGGAAAATCACGACGCAAAAAGGATCAGCGCCGGAATAAAGAAAATAGCCCAAAGAATACGACGGTCAACGTCGGATTCAAAAGCTCGCGGCCAAACAACAAAACACTGCCTCTTAAGGATAACAGTGATGAGCTATCCAACTTAAACAAAATTTTGGATCGGATATGTCAAATCCACAGTACCTCCGGAAGGCCTGCAAACCACACCCACCAAGATTGTTGGGTTTTCAAACAGTCCGGCCGACTAAACGCCGAACACAAGGGGCTCGACGCATCAAGCAAGGATGATGATAACCCCCACCAGCAGAGCACCGGAAAACAAAAGACTTTTCCACAAGAAGTCAAAACAGTAAACTCACTTCATGTGATATTACGGAAAAACAATGCGACACCCGCTAAGATGGGTCTCGCACGGTACACCCCAGCGGAACCTCGAGATTGGATGTCAAAACCAATCACTTTTGACCACCTGGATTATTCCAGAAGTGTTCGAAATGCAGGATGGACTGCTCTGATATTGGATCCTATAATCGACGGACTACAATTTACACAAGTCATGATGGACGGCGGCAGTGATTTAAACCTGCTATATCCGAACACAATCCGCAAGTTGGGGATAGACTTTACTAAAATTCGACATAGCCGCACTTCCTTTAAAGGAGTGACGCCAGGCCCTTACGCCAAGTGCACATGCTCCTTATTACTAGAAGTTGTGTTCGGGTCACCGGACAACTTCCGACGCGAAAAGCTAATCTTCCATGTCGCCCCATTCAAAAGTAGCTATCAAGCACTATTGGGGTGTGAAGCTTTTGTCCGCTTTAACGCAATACCACATTACGCGTCTCTTACACTCAAAATGCCCGGTCCACGAGGCATCATTTCATTAAGAGGGTCATTAAAAGACCCCGGACACGGCTAGACGAGTCCGGCATAAATAAGCTAGGGGCTCCCTAGCCGCACACCCCTTCACAGGGGGCTGCGCATATAAGCAACAATGGGCTAATATAGGCTCAACTTTATTAATCTATTAGAATTTTAATCTTTATGCACTTTTCGCATGATTTCTTTCTAAGTTCCTCTCTTTTTTACAGATGAACACCGTGCACACCCGTCCAGGATAACGACACAACGGAGACACAGGCGCAGACGTGCAGTAGGGACCCATTGCTAGGATTCTTTTCAGATTAAGACACTGCGTAAAACTTTTTTACTGTCTCTTGTTGCTATAATCCCCTGGTTTTTCATGATAACCAGAGAGTATACAGACGTTTTGGCATCGGCCGCGTCAGAGGACCTCGCCCGTACCTGGACACAAGGGGCTTAGGGCATTGTTTCGCCCGTTATTATAAAGGACCGAACACCTTAGGGAGTGTTCGGCGTCTCGAGTTAGGCCTTATATGCATCAGCTCCAAATCATGTCTTTGGTCAAATGTTGGGTTTGCCCGGCTCCTGTGTTTTGCTGCCTTACGTTCCGTATCATCGGCTAACGTGGCACCAGGAGAACTACTGCGATTGTGCCCCAGTTCGGCTGGGCGAGCACCTCAGTAGAGAAAGCCGAAAACTGACTGTCATGATATAGCGAGAGACTGGTCAACCACTCGATCGACCACCGGAATGTTTAGAATTCCTCCGCTTCGACGAAGGACCACTTCCCTGTCAGGCACATACGCGCCCCGAATTCGGAGAGCACGGTTCCCCCAGGGACTATATCGTAGTCCCACCCTCGAACTCCAATGGCTAAGTGAAAGTGATAAAGCATTATAGTCCGGTTGCCTCGTTGGCTACGCTACCACCTCCTTAAACAGGACCGAGACATCGGATTAAGTGTGAAAATGCGCTATTTTTTGCGAACACCTCCGCACCTTGTGCGTGGGGGCTGAAGCCGACGACTGCAATCTTTCAGGTTATACACACGTATACATAAACGACCGCACAGGAGATATTTCAATACTTGAACACACAAGTACAAAAAGCGCATATATTATCAACATTGTTTTACAGGATAAAACGTTCATTTGAATGTGACATTTCGAGCACTGCGACTCTATTATACGAGCACCACGCAGGACTTCCCCAAAGTAGTGCTCGGCGGGTAACCGGTTCTCATCCGAACCCTGGGTCGCAACAGCGGCGGCATCCATCTCCGTCCAATGTGACTTCACACGGGCAAGTGCCATCTGTGCTCCCTCTATGTAGGCCGACCGCTTCATCGCCTTGATATGCGGCACCGCCCCAAAAAATTGCTGCAACAAGCCAAAATAGCTCTTCGGCTTAGGCCTATCCGGCCAGACATACGTCACGATATCCGTCATGGCAAGCTCGGACAACCTATTCAGCTCAGCCCACTTGGCCAACCGATCTGTCAGCGGAAGTGAACGATCCGGACTATGGAATTGAGACCAAAACAGCTCTTCCGTCTTGTGATCCTTCTGGCTCCGAAAGTGCACAACGGCATCCGCCGCACTTGCCGCTAAGTCCATAAAAGGATCCTCCGGACCCCACAGCTGGCCAAGTTGAGCATACTTAGGATCCGTAAACCTGCGGCGTAGCAGAAAAGGCTTGCCAGCCAAAATGTCTCCGGCCTGACGCAGCTCCTCCTTCATAGCCCGCATTGCAGAACGGGCATCCTTGGCTTCGGCGGTGGCCTTCCCCAGATCTTCTCGCTCCGATAGGCGCTCCTTTTCAAGAGCCTCATTGCGGTCGGTAGCATCCTTCAATTTAACGGCCAATTCGGCCATCTCTTCCCTGCTTCGGCAGTGTGCAGCCCTTTCGGCTTCTAACTCCTCGGCCGCCCTCGAGGCAGCCGCATTACTCCTTCTGGCTTGCTCCTTGGCTTGAGCAAGTTCTGCCCAAAGGCTCTCCACAGCAGCAGCACCATCTGCGTCAAGAATAAATATTGTAAGCGGTAGGTTTTGGCTCCCTTAATAGGTGACTGTGGAGACACAATTTACCTTACGACTCGTCAAGTCGCTTGTTGACTAGCGCGATGTCCGCATCCGCAACATCGAGTTGTCGCATTAATTCAGCAACTCCATCAGTCCGGCTGGCCCCCGGACGATCCGCCACTTGCATAGGAACGGCGAAGATTGAAACCTGCGATTTTGATCCTCGGCACGCTGTCGCTTTCGACAACCTACTGAGTCTCAGGGGCTACTATCTATACAGGGCGCACTTCCATGTGCAAAACTGTCAAAAGGTGTGTCATTTTTGCGTACCTCGAATCCCGTCAGCAAACTCCTGACGGCATTATGCAATCCGCTTTCGGCGAACGAAATCCTTCCTATCACCATATTCATCAATGCATGGTGATCTTCTGAGATGGACACCTTCTCAAGCAGATCCTTCAGCCGAATACTAGTCGGCGCCGAACTCTTCGGCTCTGCCGGGCTCGGGGATACCCTCCGTGATGACACTTCAGGCTCGTCCGCCCCATCCGACGGTGCAGCAGATGGAGGCGTCTCGCTCTCCATCATCTCTAGACAAAGATCCCCCAAAGACGAGCTCATCTGAGAAGGTCAGAGATCCGAACTACAAGGTAAAAATTTCGGTTATCCTCAGAAGCACAAATAGGGTTGTCTCGTATTACCGAACTCCCTTCTTTCTACTTACGGCTCGCTGGTGGGCTGATTCTTTAGGGGAGACTGTGCGGCCGGGGCCTCCCCGGACGCAGGACCCTCTGGTGAAGACTTCTTCCCCCGCTTAGGGGCTTTGGCCTCCGGATCTTCGGAGGCGGTCCTCTTCTCCCCCTGGAGGGAGGGATTCTCGATCCCCCCTTCTTCAAGAGCCTCCTTGGATGAGGCGGTAGCTCCCCTATTTTCCCCTTCGCCTCCTTCTGAAGGTGCAACCTCCAACATTCTGACCAGCACGGGCTCCGGCGCGGTCTCTGGGAGGGGGGCCGGACACCGTATCAGCTTTGCTTGCGCTATCCACTCCTGTTGAAGGATAATGGGTTAAAAGGCGAATTGTAGAAAGGCAAACAAATGGTACGTCCGAACACTGAGCTACTTACTTGAGTATCCGGGCGATTGCAGCTTAGGCCGGCATCCTCGGTTAATTCCGGACACGCTACTTGTGGTCTGAAGAATATTTTGTACATCTCCACGGGTGTCTTACCCATGAAGTGTCGGAGAATCCGTGGTCCCTCCGGATTAAATTCCCATAGTCGGAGAGGATGGCGTTTGCAGGGCAGGAGACGCCTAATCAGCATAACCTGCATCACCACGACCAGATCGATCTCCCTCGCCTGGAGGTCTCGAATCCGGCCCTGTAATAGGGGCACGTCGGTTGACGGCCCCCAGTTGAGCCCTTGGTTGACCCACGACATCAACCGTCGAGGAGGTCCCGAGCGGAATACGGGCGGCGGCTTCTGCTTGCTGCCCTTCGGAGCGGTGATATAGAACCACTCCTGCTGGCACAAGCCGAGCTCCTCTTGGAAGGAGCCCTCAGGCCACGGGGCATCGGCCCTCCTGCTTACGGCCGCCCCGCCGCACTCTGCTTGACGTCCCCCGATCATCTTCGGCTCCACATTGAAGGTCTTCAGCCACAGGCCGAAGTGGGCGGTGACGCGGAGGAAGGCTTCGCAGATAACAATAAACGCGGAAATATGGAGGATGGACTCCGGAGCCAAGTCATGGAATTCCAACCCATAGTAAAACATGAGCCCTCTCACAAAAGGTTCCGTCGGGAAGCCTAAACCCCGACGGAGGTGGGATACAAAGACAACATACTCGCCGGGCTCAGGGGTGGGGATGGCCTGCCCTTCGGCGGGCAACCTGTGCGAAATCTCGTAGGTCAGGTACTTGGCTTCTTGCAGCTTTAGCACGTCCTCCTCCGTAACGGAGGAGGGCATCCACCGGCCCTAAAGGTCGGAGCCAGACATTGTTGAAGGTCCGAAGCGCTCGAATCTGGGGCTCTGGGTGTTGGAACTTGGAGCAAGGAGAGGATTCGGTGAGAGATTGAAGAAAAGAAACGAGCCTTGGTCCTATTATAAAGAGGGAGAATACCAAGAGCCGTCTCCGTGACCGTTTCGGGACTCGCCTTCGATAGAGGAGGCGTGGCGACGGGCGCGGTTGGGTTACCCACGTCCGTATTGATGAGAATCCCGAAATAAGGGGAACATGATCTCTGCTTCGACAAGATGTGCCAGGGAAACCGCTTCGCTAAACGCGCTGAGGTGGTATAAAAAACGATTCAAGTAAAGGCTTGGTAGTGGTGTGACGTCATGCCGCAAAATACGTCAGCAGATTGAACTTGTGTATATATTATTCTCTCTACAGTGGAATGTGGAATTTATTTTGCAGAGCCGGACACTATCCAGGTGTTCACAATCTTCTATGGATTATTCGGAGGAGGAACCCGCCTTGCAATGCCGAACATTATGCGCGCCGGACTCATCGTCATTGAAGCCAGGTTCAGGGGCTACTGAGGGAGTCCTGGACTAGGGGGTGTCCGGACAGCCGGACTATCATCGTCCGCCGGACTCCAAGACTATGAAGATACAAGATTGAAGACTTCGTCCCGTGTCCGGATGGGACTTTCCTTGGCGTGGAAGGCAAGCTTGGCAATACGGATATGTAGATCTCCTACCATTGTAACCGACTCTATGTAACCCTAGCCCTCTTCGGTGTCTATATAAACCGGAGGGCTTTAGTCCGTAGGACACAACATCCATTACAACAATCATACCATAGGCTAGCTTCTAGGGTTTAGCCTCCTTGATCTCGTGGTAGATCCACTCTTGTAATACACATCATCAATATTAATCAAGCAGGACGTAGGGTTTTACCTCCATCAAGAGGGCCCGAACCTGGGTAAAACATCGTGTCCCTTGTCTCCTGTTACCATCCGCCTAGACGCACAGTTCGGGACCCCCTACCCGAGATCCGCCGGTTTTGACACCGACACAAACCTTGGCTCCCTTCCAATCAGCATAGTAGCGATCGAATTCATCACTCAGTTGCTTGATTTCAGCTTGCAAGGCAATGAGTTGATCAGGGGTAAGAGTGAGGACATTGTCCTTGAGGTAGCGCTGCTTCTTGTACTGCGCTTTCTTCAACCTTCTGCCTTCTTCAAATTTCCTCTTTTCTTCCTCAATGAAGGCAGTCAGAACATGACTTTGACCAGGAGTGAGGTTCATCTCCGACAAAGGCGTGTTAGGGTCCTTGTGCCATAGGTCAATGAAATTGAGGATCAACTTTGGATCTAGCAGCAGTGGCACATTGCTACCTTTGGCTCTAGCGGCCCTGGCTTGCCTATCTCTGATGATTTCAGCAAGTTCTTCATCATCAGCCTCATCATCATTAGAGGGAACTTGGAAGGCGACCTGCTTCTTGTGAGGACTTGGTCGAAGGCCTCGTCCAGCAGTGGCCTTTTTCTTCAGCAGAGAGGGGCCAGCTGAGGAACTTGCAGATGCTCCTGAGGCAATTGAGATGCCTGTAGTCCTTTGGCACGTGGCGAGATGCACAGGTGCCGAGGATTTTGTCGGAGCAGCTGAAGACTTTGTCGGAGGAGCTGAGGACTTTGAAGGAGCAGTCTAAGGAATTGGCCTTGAGGGTCTTGAAGAATCTGGCCTTAAGGGCATTGCTGAGGAGCTTGGCCGTGAGGGCATTGAGGGAGAAGCGCTTGACTTATGCGCAGGCTTCTTAGGCATCGCCTTCTTCGGTTGACTAGCAGAGGCCTCAGCAGCGGTAGCAGCAGCAGCAGAGTCTGCATTGAATTTCTTCACTGCTTCCTTTGCTTGCTTGGCCAGTTTGGCCTGGCGCTTTGCCCATTCATCAGCATAGTCCTCACCGCGCTTGAGGCTGGTGGGATCTGCCTCTTAGCCGAGTGTAAATGGAGGTCTTGAGCATGGAGGGTTGAGCGCGAATTTCTTCATATACTTGGGAGTAACATACCTATACTCCCTCCATTCCCGTGCCCATCTCCTCTCTATCTTTTGAATGCGCACCTTGCGCTGATTTCTATCTTCCTCAGGGGCTGTGCAGTACCCAGCATAAATGTCCTCAGGGATTTTGAAAGCAATATTGACCTTAGGCCTCTTGCCACCCTTCTGTGGCTTCTTGCCTTCAGTCATTTTCTTCAGCCGAGGAATATGAACAACTGAAGTTTCTGAAGAGGTGTGCAACTTTTCTTCGAGGAACGCTGCAAATGAGCTAAGTTGATGAGAACCTAGTGATTCAGCAGCGGACATTAGTACCTGTGAACAGAGTATAGTTGCGAGGAATTTGGAGAGGTCATATGCGTTCTCAGAAGGTTTTTCAAAAATGAATAGGTTTGAGGAATTTGACCAGATGAGTCTTGAGGAATTTCACTAAGTGTTCTTTGTCTTAGGTTCCAGAGTTGTATAGATTGAAAATCCACACAATTGAGGAATCTTGAAGAAAATCATTGCTTAGAGAAACGAATCAAGAACAGATGACATGTGAGGTGTTCATGTGTGTGAAGATTTGAAGAATAAACACCTTTGAAGATTTTAGAAAACATATGAATCAAAGAGGGCAGTAAAAGTAACTTTTAATTACCCGAAGTGAAGAACACGACGAACTGGGAAGAGTAGATGTGAAGTTCGTCAGTTCAGATCTTCCACGCCCTAACTCGGCAGAGGAAGATGGCTACGGCGGCGGCGGAGTGAAGAAATCCGCAATTGGCGCGAGTACGACAGCGACGAGGTCGAGGCAGTGAAGCTCTTCCTCACCGGCGATGATGAAGTAGCGCCGGTGCTAGGGTTTGGGGAGATCGAGCGAGAGTGAGAGCGAGCGGAGTAAAAGTGAAGTGAGGAAGAGGCAGGGGTATTTATAGTGGGAGTGAAAAACTGCACGCCCGAGGAAATCGGACGAACGTGCATGTAACGCCCTGGATTCGATCGCCAGGTGTCCGCCAGTTATTCGCCGTCGTTGCCATGTCATTTGCTTGCGTGTTGCACTTTGCCATGTCATCATCTGCATTTCATATCATGTCATCGTGTGCATTTCATTTTGCATACGTGTTCGTCTCATGCACCCGAGCATTTTCCCCGTTGTCCGTTTTGCAATCCGGCACTCCTATGTCATCCGACGTCCCCTTCTCGCCTCTCTTCGTGAGTGGGTGTTAAACTTTCTCGGAATGGCCCGAGGTTTGCCAAGCGGCCTTGGTATAGCACCGGTAGACCGCCTGTCAAGTTTCGTGCCATTTGGAGGTCGTTTGATACTCCAACGGTTAACCGGGTAACCGTAAAGCCTCTTTTGTGTGCAGCCCAACACCCCTTCCAAAGTGGCCCAAAACCCAGCAAACTCCCCTCCATGCTCTCGGTCGTTCGATCACGATCGTGTGGGCGAAAACCGCACCTCATTTGGACTCTCCTAGCTCCCTCTACCTATAAATATGTGGCCTCCCCCGAAATTCCCGCAGTCCAAACCCTAGCCAAACTCCTCCGCACCGCCGAACATGTCGGCCGGACACGTCGTTTCGCCCAATCAGCGCGCGACACGTCAGCAACCCCGCCGCCCCAGCCACTCAGCCGCCGCCACATGGCTCCCGCGCCGTCCCCGCCGCCGCGGCCCGGCGAGCCCGCAGCAGGCCCGCCCGGCCCGATTCGCCGCCGCGCCCGCGCCGGCCTCCCCGCCTACGGTCGCCGTCCAGCCGCCGCCGCCCGCCTCGCGCCGACGAGCCGCCCCGCCGCGCCTGGACCTCCGCCGCCGCCCTCCTGCTGCGCCCGAGCCGCGCCCGTGCGCCGCCACCTCCCTCCGCCGCTGCCAAGCCGTCCCCGCGCCGGTGCCTTGCTGTCTGCCGCGTGCCGCCCGAGCCGCGCCGCTGCCGCGCCGCCCGCCTCCGCCGCCGGGAGCCCGCCGGCTCCCTCCACCGCGCCGCCCCGGCCAGATCCGGCCGAGGAAAGGCCGGATCGGCCGCCTCCCTCGCCGGCCCCCTCCTCTCCGGCCTCCTCCCTCGTCGCCGGCGTCGCCCAGCTCCGGCGAGCCCGGCCCGCCTCGAAAACCGTGCATATGAGGTTGACCCTGATTCCTCCAAGTCCCCAGTTTTTGACATTATCATGGCATGTTTGACCTGCTGTATCTCTGCATCCGTAGCTCCGTATTGTGCGTGTAATATGTCAAATTGTTCGTCTCGACGAGTACTTCATTTCATTCCACTGCATCATTTTCATTAGAGCTCATCTTGATGCCCGAAATGCTGTTGGAAGAGTGCATGTTGATGTTAACCTGCTGAAACTGTTATAACTTGCTCATTTGTCATTTTTGCCATGATTGATGTGTGCATCCTATGAGGTTGATGTCTTCATGTGTTTTGATCTATGCCATGTCATCTTTCCAGGGGTGTATGCCATGTATTTTTGTGATCAATGTGGTGACTAGCACAAGCATGCAAACTAGGCTTCGTGATATTGCTGATTTTAGTCCCTGTTCTGCTGTTATTTTGATGCCATGTAAACTTGATGCTACAGAGAGATCCATGCATATTTTGAGATACTTCAGTAAGAGTGTTTTGAACATATGGTTATATTCTATCCATTCATGCCCTTGTTTGCAATTATGGAGTAGTCTAGCATGTCATTTGAGTGCTCTACTTTTGCTTCAAAATGTTTCCTGGCAGATTGTTTACGTGCTATTCAATTTTGCCAAGCTTGCTATAGTTGATCCTTGCATGCTATGGATTTGTTCTTGCCTTGGTTTGTTTCACAAACATGTCTTCTTGATGATGCTATACTTATATTGTCATGCAATGACTTGTGGTGAGTGAATCGAGCTTGTTAAGTAGTGTACTCGCTGTTGCTGTTTTGCTAGGCAGATTCTGTTATATTTTGTTGCTATGTAAACATGTTGCTACTAATCATTCTATGCATAATTTGGAGATGTTCTATAAACATGTTTTGATCTACATGTTATTCCCTATCCATCCATGCCCCTGGTTGCAATTATAGCCTGCTGGAACATGTTGTTATCTTGCTCTAAAGTTTGCTAAATGATGTTGCTGTCAGCCTGTTAACATTAAGTTCAATGTTTCCATGATTGTTTCCTAGTGTTCCATGCACCCTATGACCTTGTTCTTGCCATGCTTAGCTTCATAGACATGCCTTCTTACTGTTGGTTGCCTTGCCATGCCATGTATTGCTCTGTGGTGAGTGGTTCAATCTCACGAACATGCCTACTTATTGTTGTTTCTGCCATGTATGAATCTGTAATATAACTTGCCATGTTTACATGGGTGCCATCATATCTTCTGTGCCTTTTTGGATCATGGTCAGTAAGGGACTTTTGATCTATGCAATTAGTAGATTCATGCCATGCCTTTGTTTGCCATGATAAGTTCCTGTAACATGTTGTTTGATAGCTCTAAACATTGCAACCTGATGTTATTTCCTGATAAGTCTGAAACTGTTATTATTTGCAATCTTACCATGTGTGTTTGAGCATGTTCTAGTCTTTTCTGGAGATAGCTTAGTGTTCATGTTTTGTTGTCCTTTACCTGTAATTCATGCTCATGCCTTTTGTTATTATGTTGGGGTGCTTTAGCTTGTTGTTTTGACGCTTGTAAGATGCCTAGTTGCTGTTTTGGACAGATTGTTATTATGACTTGTATAGAGTGCATGTGTTGCACCGTTGCTCCGTTTTGAGTGTGCTCTATATGAAATTTGCTTGATTTTGCATGTAGCTTCATATTATCATGTTGCATCCTTGTTTTGAGGTGTGTGCTTGATGTTTGTATGCATTTTGCATCAATGCCATGTTTAACTTGTTTTGCTCATATCTTCTAGGCCGTAGCTCCGAATCTAATGAACTTTATATGTAACTTGACTAGAATTTCGTGTAGATCATCTTGGTGCATCTTAACTTGCTGTTTAACAACTTGAACATAAGGTTTATTCAGTTCTGGACCAATTTCGAAATTTGCATATCAGGACTTACCGGAATTGTTATATGTTGTTTCCGGCCTCATTTAAACTTGCCTTGATGTGTTGTTCTTGTTTGCATAATCTCTTGCCATGAGTAGCTTCATGTAGCCTTGTCATGCATCATGCTTGTTGTGCATCATGTCTTGTTCATGTGTGGTGTGTTTACCATGTTGTGTGCTTCTTCTCGATAGTTCCCGTTTCGTTGCGACCGTGAGGATTCGTTCGTCTACGTGTGGTTCGTCTTCGTGGCTTCATCTTCTTCATGGACTCGTTCTTCTTCCTTGCGGGATTTCAGGCAAGATGACCGCTACCCTGGATCTCACTACTATCATTGCTATGCTAGTTGCTTCGTTCTATCGCTGTGTTGCGCTTCCTATCACTTGTTCCTTAAGCCTCCCAAATTGCCATGAACCTCTAACCTTTGACACCCTTCCTAGCAAACCATTGTTTGGCTATGTTACCGCTTTGCTCAGCCCCTCTTATAGCGTTGCTAGCTACAGGTGAAGTTGAAGATTTCTACATGGTGGACAGGATTTTGGTTGGGATATCACAATATCTCTTATATTATTAATGCATCTATATATTTGGTAAAGGGTGGAAGGCTCGGCCTTATGCCTGGTGTTTTGTTCCACTCTTGACGCCCTAGTTTCCGTCATACCGGTATTATGTTCCCGGATTTTGGGTTCCTTACGCGGTCGGGTGATTTATGGGACCCCCTTGACAGTTCGCTTTGAATAAAACTCCTCCAGCAAGGCCCAACCTTGGTTTTACCATTTGCCTCACAACCACCTACTTTTCCCTTGGGAGTCGCTCTCTCGAGGGTCATCTTTATTTTTAGCCCCCCCGGGCCAATGCTTGTCTAAGTGTTGGTCCAAACCGAGCGATGTCCAACGCCCCCTGGGCAACCAGGGTCTATGCCAACCCGACGTCTGGCTCATCTGGTGTGCCCTGAGAACGAGATATGTGCAGCTCCTATCGGGATTTGTCGGCACAGCGGGAGGTCTTGCTGGTCTTGTTTTACCATTGTCGAAATGTCTTGTAAACCGGGATTCCGAGACTGATCGGGTCTTCCTGGGAGAAGGTCTATTCCTTCGTTGATCGTGAGAGCTTGTCATGGGCTAAGTTGGGACACCCCTGCAGGGTATAAACTTTCGAGAGCCGTGCCCGCGGTTATGTGGCAGATGGGAATTTGTTAATGTCCGGTTGTAGATAACTTGACACCAGATCCGAATTAAAATGCATCAACCGCGTGTGTAGCCGTGATGGTCTCTTCTCGGCGGAGTCCGGGAAGTGAACACGGTTTCTGGGTTATGTTTGATGTAAGTAGGTGTTCATGATCACCTCTTGATCATTGCTAGCTGCACGACCGTTCCTTTGTTTCTCTTCTCGCTCTCATTTGCGTATGTTAGCCACCATATCATGTTTAGCCGCTGCTGCAACCTCACCACCTTACCCCTTCCTTTCCCATTAAGCTTTGCTAGTCTTGATACCCATGGTAATGGGATTGCTGAGTCCTCGTGGCTCACATATTACTTCAACAACAGTTTCAGGTACAGGTTATGCGACGATCATGACGCGAGAGCGATGCTTGCTTGCATTGAGTTCTTCTTCTGCTTCTTCGATCAGGGGATAGGTTCCAGGTCGGCAGCCTGGGCTAGCAGGGTGGATGTCGTTTGAGTTTCTGTTTGTGTTTCATCCGTAGTCGGATGGTGCTCTTATGTAAGATGATGTTGTATTCATGTGGCATTGTATGCCTTTTGTATGTATCCCCATCTATTATGTAATGTTGATGTAATGATATCCACCTTGCAAAAGCGTTTCAATATGCGGGTTTATCCTTGGTGGGACCTTCGAGTTCCCTTTGGATAGGGTCGCATATTGGGCGTGACAAGTTGGTATCAGAGCCTCGATCGACCTTAGGAGCCCCCTTGATTGATCGTGTAGTTTGGCCGTTGTCGAGTCTAGAAGAAAACTATTTTTGGAGTCTAGTTATATCGGAGAGTAGGAATTCTTTTTACTCCTCAGCCCCTTCGTCGCTCTGGTGAGGAATCTTGACGTAGGTGTTTTGAAATACTTCTCTTCCCCTTCAAATTTTCTTTAGGTTCACGCGGTTAGTTTTTCGTTCGTGGGTTCTCAGCTCTTTTATCCGGTGCTTTTCTCGTCAAGTTGACTCGAACCTCTTTGTCTTTTGGGAGATCAATCCTCAGCTCTTTTCCATCGTTGTTTTTCCCTGTCCGAAGTTGTCTTTGTTTTTCCCACCCGCCCACCCCTTTTCATCTCGGAGCCGGAGTCCGTAATCAAGTATCCATCCTACTCGTGCGAAGTCTTTGCTTTCTTTCCTCAATGATATCAACCGGTGTTTTCTCTTCAAGATATTCATCGGTTCTCCCTTCTAGTTGCCTTTGGTTTTCCCGCCCTCCCACCCTCTTCTTCCTGGAGTCTGAGTCTCTTTCGACCATCAACTTCATTCGTGCGGAGCCTCTTCAGTCTTCCCTTAATTATTTCAACCGGTGAATTCTCGTCTCATTCGTCATTCTTCATCCTTTTCTTCTCCGATGGATTCAATTCCAATTTTCGGTAGTGATTATAATCTTTCCCTCAGCTCAAATGTTTTCCCCTTGCTCGTTCGCCTCTCGACATTTAATCATTCCGGAGTTCGGAAGACATCTCAGGAGATTCGTCTGTGTGTGAATTAATTCGAGGTTGTCACCTCATTTAAATATTTCAATTGTTCCAGTGTATCATCTATCTGTTCAACATCCTTTCCAACGGTGTTTTTCTCTTCAGTGGGCCCTAACCCACAGGTTTTTTTTCCCAGGATCTTACCTGACTCTTCTAATTCCCCCGGAGTTATTTCTCAATTTTTTTTCAAATGTGACGTAAGAATGAACTGCATCAGTCACATGCCTTCTCCAAGATCGCTTTCAAAATCATTTCATTGTTGGCTCAACCTCTTCGCTTTTCATTCTCCCGGAGTATCTCAGTAATTTTGGTGGTGTTTCTCGTCGTCATTTGAAGATCGAAGAAGATTTCTGTTAAATATTGTCTCATCCTTTTCTCACCGGAGATCTTCATGGTGGTTCTTCATGATTTAATTCATTCTTCAAGAGTTCATCAACATTTTGTTGGAGAAATTCAAGTATCTTTTCTTCTCCGTTCTTTTCATTCAACTCTTTCAATTCTTTCCGGAGTTTTTGTGTCATGTCTTCATCAAGTATCATTCCATCCTCTCAAGCGCGTGTTCTATTCTTTCCATGTTCAGCCGCGGTGCTACCTAAATTCTTTCAGTCTTATCCGTTTCTTTTCTCATTCTAACCACTCCGGTTAGAACGAGTGATTTCATAGTCTCTCTGATTCCGTGAGCTTTTGATTCTCGTCATTCTCCTCGTTCCTCTCTTCTCGAGCGCTCTCGATTCTTCGTTTCTTCTCTTGAGTTCTTGTTTCACCTCATCCTTTTTCCCTTCCATCTCGGTCCTAAGATCTCGGGACGAGATCTCTTGTTAGTTGAGGAGTATTGTAACGCCCCGGATTCGATGCGCCAGGTGTCCGCCAGTTATTCGCCATCGTTGCCATGTCATTTGCTTGCGTGTTGCACTTTGCCATGTCATCATCTGCATTTCATATCATGTCATCATGTGCATTTCATTTTGCATACGTGTTCGTCTCATGCATCCGAGCATTTTCCCCATTGTCCGTTTTGCAATCCGGCACTCCTATGTCATCCGGCGTCCCCTTCTCGCCTCTCTTCGTGAGCGGGTGTTAAACTTTCTCAGAATGGCCCGAGGTTTGCCAAGCGGCCTTGGTATAGCACCGGTAGACCGCCTGTCAAGTTTCGTGCCATTTGGAGGTTGTTTGATACTCCAACGGTTAACCGGGTAACCGTAAAGCCTCTTTTGTGTGCAGCCCAACACCCCTTCCAAAGTGGCCCAAAACCCAGCAAAATCCCCTCCATGCTCTCGGTCGTTCGATCACGATCGTGTGGGCGAAAACCGCACCTCATTTGGACTCTCCTAGCTCCCTCTACCTATAAATATGTGGCCTCCCCCGAAATTCCCGCAGTCCAAACCCTAGCCAAACTCCTCCGCGCCGCCGGACATGTCCGCCGGACACGTTGTTTCGCCCAATCAGCGCGCGACACGTCAGCAACCCCGCCGCCCCAGCCACTCAGCCGCTGCCATGTGGCTCCCACGCCGTCCCCGCCGCCGCGGCCCGGCGAGCCCGCAGCGTACCCGCCCGACCCGATTCGCCGCCGCGCCCGCGCCGGCCTCTCCGCCTCCGGTCGCCGTCCGGCCGCCGCCACCCGCCTCCGGCACCGACGAGCCGCCCCGCCGCGCCTGGACCTCCGCCGCCGCCCTCCTGCTGCGCCTGAGCCGCGCCCATGCGCCGCCACCTCCCTTCGCCGCCGCCAACCCGTCCCCGCGCCGGCGCCTCGCCGTCGGCCGAGCGCCGCCCGCCTCCGCCGCCGGGAGCCCGCCGGCTCCCTCCAACGCGCTGCCCCCGGCCAGATCCGGCCGAGGAAAGGCCGGATCCGCCGCCTCCCTCGCCGGCCCCCTCCTCTCCGGCCTCCTGCCTCGTCGCTGGCGTCGCCCAGCTCCGGCGAGCCCGGCCCGCCTCGGAAACCGTGCATATGAGGTTGACCCTGATTCCTCTAAGTCCCCAGTTTTTGACATTATCATGCCATGTTTGACCTGCTGTATGTCTGCATCCGTAGCTCCGTATCATGCATGTAATATGTCAAATTGTTCGTCTCGATGAGTACTTCATTTCATTCCAGTGCATCATTTTCATTAGAGCTCATCTTGATGCCCGAAATGCTGTTGGAAGAGTGCATGTTGATGTTAACCTGCTGAAACTGTTATAACTTGCTCATTTGTCATTTTTGCCATGATTGATGTGTGCATCCTATGAGGTTGATGTCTTCATGTGTTTTGATCTATGACATGTCATATTTCCAGGGGTGTATGCCATGTATTTTTGTGATTAATATGGTGACTAGCACAAGCATGCAAACTAGGCTTTGTGATATTGCTGATTTTAGTCCCTGTTCTGCTGTTATTTTGATGTCATGTAAACTTGATGCTACAGAGAGATCCATGCATATTTTGAGATACTTCAGTAAGAGTGTTTTGAACATATGGTTATTGTATATACATTCATGCCCTTGTTTGCAATTATGGAGTAGTCTAGCATGTCATTTGAGTGCTCTACTTTTGCTTCAAAATGTTTCCTGGCAGATTGTTTACGTGTTATTCAATTTGGCCAAGCTTGCTATAGTTGATCCTTGCATGATATGGACTTGTTCTTGCCTTGGTTTGTTTCACAAACATGTCTTCTTGATGATGCTATGCTTATCTTGTCATGCAATGACTTGTGGTGAGTGAATCGAGCTTGTTAAGTAGTGTACTTGCTGTTGCTGTTTTTCTAGGCAGATTCTGTTATATTTTGTTGCTATGTAAACATGTTGCTACTAATCATTCTATGCATAATCTGGAGATGTTCTATAAACATGTTTTGATCTACATGTTATGCCCTATCCATCCATGCCCCTGGTTGCAATTATAGCCTGCTGGAACATGTTGTTATCTTGCTCTAAAGTTTGCTAAATGATGTTGTTGTCAGCCTGTTAACATTAAGTTCAATGTTTCCATGATTGTTTCCTAGTGTACCATGCACCCTATGACCTTGTTCTTGCCATGCTTAGCTTCATAAACATGCCTTCTTACTGTTGGTTGCCTTGCCATGCCATGTATTTCTCTGTGGTGAGTGGTTCAAGCTCACGAACATGCCTACTTATTGTTGTTTCTGCCATGTATGAATCTGTAATATAACTTGCCATGTTTACATGGGTGCCATCATATCTTCTGTGCCTTTTTGGCTCATGGTTAGTAAGGGACTTTTGATATATGCAATTAGTAGATTCATGCCATGCCTTTGTTTGCCATGATAAGTTCCTGTAACATGTTGTTTGATAGCTCTAAACATTGCAACCTGATGTTATTTCCTGATAAGTCTGAAACTGTTATTATTTGCAATCTTACCATGTGTGTTTGAGCATGTTCTAGTCTTTTCTGGAGATAGCTCAGTGTTCATGTTTTGTTGTCCTTTACCTGTACTTCATGCTCATGCCTTTTGTTATTATGTTGGGGTGCTGTAGCTTGTTGTTTTGATGCTTGAAAGATGCCTAGTTGCTGTTTTGGATAGATTGTTATTATGACTTGTATAGAGTGCATGTGTTGCACCGTTGCTCCGTTTTGAGTGTGCTCTATATGAAATTTGCTTGATTTTGCATGTAGCTTCATATTATCATGTTGCATCCTTGTTTTGAGGTGTTTGCTTGATGTTTGTATGCATTTTGCATCAATGCCATGTTTAACTTGTTTTGCTCATATCTTCTAGGCCGTAGCTCCGAATCTAATGAACTTTATATGTAACTTGACTAGAATTTCATGTAGATCATCTTGGTGCATCTTAACTTGCTGTTTAACAACTTGAACATAAGGTTCATTCAGTTCTGGACCAATTTCGAAATTTGCATATCAGGACTTACCGGAATTGTTATATGTTGTTTCCGGCCTCATTTAAACTTGCCTTGATGTGTTGTTCTTGTTTGCATCATCTCTTTCCATGAGTAGCTTCATGTAGCCTTGTCATGCATCATGCTTGTTGTGCATCATGTCTTGTTCATGTGTGGTGTGTTTACCATGTTGTGTGCTTCTTCTCGATAGTTCCCGTTTCGTTGCGATCGTGAGGATTCGTTCGTCTACGTGTGGTTCGTCTTCGTGGCTTCACCTTCTTCATGGACTCGTTCTTCTTCCTTGCGGGATTTCAGGCAAGATGACCGCTACCCTGGATCTCACTACTATCATTGCTATGCTAGTTGCTTTGTTCTATCGCTATGCTGCGCTTCCTATCACTTGTTCCTTAAGCCTCCCAAATTGCCATGAACCTCTAACCTTTGACACCCTTCCTAGCAAACCATTGTTTGGCTATGTTACCGCTTTGCTCAGCCCCTCTTATAGCGTTGCTAGCTGCAGGTGAAGTTGAAGATTTCTCCATGGTGGACAGGATTTTGGTTGGGATATCACAATATCTCTTATATTATTAATGCATCTATATATTTGGTAAAGGGTGGATGGCTCGGCCTTATGCCTGGTGTTTTGTTCCACTCTTGCCGCCCTAGTTTCCGTCATACCGGTATTATGTTCCCGGATTTTGCGTTCCTTACGCGGTCGGGTGATTTATGGGACCCCCTTGACAGTTCGCTTTGAATAAAACCCTTCCAGCAAGGCCCAACCTTGGTTTTACCCTTTGCCTCACCACCACCTACTTTTCCCTTGGGAGTCGCTCTCTCGAGGGTCATCTTTATTTTTAGCCCCCCCGGGCCAATGCTTGTCTAAGTGTTGGTCCAAACCGAGCGATGTCCGGCGCCCCCTGGGCAACCAGGGTCTATGCCAACCTGACGTCTGGCTCATCCGGTGTGCCCTGAGAACGAGATATGTGCAGCTCCTATCAGGATTTGTCGGCACAGCGGGAGGTCTTGCTGGTCTTGTTTTACCATTGTCGAAATGTCTTGTAAACCGGGATTCCGAGACTGATCGGGTCTTCCTGGGAGAAGGTCTATTCCTTCGTTGATCGCGAGAGCTTGTCATGGGCTAAATTGGGACACCCCTGCAGGGTATAAACTTTCGAGAGCCGTGCCCGCGGTTATGTGGCAGATGGGAATTTTTTAATGTCCGGTTGTAGATAACTTGACACCAGATCCGAATTAAAATGCATCAACCGCGTGTGTAGCCGTGATGGTCTCTTCTCGGCGGAGTCCGGGAAGTGAACACGGTTTCTGGGTTATGTTTGACGTAAGTAGGTGTTCAGGATCACCTCTTGATCATTGCTAGCTGCACGACCGTTCCTTTGTTTCTCTTCTCGCTCTCATTTGTGTATGTTGGCCACCATATCATGTTTAGCCGCTGCTGCAACCACACCACCTTACCCCTTCCTTCCCCATTAAGCTTTGCTAGTCTTGATACCCATGGTAATGGGATTGCTGAGTCCTCGTGGCTCACAGATTACTTCAACAATAGTTGCAGGTACAGGTTATGCGATGATCATGACACGAGAGCGATGCTTGCTTGCGTTGAGTTCTTATTCTGCTTCTTCGAACAGGGGATAGGTTCCAGGTCGGCAGCCTGGGCTAGCAGGGTGGATGTCGTTTGAGTTTCTGTTTGTGTTTCATCCGTAGTCGGATGGTGCTCTTATGTAAGATGATGTTGTATTCATGTGGCATTGTATGCCTTTTGTATGTATCCCCATCTATTATGTAATGTTGATGTAATGATATCCACCTTGCAAAAGCGTTTCAATATGCGGGTCTATCTTTGGTGGGACCTTCGAGTTCCTTTTGGATAGGGTCGCATATTGGGCGTGACAGTGCCCCTGGCCATTCTCATTCGCTTGACATATGTCACCCACGTACCGAGAGGTGGCGATCGTGGGTGAATAGATAAGTATTGTCGTGGGATGCGGAACGGTTTGAGCGGCAAAGCCGAAAATTTAGATAAGATAAGTTAAAAGTTCCGTTCGCAATTTCTTCAGCTGTCAAGGACACAGTGAAGATTTTGAACGAGTTTCAAATAGAACGCACATGAAGAATTTGTGAATAGACTGGGTTGAGTTTAGCATAGAGGGGGAAGGTTCCGATCACATTCACTTAGCAGAAGAAATCAACTTGAAGAATTAGCAATAAGTGAATGTTGTAGAGGACATAAAACTCATATATATATATATATATATATATATATATATATATATATATATATATATATATATATATATATATATTCAAATGAAAAACAACACCGGAAGGAGTGAAGACAATGCAAAGTTGAAGAATTTGACAAAGTGAGGAATTTCAAAAACGAAGAAAAACTCAAATTGAAGATTTCCAACTTTGGGTGGTGGTACCCACCTTATAAGAAAGCTGATTTCAGACACCGCGTACAATTGTCGTAGGGCTCTGAGAATCAATTTCTTCATCAATTTCTTCACACTTAGAGGGTTAGTCTTCATTGATTGAAGAAAAACGTTACTTTGTTGTTGCACATCTAAGTCATCAAGTCAGCATAAGTGTTAGGATGTGTGTCCATTTCAGAGAACATTCATAGATTCTAGGATATTTAGCTCACACCGCAACTTGCTAAATCTCTTCTCATCCAAGTGTTGGTGTGTGAGCTAAGTATCGAAGAATATGCTTCACAGCCTTATGGTGTGATTCCTTCGGTGTAGCTTGAAATCGGGCACACATGCAAACACTAAGCATAATATCCGGCCTAGATGCACATAGGTACAATAAAGAACCAATCATGGAGAGGTATACCTTTTGATCGAAGTCTTTACCATTTTCATCAGTGCATAGATGGCCATTTGTGGGCATTAGAATTTTGGCCCCTTTGCAATCTTGCATGCCGAATTTCCTCAATACGTCCTTGAGGTATTTCTCCTGAGATATGAATACGCCATTGTGCTGTTGACGAATTTGAAGACCTAAAAAGAATTTCAATTCTCCCATCATAGACATATGATATTCTTCACTCATCATATAGGCAAATTCATCACTGTATCGTTGGTTAGTACAGCCAAAATGATATCATCAACATATATTTGGCACATAAACAATTCATCATCATAAGACTTAGTGAAAAGAGTTGGGTCGAGTGAACCGGGTTTGAAGCCTTTCTTCATGGGGAATTCCTTCAAAGTATCATACCACGCCCAAGGGGCTTGCTTGAGGCCATACAGGGCCTTGTTGAGTTTGAAGACTTTGTCAGGATTCTTTGGATCTTCAAAACCTAGGGGTTGAGCAACATATACTTCTTCCTCAAGCTTACCATTGAGGAATGCACTTTTCACATCCATTTGTTGTAGGATAAAATCATGATGGTTAGCATAAACAAGTAATATGCGAATAGCCTCAAGTCTAGCAACAGGTGCAAAAGTTTCATCGAAATCAATTCCTTCAACCTGCCTGTAGCCTTGAGCTACAAGCCGTGCCGTATTCCTCGCCAAAAGGCCATTTTCATCTTGCTTGTTGCGGTAGATCCACTTTGTGCCAATAATGTTGTGCTTGCGAGGATCTGGACGTTTGACAACTTCCCAAACGTTGTTGAGCTCAAACTGATGTAATTCTTCTTGCATAGCTTGAATCCACTCAGGCTCTAGAAATGCTTCATCTACCTTAGTGGGCTCTGTGATAGAGACAAAAGCAAAGTGCCCACAAAAGTTAGACAAATGTGAAGCTTTTGAGCGTGTGAGAGGACCTGGTGCTTCAATGTCATCGATGATCTTCTCAATTTGCACTTCGTTCGCAATACGAGGATGAGCGGGTTGTCTTCGAGGAATTTGATCCGCATTCTCTTCAGGAGCATTTTCCTCAGCGCCATTTTCTTCAGGTGCGCCAGCTCGACGTTCATCACGTTCTAGAATGAATTCTTCAGCAGATTCTTTGGTAGGAATGACATCCTCATTAGCCCTTGAACTTGATAGATTCCTCAGGCGCTGGTTCATCTAACACAGAAGGTAGGTGCTCTCTTTGCGAGCCATTAGTTTCATCGAACCGCACACCTACAGTTTCAACAACCTTGTGAAGAACGTCGTTGAAGACTTTGTAGGTGTGCGAGTCCTTTCCGTAACCAAGCATAAAACCCTCATGTGCTTTCGGTGCAAATTTAGAATTGTGATGAGGATCTATAATCCAACATTTAGCACCGAGGACTTTGAAGTAACTCACATTGGGTTTCTTGTCAGTGAGGAGTTCATAGGCAATCTTCTTGAAGAATTTGTGAAGATATACTCTGTTGATGATGTGGCACGCAGTATCAATAGCCTCAATCCAGAAACGACGAGGCGTCTTGTATTCATCAAGCATCGTGCGAGCCATCTCAATAAGAGTTCTGTTCTTGCGCTCCACGACGCCATTCTGCTGAGGAGTGTAAGGAGCGGATAACTCATGAGTAATACCAAGTTCATCAAGATAGTCATCATGACCGGAATTCTTGAACTCAGTCCCATTGTCACTTCTGATGTGCTTGATCTTCACACGAAAGTTGGTTGAAGCCCTCGAGGAAAATCGTTTGAAGACTTCCTGCACCTCATGTTTGTAAGTGACAATGTGCACCCATGTGTAACGAGAATAATCATCAACAATAACAAAGCCATAAAGAGATGCGTCATTTGTAACAGCAGAATAATGATTAGGACCAAAAAGATCCATGTGAAGCAATTCAAATGGTCGAGTGGTAGTCATGATAGTCTTCGCTGGATGCTTGGCCTTGGTCATCTTTCCAGCTTCACAGGCTCCGCATAAGTGATCCTTGAGGAATTTGACATTCTCAATGCCAATGACATGCTTCTTCTTCGCAAGCGTGTGTAAATTCCTCATGCCAGCATGACCAAGTCGTCGATGCCATAGCCAGCCTTCTGAGGCTTTTGCAAGTAAGCATACGGCCGGTTGTGGTCCTGTAGAGAAATCAACAATGTACAAGTCTCCTCTCCTAAAGCCTTCAAAGACTTTGGAATTGTCAGCTTCCATGATGACAACACAACGATATTTGCCAAAGACAACAACCATATCAAGATCACAAAGCATTGAGATAGACATGAGGTTGTATCCTAAGGACTCGACAAGCATGACTTTGTCCATGTGTCGATCCTTTGAGATCACAACCTTACCTATACCCAATACCTGACTTTTGCCTTTGTCAGCGAAGATGATATGCTTCAGATGTGATGGTGATAAAGGAGCATCCATCAATAGATTCTTGTCACCAGTCATGTGATTTGTACATCCACTATCAAGGACCCACTCATCGGCTTTGGGTTGATCATCCTGCAGATGAATTAGTGCAGCTTACGAACTCATATACTTCATTAGTGAAGAATATGACATCAATATCATCAGATCAATTTCTTCGAGCAATAGAACAGATAAACAGAATGAGGACATGTGAAATGAAAGTTCATTTCATCATGATTAGCCTGCATCCTATCAGGCACTGTTCAGGTCTCCAGCAAATTCTTCAGATGTTTTGAGCATGTCTGGAGACCTGACCCTGCACAAGAGATTAGTTCCTTTTCTTCACCAGCCACATCTGAAGGGGTGGCAAAGAATTCATCACTCTACGAGCACCATATGAGAAAGGTGGCATAGACACCAGTCCGCTTTGTTTCACATAAGAGGGGTTAGGGTAAGCATATGAATAAGCAGAGAATTTCTTCGAGGACTTATGAACATAATGATTTGAAGAATAATGCTCATATTCATAGCCCTTAGCTCTACCCTGCGAAACAGAGGGGTTAGCACGATGATGGTCATATGAGGACTTTGATCCTTTTGAGGAATTTGATCCACGTGAGGAATTTGGTCCGTATGAGGACTTGGATCTGATACGTCTCCAACATATCTATATTTTTGATTGTTCCATGCTATTATATTACCCCTTTTGGATGTTTATGGGCTTTATTTTACACATTTATATCATTTTTGGGACTAACCTACTAACCGGAGGCCCATCCCATATTGCTGTTTTTTTTTTGCCTATTTCAGTATTTCGAAGAAAAGGAATATCAAACGGAGTCCAAACGGAATGAAACCTTCGGGAGCGTGATTTTTGGAACAAACGTGATCCAGAGAGCTTGGAGTGCAAGTCAAGAAGCCTCCGAGGGCCCCACAAGGTAGGGGGCCGCGCCCCCCCTTTAGGGCGCGCCCCCTTGTCTCGTGGGCCCCTCGGGCGGCCACCGACGTACTTCTTCCTCCTATATATGCCTACGTACCACGAAAACATCCAGGAGCACCACGAAACACAATTTCCACCGCCGTAACCTTTTGTATCCGCGAGATCCCATCTTGGAGCCTTCGCCGGCACTCTGTCGGAGGGGGAATCAACCACGGAGGGCCTCTACATCAACATCCTTGCCCCTCCGATGAGTTGTGAGTAGTTTACCACAAACCTACGGGTCCATAGTTATTAGCTAGATGGTTTCTTCTCTCTTTTTAGATCTCAATACAATGTTATCCCCCTCTCTTGTGGAGATCTATTCGATGTAAACTCTTTTTGCGGTGTGTTTGTCGAGATATGATGAATTGTGGGTTTATGATCAAGTTTATCTATGAATAATATTTGAATCTTCTCTGAATTCTTTTATGTATGATTGATTTATCTTTGCAAGTCTCTTTGAATTATCTGTTTGGTTTGGCCTACTAGATTGGTTCTTCTTGCCATGGGAGAAGTGCTTAGCTTTGGGTTCAATCTTGCGGTGTTCTTACCCAGTGACAGAAAGGGTTGCAAGACACGTATTGTATTGTTGCCATCGAGGATAACAAGATGGGGTTTATATCATATTGCATGTGTTTATCCCTCTACATCATGTCATCTTGCTTAATGCGTTACTCTGTTCTTATGAACTTAATACTCTAGATGCAGGCAGGAGTCGGTCGATGTGTGGAGTAATAGTAGTAGATGCAGGCAGGAGTCGGTCTACTTGTTATGGACGTGATGCCTATATACATGATCATGCCTAGATAATCTCTTAACTATGCGCTTTTCTATCATTTGCTCGACAGTAATTTGTTCACCCACCGTAATACTTATGCTATCTTGAGAGAAGCCTCTAGTGAAACCTATGGCCCCCGGGTCTATCTCTTATCATATTTGCTTTCAATCTACCTTTATTTGCATCTTTACTTTTTGCATCTATATCATAAAACACCAAAAATATATTTATCTTATCATACTATCTTTATTAAATCTCACTTTGGCAAGTGGCCGTGAAGGGATTAACAACCCCTTTATTGCGTTGGTTGCGAGTTCTCAGTTTGTTTGTGTAGGTGGTTGGGACTTTTGAGGAGCCTCCTACTGGATTGATACCTTGGTTCTCAAAACTGAGGGAAATACTTACGCTACACTTTGCTGCATCACCCTCTCCTCTTCGAGGAAAACCAACACAAGCTCAAGACGTAGCAAGAAGGATTTCTGGCGCCGTTGCCGGGGAGGTCTTCGCTCAAGTCAAGACATACCAAGTACCCATCACAAACCCATCTCCCTCGCATTTACATTATTTGCCATTTGCCTCTCGTTTTCCTCTCCCCCACTTCACCCTTGCCGTTTTATTCGCCCTCTCTTTCCCAATCTCCTCCTCTCTTTTCGCTTTCCTTCTTTTGTGTGCTTGTTTGCTTGTTTGACCTCATGGCTGCGCCCAAGGGTCCTGACCACCTTCTCAGAAGGATGGATGAGATTGAATCAAATATTAGAAGCTTTATGAATTTGCAATTCGAGCATAACAATTTCTTTAGAAAAGAGCTTAAGGAACAAAAAAGTTTTTTGGGGTTTATGAACAAAGAGCTTGATGATATGAATAATGAATTCTTTGGTGTTAACGCTCAAATTACCTGGCTTGAAAATGCTATAGCCAAAATTTCTGACAAGCAAGCCACCTTAGTCGATAAGATGGCCGCTAAACCAGAAAAATTACACGAAAATAATGATGAGGATGTTAAAGTTATTGATGCGTCTCCGACTAGATCTATGTTTTGCAATATGAATTTTGATGATTATGGGAGTGATGATGAATCAACTTTGCCTAGAAGGCGTCCCAAAAATTCGGAGTCTTTAGATCTTGATGTTAAATTTGGTAAAAGTGAGATGGGAGAATCTTCAACTTCTAATAATATTGAACCTACTATCTCGGATTTCAAGGAATTTGATTATGATAATTGCTCTTTAAAAGGTTGTATTTCCTTGTTGCAATCCGTTGTTAATTCCCCTAATACTTATAGTCAAAATAAAGCTTTTACCAAACATATTGTTGATGCCTTGATGCAATCTTATGATGAAAAACTTAATTTGGAAGTTTCTATACCTAGAAAACTTAATGATAAGTGGGAACCTACTATAAAGATTAGAATTAAAGATTATGAGTGTTTTGCTTTGTGTGATTTGGGTGCTAGTGTTTCCACAATTCCAAAAACTTTATGTGATATTCTAGGTTTCCATGATCTTGATGATTGCTCTTTAAATTTGCACCTTGCGGATTCCACCATTAAAAAGCCTATGGGAAGGGTCAATGATGTTCTTATTGTTGCAAATAGAAATTTGGTGCCCGTAGATTTTATCGTTCTTGATATAGATTGCAATCTTTCTTACCCTATTATTCTTGGTAGACCTTTCCTTAGAATGGTTGGTGCGATTATTGATATGAAGGAAGGGAACATTAGATTCCAATTTCCTTTAAAGAAAGGCATGGAGCACTTTCCAATAAAGAAAGTAAAATTACCTTATGAATCTATCATGCTTGCTACTTATGAATTTAGTGCCAAAGATGGCACTCGTTAGATCTATCTTTGCTTTTATGCCTAGCTAGGGGCGTTAAACAATAGCGCTAGTTGGGAGGCAACCCAATTTTCTTTATGTTTTTTGTTTTTGCTCCTGTTTAGTAATAAATCTTGAATCTACCTTCTGTTTAGATGTGTTTTTATCTTTTACTTAGTGTTTGTGCCAAGTAGAACCTATAGGATAACCTACGACGATAGTTGATTTGATTCTGCTAAAAAATAGAAACTTTGCCCGCACGAATATAATTTTGTTAAATCACCGGAACGTGATTTTGCGTTGATTCTTTTTGCTGCTATTCAATAGACAAATTTTCCAGGACTTCCTATTTTGGTAGGATTTTTAGAGTTCCAGAAGTTTGCGTTAGTTACAGATTGCTACAGACTGTTCTGGTTTTGACAGATTCTTTTTTTCGTGTGTTGTTTGCTTATTTCAATGCATCTATGGCTAGTAAGTTTATAAACCATAAAGAAGTTGGAATACAGTAGGTTTAACACCAATATAAATAAAGAATGGGTTCATTGCAGTACCTTATGTGGTGGTTTTGTTTTCTTTCACTAACGGAGCTTATAAGATTTCCTGTTGAGTTTTGTGTTGTGGAGTCTTCAAGTTTTGGGTAAAGCTTTTATGGACTATGGAATAAGGAGTGGCAAGAGCCTAAGCTTGGGTATGCCCATGGCACCCCAAGATATTCAAGGATAGTCAAAAGCCTATGCTTGGGGATGCCCCGGGAAGGCATCCCCTCTTTCGTCTTCGTTCATTGGTAACTTTACTTGGAGCTATATTTTTATTCACTACATGATATGTGTTTTGCTTGGAGCATCGTGTATTATATTAGTCTTTGCTTTTTAGTTTACCACAATCATCCTTGCTGTACACACCTTTTGGGAGAAGCCAATTTGATTAGAATTTGCTAGAATACTCTATGTGCTTCACTTATATCTTTTGAGCTTGATAGTTTTTGCTCTAGTGCTTCACTTATATCTTTTAGAGCACGGTGGTGTCTTAATTTTGAAGAAATTGCTAGTATCTCATGCTTCACTTATATTATTTTGAGAGTCTTTTAGAACAGCATGGTATTTGCTGTGATCTTAAAGTTGGTCCTAGAATGATGAGCATCCAAGTTGGGTATAATAAAAACTATCATAGAAAGTGAATTGGATGCTATGATCAATTTGATGCTTGATAATTGTTTTGAGATATGGAGGTAGTGATATTAAAGTCATGCTAGTTGGGTGATTATGAATTTAAAGAATGCTTGTGTTGAAGTTTGTGATTCCCGTAGCATGCACGTATGGTGAACCGCTTTGTGATGAAGTCGGAGCACAATTTTATTTATTGATTGTCTTCCTTATGAGTGGCGGTCGGGGACGAGCGATGGTCTTTTCCTACCAATCTATCCCCCTAGGAGCATGCACGTAGTGCTTTGGTTCTTGATGACTTCTAAATTTTTGCAACAAGTATATGAGTTCTTTTGATTAATGTTGAGTCCATGGATTATACGCACTCTTTCACCCTTCCACCATTGGTAGCTTCTCTTGTACCGCGCAACTTTCGCCGGTACCATACACCCACCATTTACCTTCCTCAAAACAGCCACCATACCTACCTATTATGGCATTTCCATATCCATTCTGAGATATATTGCCATGCAACTTTCCACCGTTCCGTTCATATGACACGCATTACTTTTGTCATATTGCTTTTTGCATGATCATGTAGTTGACATCGTATTTGTGGCAAGGCCACCTTCATAATTTTCATACATGTCGCTCTTGATTCATTGCATATCCCGGTACACTGCCGGAGGCATTCATATAGAGTCATATCTTGTTCTAGCTTTGAGTTGTAAATCCATAAAAGTGTGATGATCTTCATTATTAGAGCATTGTCCTAGTGAGGGAAGGATGATGAAGACTATGATTCCCCCACAAGTCGGGATGAGACTTCGGACTTTACGAAATGAAAAAAAAGAAAGAAAAAAAAAGGAGAAAGGCCAAAAAGAAAAAAAGAAGGCCAAAGAAAAAAAAGAAAAAAAGGGGAAAAGAAAAAAATAAAAATGAGAGAAAAAGAGAGAAGGGACAATGCTACTATCTCTTTTTCCACACTTGTGCTTCAAAATAGCACCATGATCTTCATGATAGAGAGTCTCATATGTTGTCACTTTCATATACTAGTGGGAATTTTTCATTATAGAACTTGGCTTGTATATTCCAATGATGGGCTTCCTCAAAAGTGCCCTAGGTCTTCATGAGCAAGCAAGTTGTTTGCACCCCACTTAGTTTCTTTTATTGAGCTTTCATATATTTATAGCTCTAGTGCATCCGTTGCATGGCAATCCCTACTCACTCACATTGATATCTATTAATGGGCATCTCCATAGCCCGTTGATACGCCTAGTTGATGTGAGACTATCTTCTCCTTTTTGTCTTGTCCACAACCACCATTCTATTCCACATATAGTGCTATGTCCATGGCTCACGCTCATGTATTGCGTGAAAGTTGAAAAAGTTTGAGATTATTAAAGTATGAAACAATTGCTTGGCTTGTCATCAGGGTTGTGCATGATTAAATACTTTGTGTGATGAAGATAGAGCATAGCCAGACTATATGATTTTGTAGGGATAACTTTCTTTTGCCATGTTATTTTGAGAAGACATGATTACTTTGATTAGTATGCTTGAAGTATTACTATTTCTTATGTCAATATGAAATTTTATTTTGTATTCATTTGGATCTGAACATTCATGCCACAATAAAGAAAATTATATTATGAATTATGCTAGGTAGCATTCCACATCAAAAATTCTCTTTTTATCATTTACCTACTCGAGGACGAGCAGGAATTAAGCTTGGGGATGCTTGATATGTCTCCAACGTATCTATAATTTTTGATTGTTCCATGCTATTATATTACCCCCTTTGGATGCTTATGGGCTTTATTTTACACATTTATATCATTTTTGGGACTAACCTACTAACTGGAGGTCCAGCCCATATTGCTGTGTTTTTGCCTATTTCAGTATTTCGAAGAAAAGGAATATCAAACGGAGTACAAACGGAATGAAACCTTCGGGAGCGTGATTTTTGGAACAAACGTGATCCGGAGAGCTTGGAGTGCAAGTCAAGAAGCCTCCGAGGGCCCCACGAGATAGGGGGCCGCACCCCCCTATAGGGCGCGCCCCCTGTCTCGTGGGCCCCTCGGGCGGCCACCGACGTACTTCTTCCTCCTATATATACCTACGTACCCCGAAAACATCCAGGAGCACCACGAAACACAATCTCCACCGCCGTAACCTTCTGTATACGCGAGATCCCATCTTGGAGCCTTCGCCGGCACTCTACCGGAGGGGGAATCAACCACCGAGGGCCTCTACATCAACATCCTTGCCCCTCTGATGAGTTGTGAGTAGTTTACCACAGACCTACGGGTCCATAGTTATTAGCTAGATGGCTTCTTCTCTCTTTTTAGATCTCAATACAATGTTCTCCCCCTCTCTTGTGGAGATCTATTCGATGTAAACTCTTTTTGCGGTGTGTTTGTCGAGATCCGATAAATTGTGGGTTTATGATCAAGTTTAGGTTTATGATCAAGTTTATCTATGAATAATATTTGAATCTTCTCTGAATTCTTTTATGTATGATTGAGTTATCTTTGCAAGTCTCTTCGAATTATCAGTTTGGTTTGGCCTACTAGATTGGTTCTTCTTGCCATGGGAGAAGTGCTTAGCTTTGGGTTCAATCTTGCGGTGTTCTTACCCAATGACAGAAAGGGTTGCAAGACACTATTGTATTGTTGCCATCGAGGATAACAATATGGGGTTTATATCATATTGCATGTGTTTATCCCTCTACATCATGTCATCTTGCTTAATGTGTTACTCTGTTCTTATGAACTTAATACTCTAGATGCAGGCAGGAGTCGGTCGATGTGTGGAGTAATAGTAGTAGATGCAGGCAGGAGTCGGTCGATGTGTGGAGTAATAGTAGTAGATGCAGGCAGGAGTCGGTCTACTTGTTATGGACGTGATGCCTATATACATGATCATGCCTAGATAATCTCATAACTATGCGCTTTTCTATCAATTTCTCGACAGTAATTTGTTCACCCACCGTAATACTTATGCTATCATGAGAGAATCCTCTAGTGAAACCTATGGCCTCCGGGTCTATCTCTTATCATATTTGCCTTCAATCTACCTTTATTTGCATCTTTACTTTTTGCATCTATATCATAAAACACCAAAAATATATTTATCTTATCATACTATCTTTATTAGGTCTCACTTTCGCAAGTGGCCGTGAAGGGATTGACAACCCCTTTATTGCGTTGGTTGCGAGTTCTCAGTTTGTTTGTGTAGGTGCGTGGGACTTTTGAGGAGCCTCCTACTAGATTGATACCTTGGTTCTCAAAACTGAGGGAAATACTTACGCTACACTTTGCTGCATCACCCTCTCCTCTTCGAGGAAAACCAACGCAAGCTCAAGACATAGCAGGATCCATATGAAGAATTTGGTTCATGTGAAGAATCTGATCTGGAGTTCCTATTCTTCACAGGTGGTGTCATGAGGACAGTCACCTGAAGACTTTCAAGGCAACTTTTGGGAACCCAGATTTTCTTCATAGGTGAACCGTTCCTGCAGTTAGTGCCAACATATCTAGCAAATACTTCACCATTCTGATTTTTGAACAGTTTGTAGTTGGAGTCAAATGACTCATCAGAAGAATGAGGAGATTCACATGTAAAGCCAGATAAGTTGGATGGATCAATTGGAGGTCCCTTTGCAGCAACCCCTGAGGTTTTGGGGTACTGCTCAGGATTCCAATATGTTCCATCAGCATTGAGTTTCCTCTCAAAGGCAATACCCTCTTTCCTAGGGTTTCTGTTGAGGATCTGCTTTTTGAGCACATCACAAAGAGTCTGATGCCCTTTGAGGCTTTTGTACATGCATGTCATGTACAATTCCTTCGGTCCTGCATCATCAGTGATACTTGCAATGTCCTCATATCAGGAATTAGTGATAGCAGAGACAGATGAAGAATTTGTAGCATAATAAGCATTTGAACATTCAGGTGAAGAATTAGCAGTTTCACGTTCAATGCACTTCAGACATGAAGGAACAAATTCTTCCTGAGTAGCGCTGATTTGTTGAGAAAGTAATGAATCACGATCCTTCTAAAGATCTTCATAATCCACTCTTAGCTTTTCAAGATCTTGCTTTCTTTGAAGAAATTCATAAGAAAGCTTCTCGTGATCAGATAAGAGAGTGTTATGATGACCTTGAAGGTTGCCAAACTTGGACTGAAGTCTCTGAAGACTCTCAGCCAAAGCTTTTGACTGATCCATTTCTTCACCCAACATATCATCGCTCTTATTTAGCATGTATTGAACTTTTTCCAAAGCTCTTTGTTGTTTAGTGGCAAGGGAAGCAAGTATGACATAGCTGGGGCCAAATTCATCACCTGATTCATCATCACTAGATTCGGAAAGGTAGCTGAGGGGGTCCTGGACTAGGGGGTGTCCGGATAGCCGGACTATCATCATCGGTCGGACTCCAAGACTATGAAGATACAAGATTGAAGACTTCGTCCCGTGTCCGGATGGGACTTTCCTTGGCGTGGAAGGCAAGCTTGGCAATACGGATATGTAGATCTCCCACCATTGTAACCGACTCTGTGTAACCCTAGCCCTCTCCGGTGTCTATATAAACTGGAGGGTTTTAGTCCGTAGGACGAACAACCATTACAACAATCATACCATAGGCTAGCTTCTAGGGTTTAGCCTCCTTGATCTCGTGGTAGATCCACTCTTGTACTACCCATATCATCAATATCAATCAAGCAGGAGTAGGGTTTTACCTCCATCGAGAGGGCCTGAACCTGGGTAAAAACATCGTGTCCCTTGTCTCCATCAATATCAATCAAGCAGGAGTAGAGTTCACCGCCTAGACGCACAGTTCGGGACCCCCTACCCGAGATCCGCCGGTTTTGAAACCGACATTGGTGCTTTCATTGAGAGTTCCTCTGTGTCGTCACCGATAGGCTTGATGGCTTCTTCAATCAACAACAACGCAGTCCAAGGTGAGACTTTTCTCCCCGGACAGATTTTTGTGTTCGGCAGCTTTGCACTGCGGGCCAATTCGCTTGGCCATCTGGAGCAGATCGAAAGCTACGCCCCTGGCCGTCAGGTCAGATTTGGAAGCCTAAACTTCACGGCCGACATCCGCGGAGATTTGATCTTCGATGGATTCGAGCCACAGCCGAGCACGCCGCACTGTCACGATGGGCATGATTTAGCTCTGCCGCCGGACAGTGCCCTGGAAGCCGCACATGAGTCCGCTCCGACCCATAGTTCGGAGCCGACCGCGCAGATCGAGGACAGGTGGCTGGACACCGCCTCGGGAGCTGCAATCTCTACGGCGATGGAGCTGAATACTGACCTTGTCCCTCGTAAAGCTCGTGACTCTGAGGTGCCGGACTCCGAACCTCCTGCGCCCCTACCAATCGAATCCGATTGGGCGCCGATCATGGAGTTCACCGCCGCGGACATCTTTCAGCACTCACCCTTTGGCGACATCCTGAATTCACCAAAATATCTCTCGTTATCAGGAGAGCCCTGGCCGGACTGCGGTCAGGACGGCTGGGATGCGGACGACGAAGAAATTCAAAACCCACCCACCACCCACTTTGTAGCCACTGTCGACGATCTAACCGACATGCTAGACTACGACTCCGAAGACATCGACGGTATGGACGACGATGCCGGAGACAACCAAGAACCAGCGCCTACGGGGCACTGGAAGACCACCTCGTCATACGACATATACATGGTGGACATCCCAAAGGATGGGAACGGCGAAGAAGCAGCGGAGGCAGATTCCTCTAAGAAACAGCCCAAGCGCCGACGTCAGCGGCGCCGCTCTAAATCCCGCCACAGCAAGAATGGAGATTCCGGCACCGGAGATAATAACACCCCAGAGAGTGCCGAAGACAACCCCCTCCAGCAAGATTCAGCACAGGAGGACGAAGTAGCCAGCTCTCAAGAGAGAGCGGCAGACGAGGAGATAGAGGATGACAATTACATGCCTCCCTCCGGAGACGAGGCAAGCCTCAACGACGACGAATTTGTCGTGCCCGAGGATCCCGTCGAACAAGAGCGTTTTAAACGCAGGCTTATGGCCATGGCAAACAGCCTAAAGAAAAAGCAGCAACAGCTCAGAGCTGATCAAGACCTGCTTGCCGACACATGGACCGAAGTCCTCGCGGCCGAAGAGCATGAACTCAAACGCCCCTCCAAAAGCTACCCAAAACGCAAATTTCTCCCCCAATTAGAGGAGGAGTATAAACCCTCATCACCAGCGCACAATACGGCAGACTGACCACCTCGTGGCCGCGACAGAGAGGCATCTAGGCCCTCCACCATAACCGTACCCTGGCACCGCTCGAAAATTGCCAAGCCACGGGGGAATGCGCCGGACTTGCGAGACATATTGGAGGACAAGGCAAGACAATCAAGATCGATCTACGGATCACGTGAGTGCCCCATGATGCGCGGCGACTACCGTCGCGCCGGATACAACAACTCCGATCGGGCCGAACACAGTAGACAAAGCTCTCTTGAGCTACGTCGTGATATCGCCCAGTATAGAGGCGCCGCACACCCACTATGCTTCACAGCTGAAGTAATGGATCATCAAATCACTAAAGGGTTTAAACCTGTGAACATTGAATCCTACGATGGCACAACAGACCTCGCGGTTTGGATCGAAGACTATCTCCTTCATATCCATATGGCCCGTGGTGACGATCTCCACGCCATCAAATATCTCCCACTCAAGCTTAAAGGACCAACTCGGCATTGGCTTAACAGCTTGCCAGCAGAGTCAATTGGGTGTTGGGAGGACCTGGAAGCCGCATTCTATACAACTTCCAGGGCACATATGTGCGACCACCAGACGCCGATGACCTAAGCCACATAATTCAGCAGCCAGACGAATCGGCCAGACAGTTCTGGACACGGTTCTTAACAAAGAAAAATCAAATTGTCGATTGTCCGGATGCAGAGGCCCTCGCAGCCTTCAAACATAACATCCACGACGAGTGGTTGGCCCGGCACCTAGGACAGGAAAAGCCGAAATCCATGGTAGCCCTCACATCACTCATGACCCGCTTCTGTGCGGGGGAGGACAGCTGGCTAGCCCACAGTAACAACCTCAGCAAAAATTTTGGCAGTCCGGACAACAAGGACCGCAGTGGCAGGTCGCGTCGTAACAAAAACAAACGCCGCGTTAACGGCGATAACACTGAGGATACGGCAGTCAACGCCGGATTCAGAGGCTCTAAACCCGGTCAGCGGAAAAAGCCATTTAAAAGAACTACTCCTGGTCCGTCCAATTTGAACCGAATACTCGACCGCTCTTGCCAGATACATGGCACCCCCGAAAAGCCAGCTAATCACACCAACAGGGATTGTTGGGTATTCAAGCAGGCAGGCAAGTTAATTGCTGAAAACAATGACAAGGGGCTGCATAGCGATGACGAGGAGGAGACCCGGCCGCCGAACAGTAGAGGACAGAAGGGTTTCCCCCCACAAGTGCGGACGATCAACATGATATACGCAACCCACATACCCAAGAGGGAGCACAAGCGTGCACTTAGGGATGTATATGCGATGGAGCCAGTCGCCCCGAAGTTCAATTCATGGTCCTCTTGCCCGATCACTTTTGATCGAAGGGACCACCCCACCAGTATCCGCCATGGCGGATTTGCCGCATTGGTTTTAGACCCAATCGTCGATGGATTTCACCTCACCAGAGTCCTGATGGACGGCGGCAGCAGCCTGAACCTGCTTTATCAGGACACAGTGCGCAATATGGGCATAGACCCCTCAAGGATTAAACCTACAAAGACGACCTTCAAAGGCGTCATACCAGGTGTAGAGGCCAATTGTACAGGCTCGGTTACACTAGAAGTGGTCTTCGGATCCCCGGATAACTTTCGAAGCGAGGAGTTAATCTTCGATATAGTCCCGTTCCGCAGCGGCTATCATGCTCTGCTCGGACGGACCGCGTTTGCAAAGTTCAACGCGGTGCCGCATTATGCATACCTCAAGCTCAAGATGCCAGGCCCTCGAGGAGTCATCACGGTCAACGGAAACACGGAACGCTCCCTCCGAACTGAGGAACATACAGCGGCTCTCGCGGCAGAAGTACAGAGCAGCCTCTTAAGGCAATTCTCAAGTCCGGCCGTTAAGCGACCGGACATGGCCAAGCGCGCCCGGAGTAACATACATCAAGACCACCTGGCACGTTCCGAGCACGCGTAGCAATGCGGCCCCAACCCCAGCCCTTGCACGATTTCAAGACTAGTCCTTCGCGTACATCACTACGCTCTGGAGATACCATGGGCATAGGGGGAGGGGCACGACCACGACAGGCCCAGAGTGCGGCTCAACCACACCAGGGGCTCCCAAGTGTGTCACTCTTTTTCTTTTTTTTTCTTTTCCTTACCCACAGGACTCCGTTCACTAGAGGCCCTGTCCGGCAGCAGACCTGCCGAACCCACGATGCAACAGCCAGGGAAGGACAAAGGCTACGACGAATACTCAGGTGGTCTCCATTATGAGCATTAAATCTGTTTAATACACCATTCCGCAGCCTACCCCTGGAGGGGGACATGTTTAATAGTCCAACCCCTTGCTTACTGCACTATTTGTATCGCTCTACATTCATGGCAATGTTTCTGAATAAACAATGCATCGCTTTTTGCTTATAGCCGGATTTCTTTATATATATATATATATATATATATATATATATATATATATATATATATATATATATATATATATATCTGTTTATTTACGACATCCTGCATCCGTACACTTTGGTACGGCCGAATACACCAGGGGCTTAAGTTTCCCGCATTATGGTGTGATTAGTCCGAACACTTTCCCAAGTGCGGCACCCCGAACTTATAGCATTATATGCATCGGCTCCGAATCATGTCTTGGGTCAATAGTTGGGTTTGCCCGGCTCCCATGTTTTGGTACCTTACGTTCCGTTTTATCGGCTAAGGTAGCACTGGGAGAACCACTGCGATTGCGCCCCAGTTGAGCTAGGCGAGCGCCTCAGTCGAGAAAGCTAAAACTGACCGTCATGATAAGGCGAGAGCTGGTCGCTGTTCGAGAGGTCTTTTCGAGTCCCTAATGACTTATGCCGCTTAGAGCGAGGAACCGGCTTCGTCCGGCCCAGGCGTGGATAGCGCCCCGAACTCGGTCTTCCGAACACCAGGGGCTTCTCCGAAATATAAAATTATAGAATTCAATGGCTAAGTGAGAGTGTTCAAGCATTATAAGTCCGGTTGCCTTGTTCGTCGTGTTGAGCGCCTCCCTAGATGGACCCAAAAATGGGAACAAGAGCGCTCAAGTTTATCCCGAACACCCCAGCACTCGTGGCATGGGGGCTGAAGCCGACGACTTGCCATCTCTCAGATTTGATAAACGGCCGCACAGAAGGTAATATTTTAAATTAATAAGCGTTGCTTAGCGCATATGATTTTCAGCGCATAGGATAACACATTGCGAGTCTACTCAAATATTACATCTTTGGAGCACTCATCTGCAATCTTGCGGGCACCCTTCAGGACACTCTTATAGTACATTTCGGGCATGCGATACTCCTTGCCCGCCGGCGGCGCGTCCGTCAGAAGCTTCTCAGCATCCAGCCTGCACCAGTGCACTTTTGCACGGGCAAGGGCCCGACGGGCACCTTCAATGCAGACGGAGCGCTTGACGACTTCCACCCAGGGACACGCATCCACCAGCCGCCGCACTAAGCCGAATTAGCTCCCAGGCATGGCCTCCTCGGGCCACAGCCGAACTATGAGGCCCTTCATGGCCTGTTCGGCTACCTTGTGGAGCTCGACCAGCTGCTTTAGCTGGTCGCTAAGGGGCACCGGATGTCCGGCCTCAGCATACTGAGACCAGAAGACCTTCTCCATTGAGCTCCCCTCCTCGGCCCGGTAGAATGCGGCGGCATCTGACACGCTGCGAGGCAGATCTGCAAACGCTCCTGGAGAGCTCTGAACTCGGGTAAGTAACAGGTAATTCACATTCACATGCTTGCTTTGCATGAAAAATGCCTTACCCGCCGCTATTTTCTTCACCGCCTCAATCTCCTGGAGGGCCTTATGGGCTTCGGCCTTCGCGGCTTTGGCACTCTCATGAGCCGAGGCAAGCTCGGACTCTCGAGTCTTCGAGTCGCGCTCCAAACTCTCATGCTTTTCCACGAGAGCCTGGAGCTCTTGCTGCACCTCCGCCACCCGCGCCTCCTGCTTCACTCGCTTCGCTCGTTCCGCGGCCGCATTACGCTTGGCCGCGGACATGGCCTCCTTCAGGGTCGCCACCTTGTTCGTGGCCCCTGCAGTGCCCACATTATCCTTGTTATTTCTCTTGCAACCAAAATCCTTTTCTGTAAGGTACAAATTTCATACGGTGTTACTCACCTTTTTTGTCCTCGAGCTGCTTCTTGGCAAGGCCGAGCTCGTTCTCGGACCGCTCGAGGTTCTGCTTCAAAGCACCAACCTCTGTAGTCAGTGCGACAGAGGTCAGCAGCGCAGCCTGCAATCCCGTATTGACATAATTTTTAGAACTCCTGCGTATATCTTTTTAGATCCTCAGTCCGGATTTTCTTTCCGAACACCGAACCGAGCATCAGGGGCTACTGTCTATGCGGCATTACATTACATATTTTAAAACTTCTTACCTCAAAGCCTGTTAGAAGGATGCTACAGGCTTCGGTCAGCACGCTCTTGGCGAGCTGAACCTTCTGAATCACCGCACTCATGATAGTGTGGTGTTCTTCCTCGATGGAAGCACCGTTGAGAGCCTCCAACAAGTTGTCCGGCGCCTCCGGTTGGATGGAGGCTGCCGGTGTCACGGTCTTGCCCTTCTAACGAAGGGGCTGTCTGCCGGACTCCGGAACCACTGCTGGTTCCGGTGCGGACTCCGGAGCAAAGTCCGGGAGGTTGCCTTGCGGCACCTCCGGAGCCTCCTCCTCCTGATGGGTCCTGTCGGTGTCAAAACCGGCGGATCTCGGGTAGGGGGTCCCGAAGTGTGCGTCTAGGCGGATGGTAACAGGAGACAAGGGACACGATGTTTTTACCCAGGTTCGGGCCCTCTCGATGGAGGTAAAACCCTACTCCTGCTTGATTGATATTGATGATATGGGTAGTACAAGAGTGGATCTACCACGAGATCAAGGAGGCTAAACCCTAGAAGCTAGCCTATGGTATGATTGTTGTAATGGTTGTTCGTCCTACGCACCTAAACCCTCCGGTTTATATAGACACCGGAGAGGGCTAGGGTTACACAGAGTCGGTTACAATGGTAGGAGATCTACATATCCGTATTGCCAAGCTTGCCTTCCACGCCAAGGAAAGTCCCATCCGGACACGGGACGAAGTCTTCAATCTTGTATCTTCATAGTCTTGGAGTCCGGCCGATGATGATAGTCCGGCTATCCGGACACCACCTAGTCCAGGACCCCCTCAGTAGCCCCTGAACCAGGCTTCAATGACGATGAGTCCGGCGCGCATATTGTTTGGCATTGCAAGGCGGGTTCCTCCTCCGAATTAATTCATAGAAGATTGTGAACACCAGGATAGTGTCCGGCTCTGCAAAATAGATTCCACATACCACCGTAGAGAGAATAATATGTACACAAGTTCAACCTGCTGACGTATTTCGTGGCAAGACATCACGCCACTACCAAGCCTTTACTTGAATCGTTTTTATTATACCACCTCATCACGTTTACCGAAGCGCTTTCCTTGGCACGTATTGTCGAAGCAGAGATCGTTTTCCCCTTATTCCGGGATTCCCATCAATACGTACATGGGTAACCCAACCGCGCCATTGATTGTGGCGCTTGGGAGATAAGCGAGTTTTACTAGGCCGGTGGGGACGCATAGTCTTTGTCCGCCCATATATAAGGGGATAAGGATCCACCTTTTTTACCTACATCTTCTTCCTCCTTTGCTTATCCATCTCCGCACACTCGAGCTCCAGCGCCCAAGTCCACACATCTCGTCTCAACCTTCTCCAGCCATGTCCAGAGCGGGAGGCAAGTGGATGGCCTCCTCTGTTACGGAGGGGCACATCGAGAAGCTGCGCGGCGTCGGATACCTATCCAGTGACATCATGCACCGGCTGCCCGACGAGGGGCAGCTCATCCCCACCCCCAGGCCTCATGAGAGGGTCGTATTCCTTCCCCACTTCCTCCGTGGACTGGGCTTCCCACTTCACCCCTTCGTCCGGGGGCTCATGTACTACTACGGCCTGGACTTCCACGATCTGGCGCCAAACTTCATCCTCAACATCTCGGCGTTTATCGTCGTGTGCGAGGCCTTCCTCTTCATCCAGCCCCACTTCGGCTTGTGGCTAAAGACCTTCAATGTCAAGCCGAAGGTGGTGAAGGGCGTTCAAGCGGAGTGCGGAGGTGCCATGGTGGGCAAAATGCCCAACGTCACTTGGCTCGAGGGCGCCTTTGTGGAATCCGTCAAGGGGTGGCAATCGGGGTGGTTCTACATCACCGAGCCGCGTGACCCTAAATAGGCAGCGGCCCCCAAGTTCAGATCTGGTACCCCCATGTAGCTCACCTCCTGGAAAGAGAAGGGCTTGCTATGGGGCAGTTCGGAGGAGCTGACCGGACTCCAGTCCTGTCTCCAGGCCCTGGTGAATAAGAAGCTTAAGCTTGTCAACGTGATCCAGGTCATGCTCATCCGCCGGATTCTCCCCTGCCAACAACGGGCCTTCAATCTGTGGGAGTTTGATCCAGCACAGCGCCGGACCCTTAGCGGGCTCTTCGACACAACATACGAAGCGACCTGGAGGGTGCTGTTCAAGGGGGAGAAGCCCCCGCATCCACAACTGAAGATCGCGGATTCAGCACGCAGCGCCCGGCCGGCGCGGTAAGATATGTTATCCTTTATGGGACATTCATTTCTTTCATAGTGTGACTCTATGTGGGATCTAAAACTCCCAATGCCTTTAACAGGACTGGCAGAGGACGTCCGGACAGGTTGACTGTCCAGCTCCCCTTCCCGAAGACCCAGCGGACACCCCTTTGACGGGGCTGCTAGTCCCGGCACTTTACGTGGTGCCGGAGAAGAAGGCCAAGAAGAAGGCCACGGGAACCCGAAGGAGTTCCCGGCGCCAGGTGGTATCGGACTCATCGTCCGATGGCTCCGAGGCAGACTCCTCCCCCGAAGACGAGGAGGAGAAAGAGGACTCTCCCCAAGAGGGGGGAGAGAGGAAGAGGAAGGCTTCCCCAACGGGGGAGGCCGAAGGGTCCAAGAAGGGAAGGACCCTCTCTCCGGACTGCTCCGCCAACGCCGACGACGGCGACGAGGGGTGGCCCTCAAGGGCCAAGCCCCCGGCGATATCGTAAGTATTCGGATTCCTGAATGATTTATAATTTCTCTTTTTTTTGCCACATTGTGTCCTTCTAATAATGCATACAACCTGTAGTCCGGCCGAGGACGATCTTCCCGCTTCATCGAGCGGGTCCTTGGCACCGTCGGATGTGGATTCCCTCCTGACCGCCTCAACTCCTTGTGACGCTGATGACGCCGAGGTGGGATCCCGTGAAGGGACCCATCAGGAGGAGGAGGCTCCGGAGGTGCCGCAAGGCAACCTCCCGGACTTTGCTCCGGACTCCGCACCGGAACCAGCAGTGGTTCCGGAGTCCGGCAGGCGGCCCCTTCGTAAGAAGGGCAAGACCGTGACACCGGCAGCCTCCGTCCAACCGGAGGCGCCGGACAACTTGTTGGAGGCGCTCAACGGTGCTTCCATCGAGGAAGAACACCGCACTATCATGAGTGCGGTGATTCAGAAGGTTCAGCTTGCCAAGAGCGGGCTGACTGAAGCTTGTAGCAGCCTTCTAACAGGCTTTGAGGTAAGAAGTTTTAGAATATGTAATGTAATACCGCATAGATAGTAGCCTCTAATACTCAGTTCGGTGTTCGAAAAGAAAAGCCAGACTGAGGATCTAAAAAGATATACGCAGGAGTTCTTAAAATTATGTCAATATGGGATTGCAGGCTGCGCTGCTGACCTCTGCCGCACTGACTGCGGAGGTCGGTGCTTTGAAGCAAAACCTCGAGCGGTCCGAGAATGAGCTTGGCCTTTCCAAGAAGCAGCTCGAGGACAAAAAAGGTGAGTAACACTGTATGAAATTTGTACCTTACAGAAAAGGATTTTGGTTGCAAGAGAAATAACAAGGATAACGTGGGCACTGCAGGGGCCACGAACGAGGTGGCGACCCTGAAGGAGGCCATGTCTGCGGCCGAGCGTAATGCGGCCGCGGAACGAGCGGAGCGAGAGAAGCAGAAGGCGCGGGTGGCGGAGGTGCAGCAAGAGCTCCAGGCTCTCGTGGAAAAGCATGAGAGTTTGGAGCGCGACTCGAAGACTCAAGAGTCCGAGCTTGCCTCGGCTCTTGAGAGTGCCAAAGCCGCGAAGGCCGAAGCCCATAAGGCCCTCCAGGAGATTGAGGCGGTGAAGAAAATAGCGGCGGGTAAGGCATTTTTCATGCAAAGCAAGCATGTGAATGTGAATTACCTGTTACTTACCCGAGTTCGGAGCTCTCCAGGAGTGTTTGTAGATCTGCCTTGCAGCGTGTCCGATGCCGCCGCATTCTACCGGGCCGAGGAGGGGAGCTCGACGGAGAAGGTCTTCTGGTCTCAGTATGCTGAGGCCGGACATCCGGTGCCCCTTAGCGACCAGCTAAAGCAGCTGGTCGAGCTCCACAAGGTAGCCGAACAGGCCATGAAGGGCCTCATAGTTTGGCTATGGCCCGAGGAGGCCATGCCTGGGAGCTACTTCGGCTTAGTGCGGCGGCTGGTGGATGCGTGTCGTTAGGTGGAAGTCGTCAAGCGCTCCGTCTACATTGAAGGTGCCCGTCGGGCCCTTGCCCGTGCAAAAGTGCACTGGGGCAGGCTGGATGCTGAGAAGCTTCTGACGGACGCGCCGCCGGCGGGCAAGGAGTATCGCACGCCCGAAATGTACTATAAGAGTGTCCTGAAGGGTGCCCGCAAGATTGCAGATGAGTGCTCCAAAGATGTAATATTTGAGTAGACTCGCAATGTGTTATCCTGTGCGCTGAAAATCATATGCGCTAAGCAACGCTTATTAATTTAAAATATTACCTTCTGTGCGGCCGTTTATCAAATCTGAGAGATGGCAGGTCGTTGGCTTCAGCCCCCATGCCACGAGTGCTGGGGTGTTCAGGATAAACTTGAGCGCTCTTGTTCCCATTTTTGGGTCCATCTAGGGAGGCGCTCAACACGACGAACAAGGCAACCGGACTTATAATGCTTGAACACTCTCACTTAGCCATAGAATTCTATAATTTTAAATTTCGGAGAAGCCCCTAGTGTTCGGAAGACCGAGTTCGGGGCGCTATCCATGCCTGGGCCGGACGAAGCCGGTTCCTCGCTCTAAGTGGCATAAGTCTTTAGGGACTCGAAAAGACCTCTCGAACAGCGACCAGCTCTCGCCTTATCATGACGGTCAGTTTTAGCTTTCTCCACTGAGGCGCTCACCCAGCTCAACCGGGGCGCAATCGCAGTGGTTTTCCCAGTGCTACCTTACCGATAAAACGGAACGTAAGGTACCAAAACATGGGAGCCGGGCAAACCCAACTATTGACCCAAGACATGATTCGGAGCCGATGCATATAATGCTATAAGTTCGGGGTGCCGCACTTGGGAAAGTGTTCGGACTTATGACACCACAATGCGGGGAACTTAAGCCCCTGGTGTATTAGGCCGTCCCAAAGTGTACGGATGCAGGATGTCGTAAATGAACATATATAAAAGAGGGATGCAATTATAAGCAAAAAGCGATGCATTGTTTATTCAGAAATACTGCTATGAATGCAGAGCAATACAAATAGTGCGGTAAGCAAGGGGTTGGACTATTAAACATGTCCCCCTCCCGGGGTAGGCTGCGGAATGGTGTATTAAACAGATTTAATGCTCGTAATGGAGACCACCTGAGTGTTTGTCGTAGCCTTTCTCCTTCCCTGGCTGTTGCATCGTTAGTTTGGCAGGCTGCTACCGGACAGGGCATCTGGCGAACAGAGTCCTGTGGGTAAGAAAAATAAAAAAGAAAAAGAGCGACACACTTGGGAGCCCCTGGTGTGGTTGAGCCGCACTCTGGGCCTGTCGTGGTCATGCCCCTCCCCCTATGCACATGGTATCTCCACAGCGTAATGATGTACGTGAAGGACTAGTCTTGCAATCATGCAAGGGCTGGGGTTGGGGCCGCATTGCTACGCGTGCTCGGAACGTGCCGGGTGGTCTTGATGTATGTTTCTCCGGGCACGCTTGGCCATGTCCGGTCGCTTAACGGCCAGACTTGAGAATTGCCTTAAGAGGCTGCTCTGTACTTCTGCCGCGAGAGCCGCTGTATGTTCCTCTGTTCGGAGGGAGAGTTCCGTGTTTCCGTTGACCGTGATGACTCCTCGAGGGCCTGGCATCTTGAGCTTGAGGTATGCATAATGCGGCACCGCTTTGAACTTTGCAAACGCGGTCCGTCCGAGCAGAGCATGATAGCCGCTGCGGAACGGGACTATATCGAAGATTAACTCCTCGCTTCGGAAGTTATCCGGGGATCCGAAGACCACTTCCAGTGTAACCAAGCCTGTACAATTGGCCTCTACACCTGGTATGACGCCTTTGAAGGTCGTCGTTGTAGGTTTAATCCTTGAGGGGTCTATGCCCATCTTGCGCATTGTGTCCTGATAAAGCAGGTTCAGGCTGCTGTCGCCGTCCATCAGGACTCTAGTGAGGTGAAATCCATCGATGATTGGGTCTAAAACCAATGCGGCGAATCCGCCATGGCGGATACTGGTGGGGTGGTCCCTTCGATCAAAAGTGATCGGGCAAGAGGACCATGGATTGAACTTCGGGGCAACTGGCTCCATCGCATATACATCCCTAAGTGCACGCTTCCGCTCCCTCTTGGGTATATGGGTTGCGTATATCATGTTTACCGTCCGCACTTGTGGGGGGAAACCCTTCTGTCCTCTACTGTTCGGCGGCCGGGTCTCTTCTTCGTCATTGCTATGCAACCCCTTGTCGTTGTTTTTGGCAATTAACTTGCCTGCCTGCTTGAATACCCAACAATCCCTGTTAGTGTGATTAGCTGGCTTTTCAGGGGTGCCATGTATCTGGCAAGAGCGGTCGAGTATTCGGTCCAAATTGGACGGACCCGGATTGGTTCTTTTGAATGGCTTCTTCCGCTGACCGGGTTTAGAGCCTCTGAATCCGGCGTTGACTGCCGTATCCTTAGTGTTATCGCCTTTAACGCAGCGTTTTTTTTTGTTTCGACGCGACCTGCCATTGCGGTCCTTAGTATCCGGCCAGCATTTTTGCTGAGGTTGTTACTATGGGCTAGCCAGCTGTCCTCCCCCGCAGAGAAGCGGGTCATTAGTGATGTGAGGGCTGCCATGGATTTCGGCTTTTCCTATCCTAGGTGCCGGGCCAGCCACTCATCGCGGATGTTGTGTTTGAAGGCTACGAGGGCCTCTGCATCTGGACAGTCAACGATTTGATTTTTCTTTGTTAGGAACCGTGTCCAGAATTGTCTGGCCGATTCGTCTGGCTGCTGAATTATGAGGCTTAGGTCATCGGCGTTTGGTGGTCGCACATATGTGCCCTGGAAGTTGTCGAGGAATGCGGCTTCCAGGTCCTCCCAACACCCAATTGACTCTGCTGGCAAGCTGTTAAGCCAATGCCGAGCTGGTTCTTTAAGCTTGAGTGGGAGATATTTGATGGCGTGGAGATAGTCTTCGATCCAAACCGCGGGGTCTGTTGTGCCGTCATAGGATTCAATGTTCATGGGTTTAAACCCTTCAGGGATTTGATGATCCATTACTTCATCTGTGAAGCATAGTGGGTGTGCGGCGCCTCTATACTGGGCAATATCGCGACGTAGCTCAAGAGAGCTTTGTCTACTGTGTTCGGCCCGACCAGAGTTGCTGTATCATGCGCGACGGTAGTCGTCGCGCATCATAGGGCGCCCACGTGATCCGTAGATCGACCTTGATTGTTTTGCCTTGTCCTCCAATATGTCTCGCAAGTCCGGCACATTCCCCCGTGGCTTCACACTTTTCGAGCGGTGCCGGGGTACGGTTCTGGTGGAGGGCCTAGATGCCTCTCTGTCGCGGCCACGAGGTGGCCGGTCTGCCGTATTGTGCGCTGGTGATGAGGGTTTATACTCCTCCTCCTCTAATTGGGGGAGCAACTTGCGTTTTGGGTAGCTTTTGGAGGGGCGTTCGAGCTCATGCTCTTCGGCCGCGAGGACTTCGGTCCATCTGTCAGCCAACAGGTCTTGATCAGCTCTGAGCTATTGCTGCTTTTTCTTTAGGCTGTTTGCCGTGGACATAAGCCTGCGTTTAAAACGCTCTTGTTCGACCGGATCCTCGGGAACGCCAAATTCATCGTCGTTGAGGCTTGCCTCGTCTCCGGAGGGAGGCATGTAATTATCATCCTCGACCTCTTCGTCTGCCGCTCTCTCGTGAGGGCTGGCTTCTCCGTCCTCCTGCGCTGAATCTTGCTGGAGGGGGTTATCTTCGACACTCTCTGGGGTGTTATTATCTCCGGTGCCGGAATCTCCATTCTTGCTGTGGCGGGATTTAGAGCGGCGCCGCTGACGTCGGCGCTTGGGCTGTTTCTTAGAGGAATCTGCCTCCGCTGCTTCTTTGCCGTTCCCATCCTTTGGGATGTCCACCATGTATATGTCGTATGACGAGGTGGTCTTCCAGTGCCCCGTAGGCGCTGGTTCTTGGTTGTCTCCGGCATCGTCGTCCATACTGTCGATGTCTTCGGAGTCGTAGTCTAGCATGTCAGTTAGATCGTCGATAGTGGATACAAAGTGGGTGGTGGGTGGGTTTTGAATTTCTTCGTCGTCCGCATCCCAACCGTCCTGACCGCAGTTCGGCCAGGGCTCTCGTGATAACGAGAGATGTTTTAGCAAATTCAGGATGTCGCCAAAGGGTGAGTGCTGAAAGATGTCCGTGGCGGTGAACTCCATGATCGGCGCCCAATCGGATTCTATTGGTAGGGGCACAGGAGGTTTGGAGTCCGGCACCTCAGAGTCACAAGCTTTACGAGGGACAAGGTCAGTATTCGGCTCCATCGCTGTTGAGATTGCAGCTCCTGAGGCGGTGTCCAGCCACCTGTCCTCGATCTGCGCGATCGGCTCCGAACTATGGGTTGGAGCGGACTCATGTGCGGCTTCCAGGGCACTGTTCGGCGGCAGAGCTAAATCATGCCCATCGTGACAGTGCGGCACGCTCGGCTGTGGCTCGAATCCATCGAAGATCAAATCACCGCGGATGTCGGCCGTGAAGTTTAGGCTTCCAAATCTGATCTGACGGCCAGGGGCGGAGCTTTTGATCTGCTCCAGATGGGCAAGCGAATTGGCCTGCAGTGCAAAGCCGCCGAACACGAAAATCTGTCCGGGGAGAAAAGTCTCACCCTGGACTGCGTTGATGTTGATTAAAGAAGCCATCAAGCCTATCGGTGACGACACAGAGGAACTCTCAATGAAAGCACCAATGTCAGTGTCAAAACCGGCGGATCTCGGGTAGGGGGTCCCGAACTGTGCGTCTAGGCTGGTAACAGGAGACAAGGGACACGATGTTTTTACCCAGGTTCGGGCCCTTTCGATGGAGGTAAAACCCTACTCCTGCTTGATTGATATTGATGATATGGGTAGTACAAGAGTGGATCTACCACGAGATCAAGGAGGCTAAACCCTAGAAGCTAGCCTATGGTATGATTGTTGTAATGGTTGTTCGTCCTACGCACCTAAACCCTCCGGTTTATATAGACACCGGAGAGGGCTAGGGTTACACAGAGTCGGTTACAATGGTAGGAGATCTACATATTCGTATTGCCAAGCTTGCCTTCCACGCCAAGGAAAGTCCCATCCGGACATGAGACGAAGTCTTCAATCTTGTATCTTCATAGTCTTGGAGTCCGGCCGATGATGATAGTCCGGCTATCTGGACACCCCCTAGTCCAGGACTCCCTCAGGTCCGTTCACGGGATCCCACCTCGGCGTCATCAGCGTCACGGGGAGTTGAGGCAGTCGGGAGGGAATCCACATCCGACGGTGCCAAGGACCCGCTCGATGAAGCGGGAAGATCGTCCTCGGCCGGACTACAGGTTGTATGCATTATTAGAAGGACACCATGTGGCAAAAAAAAGAGAAATTATAAATCATTCAGGAATCCGAATACTTACGATATCGTCGGGGGCTTGGCCCTTGAGGGCCACCCCTCGTCGCCGTCATCGGCGTTGGCGGAGCAGTCCGGACAGAGGGTCCTTCCCTTCTTGGACCCTTCGGCCTCCCCCGTTGGGGAAGCCTTCCTCTTCCTCTCTCCCCCCTCTTGGGGAGAGTCCTCTTTCTCCTCCTCGTCTTCGGGGGAGGAGTCCGCCTCGGAGCCATCGGACGATGAGTCCGATACCACCTGGCGCCGGGAACTCCTTCGGGTTCCCGTGGCCTTCTTCTTGGCCTTCTTCTCCGGCACCACGTAAAGTGCCGGGACTAGCAGCCCCGTCAAACGGGTGTCCGCTGGGTCTTCGGGAAGGGGAGCCGGACAGTCAACCTGTCCGGACGTCCTCTGCCAGTCCTGTTAAAGGCATTGGGAGTATTAGATCCCACATAGAGTCACACTATGAAAGAAATGAATGTCCCATAAAGGATAACATATCTTACCGCGCCGGCCGGGCGCTGCGTGCTGAATCCGGGATCTTAGTTGCGGATGCGGGGGCTTCTCCCCCCTTGAACAGCACCCTCCAAGCCGCTTCGTACGTTGTGTCGAAGAGCCAGCTAAGGGTCCAGTGCTGTGCCGGATCAAACTCCCACAGATCGAAGGCCCGTTGTTGGCAGGGGAGAATCCGGCGGACGAGCATGACCTGGATCACGTTGACAAGCTTAAGCTTCTTGTTCACCAGGGTCTGGAGACAGGACTAGAGTCCGGTCAGCTCCTCCGAACTGCCCCATAGCAAGCCCTTCTCTTTCCAGGAGGTGAGCTGCATGGGGGTACCAGATCTGAACTTGAGGGCCGCTGCCCATTTAGGGTCACGCGGCTCAGTGATGTAGAACCACCCCGATTGCCACCCCTTGACGGATTCCACAAAGGCGCCCTCGAGCCAAGTGACGTTGGGCATTTTTCCCAACATGGCAGCTCCGCACTCCGCTTGAACGCCCTTCACCACCTTCAGCTTGACATTGAAGGTCTTTAGCCACAAGCCGAAGTGGGGCTGGATGCAGAGGAAGGCCTCGCACACGACGATAAACATCGAGATGTTGAGGATGAAGTTTGGCGCCAGATCGTGGAAGTCCAGGCCATAGTAGTACATGAGCCCCCGGACGAAGGGGTGAAGTGGGAAGCCCAGTCCGCGGAGGAAGTGGGGAAGGAATACGACCCTCTCATGAGGCCTGGGGGTGGGGATGAGCTACCCCTCGTCGGGCAGCCGGTGCGCGATGTCACTGGATAGGTATCCGGCGCCGCGCAGCTTCTCGATGTGCCCCTCCGTAACGGAGGAGGCCATCCACTTGCCTCCCGCTACGAACATGGCTGGAGAAGGTTGAGACGAGATGTGCGGACTTGGGCGCTGGAGCTCGAGTGCGCGGAGATGGATAAGCAAAGGAGGAAGAAGGCGTAGGTAAAAAAGGTGGATCCTTATCCCCTTATATATGGGCGGACGAAGACTATGCGTCCCCACCGGCCTGATAAAACTCGCTTATCTCCCAAGCGCCACAATCAATGGCGCGGTTGGGTTACCCGCGTCCGTATTGATGGGAATCCCGGAATAAGGGGAACACGATCTCTGCTTCGACAAGACGTGCCAAGGAAACCGCTTCGCTAAACGCGCTGAGGTGGTATAATAAAAACGATTCAAGTAAAGGCTTGGTAGTGGCGTGATGTCATGCCACGAAATACGACAGCAGATTGAACTTGTGTACATATTATTCTCTCTACGGTGGTATGTGGAATTTATTTTGCAGAGCCGGGCACTATCCTGGTGTTCACAATCTTCTATGAATTAATTCGGAGGAGGAACCCGCCTTGCAATGCCGAACAATATGCGCGCTGGACTCATCATCATTGAAGCCTGGTTTAGGGGCTACTGAGGGGATCCTGGACTAGGGGGTGTCCGGATAGCCGGACTATCATCATCGGCCGGACTCCAAGACTATGAAGATACAAGATTGAAGACTTCGTCCCGTGTTCGAATGGGACTTTCCTTGGCGTGGAAGGCAAGCTTGGCAATACGGATATGTAGATCTCCCCCCATTGTAACCGACTCTGTGTAACCCTAGCCCTCTCCGATGTCTATATAAACCGGAGGGTTTTAGTTCGTAGGACGAACAACCATTACAACAATCATACCATAGGCTAGCTTCTAGGGTTTAGCCTCCTTGATCTCGTGGTAGATCCACTCTTGTACTACCCATATCATCAATATCAATCAAGCAGGAGTAGGGTTTTACCTCCATCGAGAGGGCGCGAACCTGGGTATAAACATCGTGTCCCTTGTCTCCTGTTACCTTCTGCCTAGACGCACAGTTCGGGACCCCCTACCCGAGATCCGCCGGTTTTGACACCGACAGTAGCGTTCAGTTACCTTGGCACCCTCTGCCATAAGGGACGGTGAAGAGGATGACGATTCAGGTGCAAAAGTCATCTCCTTGAGAGAATCCTTGTAATCCTCAAACCAAGGATCATGACAAGTACGATGACCTTCGTAGACCTCAGAGAGCCGGTCCCAGATTAGCTTCGCATGATTGAGATGCATGACGTTCCTGAACTGATTTCGGGACAAACAGGAGCAGATGGCATCCTTCGCTGTGAGGTTAAGTAGAGTGTACTTGCGAATGTCATCAGCCTCCGCCATCTTGCATAGATCGGTAAGACCAATCTCAGTGACGGTGCACAGATCGCTGTTCATAGCCATGAGTCGCTTCTTCATCATGGCCTTCCACCGAGGATACTCATGACCGTTAAAGATGGGGCAGGATACGTTCCTCAATCCTACAGTCGACATAACTAAAACTCTAGGCGGTTAAACCAAAATCACACAGAACAAGGGAGTACCTTGCTCTGATACCAATTGAAAGTGCGTTATATCGACTAGAGTGGGGGTGAATAGGCGATATTTATGAATTCTTCACTAAGGAATTTGCTGGTGAGGAAATTCCTAAATGAAGAACTACTTGCAGCAGAATAAGTACTCAAATGTAAACATAACAGAACACAAGCATGGTCATCATAATGGAATGAATACAAGCACAGAGTACAAAAAGCGTAAACACAGGATAACATAGAAAGAAGACAGACAGACTGAAGAAATTGAATTAAGGAAAGTGAGAAAGTCTTCAGTCAAAGTCTTCAAACAGATACGAACATGCACACAACAACAGACATGAGGAAATGAAAGAGTTGAGGAAATAGAACCAGTAAGCTCGGTGAAGACAATGATTTGGTAGACCAGTTCCAACTGTTGTCTCAGTTATACATCTGGTTGGAACGGCTGAGTATTTAAACTCGAGGACACCCAGTCCCGAACACACAGTCCTCACCGTATTCTCCTTGAGCTAAGGTCACACAGACCTCGCCCAATCACTCGTGGTAAGTCTTTAGGTGACTTCCAAACCTTCACAGACCAGGTCACTCGGTGATCCACAATTCCTCTTGGATGCTCTAGACCATGACGCCTAACCGTCTAGAAGAAGCACAGTCTTCAAAGGTAACAAGTGTCGGATCCACGCAAGATCAATCTCTTCAGTGATGCTCAATCACTTTGGGTTTGTAGGTCTTGGGTTTGGGTTTTCCTCACTTGATGATTTTCGCTCAAAGTCCTCGAAGGATGGGATACTCTCAAATGACAGGTGCCAGTTTCTCTCGGAGCAGCCAACCAGCTAGTGGTTGTATGGGGCGATTATTTATAGCCTAGGGAGCAGCCCGACATGATAAGACATAAATGCCCTTCAATGATATGACCGTTAGGTGGGTAGATATTTTGGGACAGTTGGCGCATAGCATAGCAATGGTCGGAAATTTGACTCTCAAATTCCTCAGGGCTATCATGTTCCTCACTGTATAGGCAATTCGCACTGGCGAATTCCTAACTCTCAGTTAGAACAAATTCCTCAGAGACTAGAAGAACTTCGTCTCTGTCACTGAAGAATATGACTGAACTGTATGAGATTTCCAATGGCTTCACTCGAAGGGATTGGTAGGTGTAGGATTTTGAGTTGAGCATCACATGGAAATTTTTCCTTAGTATTTCCTCAACCCCCTTTAAAAGTACGGTGTTTCCTATGACTCAAGAAAGAGAAAATGAAACAATTAAAATAAAAGTCTTCACGCCTCATGTTCCTCGAATGATTGCCAAAGTCTTCAAGGTTACACCAATTTCTTCACATTCAAAGTCTTAAGAAAGTGTTCAGAAATCCAAAGTGTTCAGTTGAAGAACTTCATTTTTAGGGGTCGACTTTCTCTGTAAATATCAAACTCCTCATAGACTTATATACCTGTGTACACTCACAAACGCATCAGTCCCTTAACCTATAAGTCTTCAATACACCAAAATCACTAAGGGGCACTAGATGCACTTACACATTGTACCCCTGGGGGGTTGGCCTATAAAACCCCCAGAAGCCCATGCATACGGGCAAGTAAGCAAGCAAGAGAGGAGCTAGCCACCAAAACAGTAAACATCCACTCGGGGAGAAGGAGCAACCTAAGCCTTGGCCAGCCCTCCTTCCTCCTCCATACAGCTCTAGGAGCAACATTGTATTGTCGAACATCAAACTACACTCGGCAGGACTAGGGGTGTTATCTCTCCGGAGAGCCCTAAAGCTGGGTATGTCTTGCGTCCCGCGCTCGCTCATACCAACCCCGCCTCTTGAGCCCACCAGTGCCCTCGAGCCTCCTCCTCTCTTTAGCCATCCCATGGCATCTGCCGTGCGCCCACCGCGACAGTTGGCGCCCACCGTGGGGCAGCTCGAGGAGCTGGCCGGGAGCATGCTTCAGACGGGGCACTTCTCCTACTCCGACGAGTCCGTCATGTTGGCGTACAACGTCGTCGGCGCGCTCGCCGCCTCCTTCACCGCGCTGCGCATCTCTGATGCACCCACGGCCGACGAGTACTCCAGCGAGGTACTCAGGTACTCCGACTCCCCCCTCTCCCTCGGCGATGCCATTTCCACCGGGGCAATGGACGTCCACATGGAGGTTTTCGTCATCGACGACGACGCCTCCTCCTCATCGAGCAAGACGAGGAAGGCTGCCGAAGCCAGCGCCGCAGCAGAACGGACCGAGCCGTGTGATCCATTGCGCGTCGCGATGCAGAGCCTCCGCATCCCCATCGGCACCGACGTCGACGCCACCAACGTCGCTGAGGCCCAAACCCAGCTCGAGGAAAGGCGCCAGCAAATGATGGCTCTGTCCGAGATGCTCGCTGCCACCCAGCATCGTCTGGATTCTGCTCAGCTGGAGTGCAACGCCGCCTACGGATTCACGCCTTCCACGGCCGAGCCGAGTTGGGTCGCCGATGTGCGTGCCTGGGAGGAGCGATCGACCGGGCCCTCGGTGCCGTCCCGACTGTCTACGAGACCCCAGCGAAGAACATGCACGCTGCCCAGGCAGCCGCAGTCGACCTGGACCAACTCACGGGCAAGGAACTGAAGGAGTGCATCGAGCGGATGTGCGACCTCCTCAACGCAGCCAACACCCAGCAGGACCGCCTCAGCCAGCTCGCCAAGCCAGCGGGATCCGGCTCCGCCCGCATTGGCGAACCCGGTGAATTTCAGCACACACCTTCCTTGCCACCCGGCGAGGCGCACTCCGGCCGAGCCCAGACTCGGCGCGACCCGGTCGCCACGACCGCCGGCTGTTTGGGCGACGAGCCCATCCCGGAGACCCAGCGCGGACCCGCCCAGCATGGCCGGCGTCCGGCTCCAACCGACCCGGCCCCCCGTGGCCTGGTCGCCAATCGACTCGGCCCGCGCACCATCGACGACACCGACGCTCGCTACTGCCTCAACCAGCTCGCTCACTCCCTGGAGGTGGAGGAAAGCGACACTATCGGCCGGCGTGTGTCGAATATGGGGTTCCGGCAAAACCCTTAAGGTTTGAACTCTGGGGTGGGCGCGAAGATCTTTCCTCTACCGATCCACGCCCGAATGCCTCACTGAGAATCTAAGCTAAACGATGAACAACACAAGGGACACAAGGTTTATACTGGTTCCGGCCACCGTTGTGGTGTAATACCCTACTCAAGTGTGTGGTGTGGTGGATTGCCTCTAGGGCTGATGATGAACAGTACAAGGGAAGAGCAGCCTCGCGAGAGGTGTTCTTGTGGTGGTGGTTTGCTTGAGAAGGATTCGATCCCCCTCCTACTGTGGTGGCTATCTATATTTATAGAGGCCCTGGTCCTCTTCCCAAATATTGACAGGAAAGGGCGCCAACAACGGCCATTTTGAAGGGGAACATCTAGTACAAGTTATCCTGACTAAAGTTGGTCTTCGGCTGCCGAAGGCACTAGCCATGACGCTGTCTTGGGCTCCACGGTGACCTCCGTCCTGCCGCTCTGCTGGTCTTGGTCTCCACAGTGACCTCCGTCCTGCCGCTCTACTGGTCTTGGTCTCCATGGTGACCTCCGTCCTGCCGCTCTGCTGGTCTTGGTCTCCTTGCACCGAAATGGTAACCTTTGCTTGATGCCTCGGTACTCCGCGCCTGTGCTTGCCCCCTTTGCACCAAAGAGGAAACAAGGACACTGCACAGGCCGGCGCCGCCTGGCGCCCGCCTGGTCTCGATTGTCATGGCTTGCGTCACGGGTACCTCGCGAGGTACCCCTGCCTTGATCTCCCCGCCTCCTCGCGAGCCTGCCTGGTGAGGCCGCTCCTAAGGAAGCCTTGCATCGTCCACCCCGCGAGGCTTGGCCTCTCGCGATGGTCTTGAGCTCGAGTTGATGAAGATGGGCCGTACTGGGCTACCACTTGAGCCACGCCGCAGGCCGCAGGCAGGCACGTCTGGGGACCCCCATTCCCAGAACACCGACAGTAGCCCCCGAGCCCAAGGCGCGCTCGGACTTGGCTTAGCAGAGAAGCAAAGGGGCAAGTGCGGAGCGCCGCGGGCCCCAACAGCCTGCGGCCTTGGGCGCCGCGTGGCGGTTGATTGGACGTGGGTGTCTCCGCTTCCCCATGCTGCCTCGGCAACTGCCATACTGATAAAGGGCTGGCTTGGGTTAGGCTTACCTTCATTTCTCTCATTCTCCTTGCTTCAGATCCCCTTTCTTGCTCTTGCCTTCCTGCTTCCGAAATCTCCAGATCCGCCTCAACCTTTCACCTCCAGCGAGTAATGGCGCCCCGCAAGACAGTGGCCGGGGCTCCATCGGCCTGGTACTCGTCGGCTCTGGATCCCCAAACATGACGGAGAAGAATCTCGCCCTCACGCGCCTGATAACGATGGCGCAAGGCAGCGAGATGGGGGAGACTATGCTCCGGCCCGGCTCCGCCCAGCCGAAGGACAAGGGGAGCACCTTCTATCCCTTCTTCACGAGCACAGTCATCGCTGGCCTGGTGCCTCCTTTCTCTGAGTTCTTCTTTGCTATCCTCCGCCAGTATAAGCTGCATGCTCTGCATCTCCATCCCAACTCTGTTCTCCTTCTGTCGATCTTCGCCTATACTGCGAGGTGCACGTCGGGGTGTTGTCCTCCGTGGCCTTGCTGCGCCACTTCTTCTCCCTCCGAGTCACTGGCGCCAATATCTTGGCGTGCGCAAACTTTGTTGCGTACTCCAAAGCCAATGCAATCTCGAAGGCAGGGAAGAGGGCCGACGGCTTCCGGAGCAAGTGGGTCATGCTGGATGCTAGATGCATCAACTCCCGGCTGGCGCTGCCCACGGGGCTGCCCCCGACCGTCGAGGCGTGGTCTCGTGTGAAGCTTGATGACCGACGGGCGAAGCCGGTGCTGGAGAAGATGAACGCCAACCCGAGGCCGAGCAACATGAAGGCGGCGAAGCTGACAGGGGCCACGCTCCTGAGGGAGTTCTTGGCGCACCGGGTGGCTCGACTTCAGGCGCACTCGCGCCCGTTGTGGAGGCTCGAGGATGCAGACGCTGTCCTCCGCCTGAGCTCGAAGGCCATGGCTGATGAGGATCTGACCGCAGGTCTCCGCTTCCTGGTCGGAGATGATGTGGCAAGCCCGGAGGGCGCTCCGGTCCCCTTGTTCCTCCGCGTCGATTGGTAGCAGGTGGTGGACACCATGCCCACCTTTGACGGGGACGGTTTGGTGCCAGTGGAGGCTCCTGAGGGCCAGGCGGCAATAGCGCCGGTGGACCTGTCCTCCGATGATTCCGGCGAGGGAGAGGAGGAAGATGAGGAGGAGGAGGAGTGCAACTCGGAAGCGACCACCGAGGAGACGGGGGAGACTTCTCCCTGGCGCAGGTCCAGCGCGCTCCGCTCCATGCCGAATGACGACGAGGCCGACGCCAGGCAAGGGGGAGATGACCCGCCCTTGATCCTGAAGAAGGACAGGTCGGGGCTGATCTCCCGTGGGCCTACCCCAGCCCCGGTGCTGCCCGAAGCCAGCTCCAGCCCTTCCGGTGCGCCTTCCTCTGCTGCCGGACCTCCCGAGACTGAGCCCCGCAAGAGGCTCTCGGCCTTTAAGCTCGACCAGAGGATGTTGGAACCCGCAGCAGCCGACAGGTAAGTACTCGAACTCTGCTCTGCTCTTATTTTTGCCGTCAAGGCCTGACATCCTCCATTTTTGGGTAGGCCGCCGCCTGCGGCGAAGAGGCTGAAGGGGGACAAGGCGGCCCCACTCGGGGCAAGCTCGTCCATTGTGGTCACGCCTTCACCTGCGGGAAAGGGAGGCAGCGGGGCTCGCACCTCCCCTGCCCAATCGTCCTCGTGAGGTCAGGAGGGATGCTCTGGTGGGGAGGTAGCCCCCGTAACTCTGGAGGCACCTGCGCTTGATGCTGTCATCGAGGTTGCCAAGGCTCAGGAGGTCCCGGCTTCTCCAGCCATGATTACGCTGCCGTCTTCTCCTCCTACTCCACCGGCTCCTGTCTCCTCTGCCTCCTCCGCCTCCTTGGACCGTGCTGCCGATGAGCTGAGTCGGCTGCGAGAAGATCTCCAAGGTGTCGACCCCGCCTGGTGGCCGGGCGCCTGAAGCTGGTCTCTGGCTGGGTTCGCTCTGACGCCTCCGTCCGAGCGGCACTGAGCCAGGCTGTGACGGCTTCTGAGGAGGAGAAGCAAGTCACCTCCCAGGCCATAGCTGCTCACGACGCGGCATTGAAGGATGCTTCAACTATCAATGGCCGCTACAAGGCACTGGAGGACGAGCTGCAAGGCTTGCGTGATGAGCTCGCCAAGGAGGTTCGCGACCATCAGGCGAAGGAGGAGGAGATGAAGGCTCGGGAGACTGTCGTCAGGGACTGCGACGCCAAACTCTCAGCTGATCGCGGTCAGCTGAAGATGCTGGAGTCGCTGAAGGCGGAGAGGGTTGAGCTGGATGCCAAGGCGAAAGTCTTGGCCAAGGATCGCGCGGCCTTCACGGAATATGAGGTGAGATCTCACAAGGCGCTGAAGTCGCTTTATGAAGATGGTATGGAGAAGCCGCTGGCCGGAGCCACGGAAGGCCCCGCCAAGCTGCTTCCCTTCCTGGTCGAGGCACTTGAGGAGGTCGTGACCGGCATCGGCCCCATGGCCAAGGTTGAAGCTCGCATCCTTTCCTCCACAGCGCTGACGCGGATCCTCAGCCACGTCTACCTCCGCAACCCCGACGCCAACCTCGAGGCGGCTCTTATGACCCGCCAGCAGCTCCTGCAGCTGGTTGGCCTCGTCAAGCGACCGCCGGGCCGCGGCTGCCTCCGCCCTCGCATGCGCCACCTCAGCGCCAAGACAGCCGGTGTCGGCAACAAGCCGGTCCTAGTGATGACCAGCCCGGAGCAGCCGAGTCTGCCGGGACAGCACCTCGGCTACAAAAAAGAAGATTCAAGGAAGAAGAAAGCAAGACTTAAGATTTGGCCCAACTGTTACACAGTTGGCCCGAATCTCGGGGGCTACACCCAGTGGGTGCGCTAGCGCCCCCCCCCCCACTAGAAAAGAGCATCAAGATACCTGCGGCAACACGGAGCTCCTCCTCCTTGGCGGCGAGCTGCTCCTTGAGCTCCCGGTATTTTCCCAGGAGACGGTTGAAGGCGCCGACCCGGTAGGCATCAAGTTGCTGAAGAAAGCAGAAATCAGAACAAAGATAGCATTCTAAAGATTTGACCCAACTACTACATAGTTGGCCCGAACCTCGGGGGCTACACCCAGTGGGTGCGCTGGCGCCCCCCCACAAAGAAGAAGTTGCAAAAAGAAGCTAACCAACACGGCGCGCTCCAGGTCCCGCGTCCGCTGCACCTGGGCCTGGGCGAAGGCCTCGAGCCGGTCTGTCCGGCCGCGCAGACGGCGGCTAACGACATCCTTCGCTGCCTCCTCGTGGGTCTGAGGTTCAAAGACCACGGCGCCCCCGCTCCGCACTGGCTGCGGCGCAGCGGCCTGATGCCCTCCTTGCCGGGGCACGAAGGCGTGCTCCCTGTTGGCCGCTCTCGACGCGGCCGGCACCTCCTCCGACGCCCTCTCCAGCGCCGTCGACAACCCGGACACCGGGACGCCCTGTGTCACCGCCACCAGTCCGTACACCGAGACGGCCTACTGCGCCACCACCGGCCCAGCTACCGGGGTGGCCTCCGGCACCGCCGCCCGCGGCGCCTCCTCCAACACTGGCAGCGTCTCGCACGCCGCCGCTCGCAGCGCCTCCTCCAAGATGGTGCCACCACCACCCCCATCGCCCCCCCCCCCCCGCCCGCTCGGCAACGTCGACCCGCGGCGGGGTATCGTCCTCCACCTCCACGACCTCCTGGTCGAGGATCACCACCTCAGCCCGGCCTTCATGGCCGCGCTCCCTCACCAACGACGGCTCGAAGACAGTCGCCGCCACCACCAAGCCCTCCGGCATCTCGCGCCAGGCCTGCTCCGCGCCGGCTCGCGCCCATGCCATCACCGCGTCAGTCCAAGCCCGGACCGACACCGCCTACAGCTCCGCCTCGGCCCTGTTCCTGTCCCGCCAGACCAGGCCCTCAGCGTCGGTCGGGTCCAGGCCGAGGTCCGAGTCGGCCCGTCCCTCCTCCTTGACCTGGTCGACAAGGTCGGACAGGCTCCTACAAAACGCGGTCCCCTCAGCGGCCGCGGCGTCCGACGCCGCCCTCGCCAGTGCGATCGGTGACCTGAAGAAGAAGACAGAATGAGCAAAAAACAAGGCTAGCTCGACAGTCCGGACGCATACAGGAGAAGAAACTTACCCTGTTAGGACCGAGACGGGAGCCGGCCTCCCATGCCCAGCGCCACGCTTCCTCTTGGACGGCCTCCCGCTCATGGCCAGGTCCGCTGCACGCTTTAGTGCCCGGGGCCGAGGTGCGACACTATCTTTCCCGTGTGGGTGGCTCGGCGCCGCCCCATGCGACGACCCAGCTTCACCCGTGTCGCCGCCTCTCCCGCCTGACGCCACTGCACGAACAACTGGCGTCAGCATCGCCCGTGCTGTGCCGCGGTCAATGATGACCCACAAGTATAGGGTATCTATCGTAGTCCTTTTGATAAGTTATAGTGTCGAACCCAACGAGGAGCAGAAGGAAATGATAAGCGGTTTTCAGTAAGGTTTTCTCTCCAAGCACTGAAATAGTAGGTGATAGATAGTTTAATGATAAGATAAATGGTAACGAGCAAAAGTAAATAAAGTAAATAAATTAAAGCAAGGTGGCCCAATCCTTTATGTAGCAAAGTATAAGCCTGGACAAATTCTAATAATGAAGAAGGAGCTCCCGAGGACACATTGGGAATTATCGTCAAGCTAGTTTTCATCACGCTCATATGATTCGCGTTCGGTACTTTGATAATTTGATATGTGGGTGGACCGGCACTTGGGTACTTCCCTAACATGGACAAGCATCCCACTTATGATTAACCCCTATTGTAAGGATCCGCAACTACAAAAAGGAGTATTAAGGTAAACCTAACCACAACATTAAACATATGGGTCCATATCAACCCCTAACGAAGCAACGCATAAACTAGGGTTTAAGCTTCTGTCACTCTAGCAACCCATCATCTACTTATTACTTCCCTATGACTTCATCTAGGCCCAAATAATGATGAAGTGTCATGTAGTCGACGTTCACATAACACCACTAGAGGAGAGACAACATACATCTCATCAAAATATCGAACGAATACCAAATTCACATGAGTACTAATAGCAAGACTTCACCCATGTCCTCAGGAACAAATGTAACTACTCACAAAGCATATTCATGTTCATAATCAGAGGGGTAATAATATGCATAAAGGATCTGAACATATGATCTTCCACCAAGTAAACCAAATAGCATCAACTACAAGGAGTAATCAACACTACTAGCAACCCCAGGTACCAATTTGTGGTTTTGATACAGGATTGGATACAAGAGATGAACTAGGGTTTTGAGATGAGATGGTGCTGGTGAAGATGTTGATGGAGATTGACCCCCTCCCGATGAGAGGATCGTTGGTGATGACGTTGGTGATGATTTCCCCCTCCCGGAGGGAAGTGTCCCCGGCAGAACAGCTCCGCCAGAGCCCTAGATTGATTCCGCCAAGGTTCCGCCTCGTGGCGGTGGAGTTTCGTCCCGTAAGCTTGCCCACGATTTTTTCCAGAGGGAAAGTGATGATATAGCGGAAGATGGACGCCGGAGGCCGACCAGGGGGCCCAGGAGATAGGGGGTGGTCCCCCTGGCCTATTTCTTTCGCCCTAAAATTCTTATTAAATCTAAAAAGTTGTTTCGTGGAGTCTCAGGTCTTTTGGAGTTGTGCAGAATAGGTTTCCAATGTTTGCTCCTTTTCCACCCAGAAATCCAGCTGCCGGCATTCCCCCTCTTCATGGTAAACCTTGTAAAATAAGAGAGAATAGCCATAAGTATTGAGATATAATGTGAAATAACAGCCCATAATGCAATAAATATTGATATAAAAGCATGATGCAAAATGGACGTATCAACTCGCCCAAGCTTAGACCTCGCTTGTTCTCAAGCGGAAGCCGAAATCGAAAAATATGTCCACATGTTTAGAGATAGAGGTGTCGATAGAAATAAAATACGGACATGAGGGCATCATGATTATTCTAATAACAACAACATATATGGATTCTGTCATATGATTTCCTATGTTCAAATAATAAGCAATTCACAATATCAAGTATGGCTCAAATACTTCATTGGGAACTAACAAACTATAATCTCAGTCATTGAAGCAATTGCAATTTATTGTAACATCAGAAAGAGTCATTAATAGAGCTTTTCAGCAAGCTCACATACTCAGCTATCTCGTAGTCCCCTACAATTGTTAACACTCACGCAATACTTGTGGTTATAGAGTTTCAGCCGGACACTGAGAAAGATAGGGGCTTATTGTGTTGCCTCCCAATGTATTCACCTTTAGGTGATGTCAACAATAATAGACTATGCCAACTTACATCCAATTGGATATATGTATCATGATCTTTCAAACACGAGGAGCTTGCCGAAGGATAAAAATAAAAAGGGGAAGGTGAGGATCACCTTGACTCAAGCATAAAGTAAAACATAAAGTAAAAGATAGGCCCTTCGCAGAGGGAAGCAGAGGTTGTCATGTGCGTTTAGGGTTGATGCACAAAATCTTAATGCAAAAGAACGTCACTTTATATTGCCCCTTGTATGTGGACCTTTATTATGCAATCCGTTGCTTTTATTACTTCCAGAACAAGTTCGTACAAATTTTATTTTCTCTGCACTAATAAGTCATACATATTTAGAGAGCAATTTTTATTGCTTGCACCAATGACAACTTACTTGAAGGATCTTACTCAATCCATAGGTAGGTATGGTGGACTCTCATGGCAAAACTGGGTTTAAGGATATTTGGAGGCACAAGTAGTATCTCTACTTGGTGCAAGGAATTTGGCTAGCATGAGGGGGAAAGGCAAGCTCAACACGTTTGGAAGGTCAATGACAATATAATTTAACTGAGATGTCAGAAAACATAAACCATTACATTGTCTTCCTTATCCAACGTCAACTCTTTTAGCATGTCATACATAATGAGTGCTTCACAATCATAAAAGATGTCCAAGATAATATATTTATATGTGAACCCCTCTTTCCTTATCACTTCCTATTAATTTCAACGATGACCAAGGCTACGTTCATCAACTCTCAACAATTTTTATGCCTCATACTTTCTATGTGTGAAGTTATCACTATCCATAAGATCAATATGAACTCTTTTGTTCTTTCTACTTTCACAAGATCAAAGCAATCATAGCAAAGCCCTTGACTCAACACTAATCTTTATTATAGATAGCACACGGACTCGATGACATAAAGAGATCACAAAGCAAAACTCAAAACTACTTGATATCAAAAACTTCAACTACTAATAGATCAAGATACTACTAAAAGGATCGAACTAAATAAAGCGGTAAAGATAGGAGTATGATGGCGATACGAAACCGGGGCACCTCCCCCAAGCTTGGAAGTTGCCAAGGGGAGTGCCCATACCAATGTGATTATTTCGTCGGGGGTGATGGAGGTGGTGATGATGACAGTGGATAATCGCACATCGAGCGTAAAAGCTCCTCCAACTTGCGGATAATGCCCTTGAGCCCAGCAATATGATCCTTCAACAAAATATTCTCCTCTGTGAGGTACTTGTTCTGTATGCGGGCTAACTCAATCATCTTGAAAGCTTCAATCTCTGTTGGAGTGAAAAGGTTAGGTAAAGGTTGAGGGATGTCTTCTTCTTTCACCACCGGAGCTTGAGCCTCCATGGCCTTCTTGATCCCTTCATCCTTGTTGATCTCTTCTAGTTCCTCTCTTTTCAACTCTATCTTCAATAGCCAAGCATCCTTGTCTTTGTTGTTGGAGGAGGGAGAAGTCATGGTGCTCTAAATCTGCAACAGAAACAGCTCGAAACGAAAACAGAGGATATTTGCGTGATACGGTGGTCAAAACCTTCGGGAGTATATATATTGAATTTTTACCGACCAAAATATGTAACATACAAGAAAACAGAGTCCGGGAGGCACACGAGGTGCCATGAGACAGGGGGCACGCCCTACAAGGGGGCGCCCTCCTCTCTCATGGGAGCCTCGTGTCCCTTTTGGACTACTTTTTTCTTCCTAAAATCCTTAAATAATCCAAAACTGATAAAAATTGCCATTAGAGTTATTTTGGAGTTGGTTTACTTACCGTACCACGTACATATGCCTTTTCAGAGTCTGGAACGTTCTGGAAAGTGTCTCTTATGTATTCCTCCGGGGTTATGGTTTCAATAATATTAGTTTCAACATTGATAGGATTACCTGAAATATAATGTTTACTCTTTGACCGTTTACCACCCTCGGATTTGTGCCTTCAAAGTTGTTGCTTTTATAGCACCAGAACGGTAGACCTCCTCGATAACGTAGGGACCTTCCCATTTTGAGAGAAGTTTTCCTACAAAAAATCTTAAACGAGAGTTGCACAATAACACATAATCTCCTACGTTAAACTCACGCTTCTGTATCCTCTTATCATGCCAGCGTTTGACTTTTTCTTTGAAAAGCTTGGCATTCTCATATGCTTGGGTTCTCCATTCATCAAGTGAGCTAATATCAAATAACCTTTTCTCACCGGCAAGTTTGAAGTCATAATTGAGCTCTTTAACACCCCAATATGCTTTATGTTCAAGTTCAAGAGGTAAATGACATGCTTTTCCATAAACCATCTTATATGGAGACATACCCATAGGATTTTTGTATGCAGTTCTATAGGCCCATAATGCATCATCAAGTTTTTTGGACCAATTCTTTCTAGATCTATTCACAGTCTTTTGCAAAATTAACTTGAGCTCTCTATTGCTCAACTCTACTTGACCACTAGACAGTGGGTGATAAGGAGATGTGATTCTATGATTGACATCATACTTAGCAAGCATCTTACGGAAAGCACCATGAATAAAGTGTGAACCACCATCAGTCATAAGATATCCAGGGACTCCAAACCTCGGAAAAATAACTTCTTTGAGCATTTTAATAGAAGTGTTATGATCAACACTACTAGTTGGAATAGCTTCTACCCACTTAGTAATGTAATCAACAGCAACTAAAATATGTGTATAACCATTAGAGGCAGGAAAAGGTCCCATATAATCAAAGCCCCAAACATCGAACGGTTCAATAACAAGAGAATAATTCATAGGCATTTCTTGACGTCTACTAATGTTACCTATTCTTTGACATTCATCACAAGATACGACAAACTTACGAGCATCTTTGAAAAGAGTAGGCCAATAAAAACCAGATTGTAGTACCTTGTGTGCAGTTCTATCTCTAGCGTGGTGTCCTCCATAGGATTCAGAGTGACACTTGCGTAGAATTTGTTCCTGTTCATGCTCAGGCACACAACGTCTAATAATACCATCTACTCCTTTATAAAGATGTGGATCATCCGAGAAGTAATGTCTTAAATCATAAAAGAACTTTTTCTTTTGCTAGTACGTGAAACTAGGCGGTACATATTTAGCAACAATGTAATTAGCATAGTCAGCATACCAAGGAGCAGTACGAGAAGCATTGACAACCGCTAATTGTTCATCAGGAAAGCTATCATTAATATGCAGTGGGTCATCAAGAACATTCTCTAACCTAGACAAGTTGTCTGCAACAGGGTTCTCAGCTCCTTTTCTATCAATAATATGCAAGTCAAATTCTTGGAGCAAGAGAACCCATCTAATGAGTCTAGGCTTAGCATCTTTCTTTTCCATAAGATATTTAATAACAGCATGATCGGTGTGAATAGTAACTTTGGAATCAACAATATAAGGTCTAAACTTATCACATGCAAACACAACTGCTAAGAATTCTTTTTCAGTGGTAGCATAATTTCTCTGAGCAGTATCAAGAGTCTTGCTAGCATAATGGATAACATTCAATTTCTTATCGACTCTTTTCCCTAAAACAGCACCTACAGCATAATCACTAGCATCGCACATAATTTCAAAAGGTAAATTCCAATCAGGTGGCTGAACAATAGGTGCAATGATCAAAGCTTTCTTAAGTGTTTCAAATGCTTCTACACAATCATCATCAAAGAGAAAAGGAATATCTTTTTGCAATAAATTAGTCAGAGGCCTAGAGATTTTAGAAATGTCCTTAATGAACCTCCTATAAAAACCGGCATGACCAAGGAAACTTCTTATACCTTTTATGTCCTTGGGACATGGCATCTTTTCAATAGCATCAACTTTGGCTTTATCAACTTCAATACCTCTCTCGGAGATCTTGTGCCCCAAGAAAATGCCTTCATTAACCATAAAGTGACACTTTTCCCAATTCAGGACGAGACTAGTGTCTTCGCATCTCTGCAAAACTCGATCAAGGTTGCTCAAACAATCATCAAAAGAGGATCCATAGACAGAGAAGCCATCCATGAATACCTCACAAATCTTTTCACAAAAATCAGAAAATATAGCCATCATGCATCTTTGAAAGGTAGCAGGTGCATTACATAAACCAAAAGGCATACGTCTATAAGCAAGAGTACCAAAAGGGCAAGTAAAAGTAGTTTTAGATTGATCCCCCGCTGAAACAGGTATCTGAGAGAAGCCAGAATAACCGTCTAGGAAGCAAAAATGTGTGTGTTTGGATAGCTTTTCTAGCATTTGATCAATAAAAGGTAAAGGGTAATGATCTTTCTTAGTAGCTTTATTTAACTTATGGAAATCAATTACCATCCTATAACCTGTAATAATTCTTTGTGGGATCAATTCATCTTTATCATTAGGAACAACGGTAATACCTCCCTTTTTGGGGACACAATGGACAGGGCTTACCCATTCATTATCAGCAATGGGATAAATAATACCTACCTCTAGGAGTTTTAGTATCTCCTTTCTTACCACTTCCTTCATTTTGGGATTTAATCATATTTGAGGATCTCTAACTGGTTTGGCATCTTTCTCCACTGAGATTTTGTGTTGACATAATGTGGGACTAATGCCCTTAAGATCATCCAGAGTATATCCAATAGCAGCTTGGTGCTTCTTCAGAGTTTTCAATAATCTTTCTTCTTCTTTCTCTGAAAGGTTAGCACTAATAATAACAGGATATATTTCTTTTTCATCAAGATAAGCATACTTAAGATTATCAGGTAACGGTTTGAGTTCAAACACGGGATCACCCTTGGGTGGATGGGAATACCCAAGAATTTCAACGGGAAGGTTATGTTTCAGCATAGGTTCTTGTTTAAGGAACGCATCCATTTCTTCCCTTTCCTTCATAAACATATCATTTTCATGGTCTAGCAGATATTGTTCTAATGGATTAGTTGGTGGAAAAGCAATGGAAGCAAGACCAATAATTTCATCCTTACTAGATGGTTCCCTTTCACGAGGTTGTCTACTAAACTTAGCAAAATTAAACTCATGAGACATACCATCTATGCCAATAGTGACAATATTCTTTTCGCAATTAATCTTAGCACTAGCAGTATTCAAGAAGGGTCTACCAAAAATAATGGGACAAAAATCATCTTGTGGGAAACCAAGAACGAGAAAATCAACAGGGTATTTAATCTTCCCACACAAGACTTCAACATCTCTAACAATCCCAATAGGTTTAATGGTGTCCCTATTAGCAAGCTTAATAGTAACATCAATGTCTTCTAATTCAACGGGTGCAATGTCGTGCATAATTTCTTTATAGAGATCATAAGGTATCGCATTAGCACTAGCACCCATATCACATAAACCATGATAACAATGATCTCCTATTTTAACAGAAATAACAGGCGTGCCTACAACAGGTCTACGTGTCTTAGTATTGGGTCTAGCAATATTAGCAGTTTCACCCAAGAAAGAGATGGCATGCCCATCTAAGTCCTCATCCAAGAGATCTTTAATCATAGCAATACCAGGTTCAACATTAATTTGTTCAGGAGGTGTGTAAGTCCTAGTATTACTCTTATGAACAACAGTCGAAGCTTTAACATGATCTTTTATCCTAACAGGAAAAGGAGGTTTTTCAACATAAGCAGTAGGAATAATGGGATCACTATATGTAATAGTCTTTTCTTCGACTGTAATAGGTGCAACTACTTTAACTTCAACAGAAGGATTATATTTAAACCACTTCTCTTTAGGGAGATCAACATGAGTAGCAGAAGTTTCACAAAAAGTAGCTACTATCTCAGAGTCAAGTCCATACTTAGAGCTAAATCCACGGAAAGCATCGGTATCCATAAAAGATTTAACACAATCGAACTTACGTGTCATACCTGACTCCTTACCATCGTCGGAACCCCAATCTTCAGAGTTGTATTTAATTCTTTCCAATAAGTCCCATTTGAAATCAATAGTCTTCAGCATATAGGAACCAGCACAGGAAGTATCAAGCAAGTTGCGATTATCAAGAGAAAGCCGAGCATAAAAATTCTGAATAATCATTTCCCGAGAGAGCTCATGATTGGGGCATGAATATAACATTGACTTAAGCCTCCCCCAAGATTGAGCGATTCTTTCTCCTTCGCGAGGCCAGAAATTATATATGTAATTACGATCACGATGAACAAGATGCATAGGATAGAACTTCTGGTGAAATTCCAACTTCAACCGCTTATAATTCAAATATCTCGTATCATCACATAGCCTATACCATGTCATTGCATCTCCCTTCAAAGATAAAGGGAAGACCTTCCTTTTGACAACATCATCGGGAATACCTTCAAGCTTAAATAATCCACAAACTTCATCCGCAAAGATAAGGTGTAAGTCGGGATGCAATGTTTCGTCTCCTGCAAAAGGATTAGCTAGTAGTTTTTCTATCATACCCGAAGGAATCTCAAAGTGAATATTTTTATAAGGTTTAGTAGGTTGAGGAGCATCTCTTTTCTCTTCTGGTTGGGGTGAAGATAACCCAAACAAGCCCCTCAAAGGATTAGTTTCCATAGTGACAAGTAACAGAAAATTTCAACACATTATATAAATGTTTCCTTACCAAGTTCCACTCACCAAGAGCGCTAATCTCCCCGGCAACGGCGCCAAAAAAGAGTCTTGATGACCCACAAGTATAGGGGATCTATCGTAGTCCTTTCGATAAGTAAGAGTGTCGAACCCAGCAAGGAGCAGAAGGAAATGATAAGCAGTTTTCAGTAAGGTTTTCTCTGCAAGCACTGAAATAGTAGGTGATAGATAGTTTCGTGATAAGATAAATGGTAACGAGCAAAATTAAATAAAGTAAATAAATTGCAGCAAGGTGGCCCAATCCTTTATGTAGCAAAGGATAAGCCTGGACAAATTCTAATAATGAAGAAGGAGCTCCCGAGGACACATTGGGAATTATTGTCAAGCTAGTTTTCATCACGCTCATATGATTCGCGTTCGGTACTTGGATAATTTGATATGTGGGTGGACCGGCACTTGGGTACTGCCCTAACATGTAGAAGCATCCCACTTATGATTAACCCCTATTGCAAGCATCCGCAACTACAAAAAGGAGTATTAAGGTAAACCTAACCACAGAATTAAACATACGGGTCCATATCAACCCCTAACGAAGCAACGCATAAACTAGGGTTTAAGCTTCTGTCACTCTAGCAACCCATCATCTACTTATTACTTCCCTATGCCTTCCTCTAGGCCCAAATAATGGTGAAGTGTCATGTAGTCGATGTTCACATAACACCACTAGAGGAGAGACAACATACATCTCATCAAAATATCGAACGAATACCAAATACATGACTACTAATAGCAAGACTTCACCCATGTCCTCAGGAACAAACGTAACTACTCACAAAGCATATTCATGTTCATAATCAGAGGGGTAATAATATGCATAAAGGATCTGAACATATGATCATCCACCAAGTAAACCAAATAGCATCAACTACAAGGAGTAATCAACACTACTAGCAACCGACAGGTACCAATTTGTGCTTTTGATACAAGATTGGATACAAGAGATGAACTAGGGTTTTGAGATGAGATGGTGCTGGTGAAGATGTTGATGGAGATTGACCCCCTCCCGATGAGAGGATCGTTGGTGATGACGTTGGTGATGAATTCCCCCTCCCGAAGGGAAGTGTCCCCGGCAGAACAGCTCCGCCAAAGCCCTAGATTGATTCCGCCAAGGTTCCGCCTCGTGGCGGCGGAGTTTCGTCCCGTAAGCTTGCCCATGAATTTTTTCAGAGGGAAAGTGATGATACAGCAGAAGATGGACGCCGGAGGCCCAACAGGGGGCCCAGGAGATAGGGGGTGGGCCCCCTGGCCTATTTCTTTTGCCCAAAAATTCTTATTAAATCTAAAATGTTGTTTCGTGGAGTCTCAGGTCTTTTGGAGTTGTGCAGAATAGGTTTCCAACGTTTGCTCCTTTTCCAGCCAGAATTCCAGCTGCCGGCATTCCCCCTCTTCATGGTAAACCTTGTAAAATAAGAGAGAATAGCCATAAGTATTGAGATATAATGTGTAATAACAGCCCATAATGCAATAAATATTTATATAAAAGCATGATGCAAAATGGACATATCAGTCAACAACTCGAGAAACACAAAGAGAAAAACAAGACTTACCCGCACGACGCCCAATGTCGGTGTCGGCCTCGGCTTCCTCCTCCCCGCCGTGGGCCGCGGGCTCCTCCGGTGCCACCGGCACCACCTGCGACGGAGGCCGGGCGTAAGGATGCCGGATCGCATACAGAAGCACCTCCCGCGTCACATCAGAACGGATGAGGAGATGCGTAGCAGCAAAGTAAGGCGACCAAACACTCACCTGTGGTGCCGGATTCGACTCGTTGTACGGCACTTTGCCGAACCGCCAGTCCTCCCAAGGTTGGCCTTGGAGATGTCGTTCACTCGGCGCGCGATCTGCTCCGCCGTCAGGCGCGTCGATCCCATGCGGTTGGGATCTTGAAGACCGGCCATCTCGCTGATGAGGCAGCAACGCCTCTGCAATGGGAGAACCCGGCGCATGATGAACGCAGCGATGAGGTCGTTGCCGGAGAGCCCCTCACGCATCCTCATCACTGCCACCCGCTTCCAGAGATCGAGAATCTTCTGCGACGGGCGCCTGGGGGAGTAGCCCCAGTTCATCTTCGCCCGCGGCGGTGCGATGGCGAAGGCCGGAAGATCGATGCGTTCCGCACCCAAGTTGCGGACGTAGAAGAAGGAGTTCTGCCATTTCTTGGCAGAATCCTCCAGCGGGATCTTGGGGCAGTCCGCCCCCGACCGCTTCGAGATAACGGCGGCGCCGCAGTCGGCGAACTCTCCGGCCGTCGGGCCCTGGTGCTTCAGGGAGAAGAAGCGTGCCCAGAGGTCGACCGTAGGCTCGACCCCCAGATACCCCTCGCAGAGGGTGACGAAGCCCGAAAGCTGGACGTCGGCGCCGGCGCCGAGACAGTGAGTGAGGGAGTCCTGGACTAGGGGGTGTCCGGACAGCCGGACTGTCATCGTCCTCCAGACTCCAAGACTACGAAGATACAAGATTGAAGACTCCGTCCCGTGTCCGGATGGGACTTTCCTTCGCGTGGAAGGCAAGCTTGGCGATACGGATATGTAGATCTCCTACCATTGTAACCGACTCTGTGTAACCCTAGCCTCCTCCGGTGTCTATATAAACCGGAGGGCTTTAGTCCGTAGGACACAACATACATTATAACAATCATACCATAGGCTAGCTTTAGGGTTTAGCCTCCTTGATCTCGTGGTAGATCCACTCTTGTACTACCCATATCATCAATATTAATCAAGCAGGACGTAGGGTTTTACCTCCATCGAGAGGGCCCTAACCTGGGTAAAACATCGTGTCCCTTGTCTCCTGTTACCATCCGCCTAGACGCACAGTTCGGGACCCCCTACCCGAGATCCGCCGGTTTTGACACCGACATTGGTGCTTTCATTGAGAGTTCATCTATGTCGTCACCGATAGGCTCGATGGCATCTTCGTCCAACAACGCTGTCCCGGTGAGACTTTTCTCCCCGGACAGATCTTCGTATTCGGCGGCTTCGCACTGCGGGCTAATTCACTTGGCCATCTAGAGCAGATCAAAAGCTACGCCCCTGGCCATCAGGTCAGATTCGGAAGCCTAAACTTCACGGCCGACGTCCGCGGAGACTTGATCCTCGACGGGCTCGAGCCACAGCCAAGCGCGCCGCACTGTTACAATGGGCACGATCTAGCTCTGCCGCCGAACAGTGCCTTGGTGGCCGCACAAAAATCCGCTCCGGCCTTTAGACCGGAGCCGATTGCCCAGATCGAGGACCGGTGGTTGGACACCGCCTCGGGGGCTCCAACTCCCACTACGATGGAGCCAAACACTACCATTGTCCCTCGCGAAGCTCGTGACTCCGAGGTGTCGGACTCCTCGCCGGACTCCGGACCTCCCGCGCCCCTGCCAATTGAATCTGATTGGGCGCCGGTTATGGAATTCACCGCCATGGACATCTTCCAACACTCGCCCTTTGGCGACATCCTAAATTCGCTAAAGCATCTCTCGCTATCCGGAGAGTCCTGGCCGGATTATGGCCAGGATGGTTGGGATACGGACGACGAAGAAATTCAGAGCCCACCCACCACCCACTTTGTAGCCACTGTCGACGATCTTACCGACATGCTAAACTATGACTCCGAAGACATCGACGGTATGGACGACGATGTCGGAGATGAACAGGAAACAGTGCCTACAAGGCAAGAGAAGACCACCTCGTCATACGACGTATACATGGTGGACACCCCAAAAGGAAGTGATAACGAGGACCAACAGGGCGCGGCAGAAGATAATCCCGCCGACAAACAACCAAAACGGCGACGCAGACGCCGCACTAAGTCCTGCCTCGACAAGAACAGCGCTCCTAACGACCCAGCAATACAGCATGGCAAACCAGCGGACGACGAACACGCAGACAAGCAACCGTCCAAACAAGACGAGTCGGATAATCAATCTAGGCCCGGCGAAAACAACAGTCCAGGCGACCTCACGCCGGACATACCGCTGGAGAATAAACACCTTCGGAAAAGACTCGTTGCCACCGCAAGAAGCTTGAAGAAGGAAAAACGGAAGCTCAAAACAGTGGAAGATACACTCAGAATGAGGTGGAGCAAAGTGCTCCAAACCGCAGACAAATACGGCAATGACCATCAATCAAACAGCTACCCGAAGCGCAAGCTACTGCCAGAATTTGATGAGGAGGCCATAGAGCCCCCACAGTCAAAAAACAAAGAGGCCGCCTGGTTGGATAGACGGCCAGATGATAGGCCAAAATCTGAAAGCGGCGCCGCACATAAGCCAACTAACGACCCTGGAAAGACAGATGGCCCAGCCAGGTCCATTTACGGGCCAAAGAAGAGGGGCCCAGGAAACAATGCAACACGACAAGTGTCCGAAGACAACGGTGCACCCAGATACAGGGGCGCCGCACACCCACTATGTTTCACCAACAAGGTGTTGGATCATGAATTCCCAGCAGGATTTAAACCTATGAACATAGAGGCCTACGACGGAACAACAGACCCTGGAGTCTGGATAGAATATTATATACTACACATACACATGGCTAGAGGAGACGATCTCCATGCCATAAAATACCTACCCCTCAAGCTCAAAGGGCCAGCCCGTCATTGGCTCAAAAGCCTCCCAGAAAACACTGTTGGAAGTTGGGAAGAGCTCGAGGACGCGTTTAGAGCAAATTTTCAAGGAACTTATATCCGCCCTCCGGATGCAGATGATCTAAGTCCTATAACTCAACAGCCGGGAGAGTCAGCCCGCAAATTCTGGAATAGGTTCCTCACCAAAAAGAACCAAATAGTCGACTGTCCGGACGCTGAAGCCTTAGCAGCTTTTAAACACAACGTCCGAGACGAATGGCTCGCCAGACACCTCGGCCAAGAGAAGCCGAGGACAATGTCCGTGCTAACAAGCCTCATGACCCGCTTTTGTGCGGGAGAGGATAGCTGGCTAGCAAGATGCAGCACCAGCGACCCAAGTACATCCGAGATCAGAGATGGAAATGGAAAATCGCGGCGCAGAAAAGAGCAGCGCTGGAATAAAGAGAAAAGCCCAAAGAGCACGGCAGTCAACACCGGATTCAAAAGCTCGCGGCCAAACAACAAAACACCGCCTCTTAAGGATAACAGCGATGAGCTATCCAACTTAAACAAGATTTTGGGTCGGATATGTCAAATCCACAGTACCCCCGGAAGGCCTGCAAACCACACCCATCGAGATTGTTGGGTTTTCAAACAGTCCGGCCGAATAAACGCCGAACACAAGGGGCTCGACGCGTCAAGCGAAGATGATAAACCCCACCAGTAGAGCATCGGAAAACAAAAGAATTTCCCACAAGAGGTCAAAGCAGTAAATTCACTTCATGTGATAATACGGAAAAACAGTGCGGCACCCGTTAAAACGGGTCTCGCACGGTCCAACCCAGCGGAATACAGAGATTGGACATCAAGACCAATCACTTTCGACCACCTGGATAATTCCAGAAGCGTTCGAAATGCAGGATGGACTGCCCTGATACTGGATCCTATAATCGACGGACTACAATTCACACAAGTCCTGTTGGATGGAGGCAGCGACTTAAACCTGCTGTATCCAAACACAATCCGCAAGTTGGGGATAGACCTTACTAAAATTCGACGCAGCCACGCTTCCTTTAAAGGAGTGACACCAGGCCCTTACGCCAAGTGCACAGGCTCCCTATTACTAGAAGTTGTGTTCGGATCACCGAACAACTTTCGACGCGAAAAACTAATCTTTCATATCGTCCCATTTAAAAGTGGCTATCAAGCACTCTTGGGACGAGAGGCCTTTGTGCGCTTCAACGCCATACCACATTACGCGTCTCTTACACTCAAAATGCCCGGTCCATGTGGCATCATTTCAGTGCGAGGGTCATTTAAAGACCCCGGACACGGTTAGACGAGTCCGGCATAAATAAGCTAGGGGCTCCCTAGCCGCACACCCCTTCACAAGGGGCTCCGCACACAAGCAACAACGAACTCACACAGACTCCGCTTTAACTACCTATATTTCTTCCTTCATATATATTTTGCACAAATTCCTTTTAAACTAGGTTCCTCTCTTTTTACAGATGAACAACGTGCACACCCATCCAGGATAACGGCACAACAGAGACACAGGCGCAGACGTGCAGTAGGGACCCGTCGCGAGGATTCTTTTGAGATTAAGACCCTGCGTAAACCTTTTTTACTGTCTATTGTTGTTATAATCCCTTGGTTTCTCATTATAACCAAAGCGGAGCCTGACGTTTTGGCATCGGCCGCGTTAGAAGACCATGCCCGTACCTGGACACTAGGGGCTCAGGGCATTGTTCTGCCCATTATTACAAAGACCGAACACCTTAGGGAGTGTTCGGCGTCTCGAGTTAGGCCTTATATGCATCAGCTCCGAATCATGTCTTTGGTCAAATGTTGGGTTTGCCCGGCTCCTGTGTTTTGCTGCCTTATGTTCCGTATCATCGGCTAACGCGGCACCAGGAGAACTACTGCGATTGTGCCCCAGTTCGGCTGGGTGAGCACCTCAGTAGAGAAAGCCGAAAACTGACTATCATGATACAGCGAGAGACGGGTCAACCACTCGATCGACTACCGGAATGTTTAGAATTCCCCACTTTGACGAAGGACCGTTTCCCGGTCAGGCACACACGCGCCCCGAATTCGGAGAAGCGCGGTGCCCCAAGGGGCTATATCGTAGCCCCACCCTCGAACTCCACTGGCTAAGTGAAAGTGATAAAGCATCATAGTCTGGATTGCCTCGTTTGCTACGCTACCACCTCCTCAACAGGACCGAGACGTCGGATTAAGTGTGAAAACGCGCTATTTTTGCGAACACCCCCGCACCTTGTGCGTGGGGGCTGAAGCCGAAGACTGCAATCTTTCAGGTTATACAAATGTATACATAAACGGCCGCATAGGAGATATTTTAATACTTGGGACGCACAAGTATAAAAAGTGGTTACATTATAATCATTGTCTTACAAGATAAAAACGTTCATTTGAACGTAACATTTTTTGAGCACTGCGACTCTATTACACGAGCGCCACGCATAACTTCCCCAAAATAGTGCTCGGCGGGTAACCGGCTTTCGTCCGAACCCTGGGCGGCAATAGCGGTGGCATCCATCTCTGTCCAATGTGTCTTCACACGGGCAAGGGCCATCCGCGCGCCTTCTATGCAGGCCGACCGCTTCATCTCCTTGATATGCGGCACCGCTCCAAGAAATTGCTGCAGTAAGCCGAAATAGCTCGTCGCCTTGGGCCTCTCTGGCCAGACATGAGCCACGATATCAGTCATGGCAAGTCCGGACAATCTATTTAGCTCAGCCCATTCGGGCAACCGATCGGTCAACGGAAGTGAACGACCCGGACTATGGAATTGAGACCAAAATAGCTCTTCCGTCTTGTGATCCTTCTGGCTCCGGAAGTGCTCAACGGCATGAGCCGCACTTGCCGCTAAGTCCATATATGGATCCTCCGGACCCCACAGCTGGCCAAGTTGGGCATATTTTTGATCCATAAACCGTCGACGCAGCAGAAACAGCTTGCCAGCCAGAATATCTCCGGCCTGGCGCAGCTCCTCCTTCATAGCCCGCATTGCCGAACGGGCATCCTTGGCCTCGGCGGTGGCCTTACCTAGGTTTTCCCGCTCCGATAAGCGCTCCTTTTCAAGAGCCTCATTGCGGTCGGCAGCATCTTTTAATTTCACGGCCAATTCGGCCATCTTTTCCCTGCTTAGGCAGTGTGCAGCCTTTTCGGCTTTCAACTCCTCGGCCGCCCTCGAGGCAGCCGCATCACTCCTTCAGACTTGCTCCTTAGCTTGAGCAAGTTCGGCCCGAAGGCTCTCCACAGCAGCAGCACTGTCAGTATCACAGCATATATATTATCAGAGGCGAGCTTTGGTTCCCTCAAATAAGAGACTGCGGAGAATTCATTTACCTTGCGACTCGTCAAGTCGCCGGTTGATAAGCGCGATGTCTGCATCCGCCACATCAAGTTGCCGCATTAACTCGACAACTCGACTAGTCCGGCTAGCCCCCGGACTATCCGCCACCTACATAGGAAGGACAACATTCAATAACTGCGATTTTGATCCTCGGTACGCTGTCGCTTTCGACAACCTGCCGAGTCTCAGGGGCTACTATCTATACAGGGCGCACTTCCATGTGCAAAACTGTCAAAAAGGTGCGTCATTCTTGCGTACCTCAAATCCCGCCAGCAAACTCATGACGGCATTATGCAATCCGATTTCGGCGGACGAAATCCTTCCAATCACCATACTCATCAAAGCACGGTGATCTTTTGAGACGGACGCCCTCTCAAGCGAACTCTCCGGCTCCACCGGGCTCTGGGATAACCTCCGTGACGATACTTCAGGCTCGTCTGCCCTGTCCGGCGACACAGCAGACGGAGGCGTTTCGCTCTCCATCATCTCCGGACGAAGATCCCCCAAAGACGAACTCATCTGAGAAGTCCGCAAATCTGAATTGTAAAGTAAAATTTCGGTTATCCACAGAAGCACAAATGGAGGTATTTTCTTATTAATGAACTCCCCTTTCCCTACTCACGGCTCGCTGGAGGGCTGATCCTTTAGAGATGATTGCACGTCCGGGTTCTCCCCGGACGCAGGACCCTCCGGTGAAGATTTCTTCCCCCGCTTAGAGGCTTTGGCCTCCAGGTCTTTGGAGGCGGTCCTCTTCTCCCCCTGGAAGGAGGGATTTTTGATCCCCCCCTCTTCAGGCGCCCCCTTGGGCGAGGTATTAACTCTTCTATTTTCCCCATCGCCCCTTTCTTCGGGCGTGACCTCCAACATTCTGACCAGCACGGGCTCCAGTGCGGTCTCTGGGAGGGGGGCCGGACACCTTATTAGCTTCGATCGCGCTACCCACTCCTGATGAAGAGTAATGGATCAGGAGGCGAATTCTAGAAAAGCAAATAAACAGAACGTCCGGACTCTGAGCTACTTACCTGAGTATCCGTGCGATTGCAGCTTAAGCCTGCGTCCTCGGTCAATTCCGGACACGCTACCTGCGGTCCGAAGAACAACTTGTACATCTCCATGGGTGTCGCACCCATGAAGTGTTGGAGAGTTCGAGGTCCCTCCGGATTGAACTCCCATAACCGGAGAGGACGGCGTTTGCAGGGCAGAAGACGCCTGATTAGCATAACCTGCATCACCACCACCAGATTGATCTCCCTCGCCTGGAGGTCTCGAATCCGGCCCTGCAATAAGGGCGCGTCTTCGGACGGCCCTCAATTGAGCCCTTGGTTGACCCACGACATCAGTCGGCGTGGAGGTCCCGGGCGGAATGAAGGCGGCGGCTTTTGCTTGCTGCCCTTCGGAGCGGTGATGTAGAACCACTCCTGCTGCCACAAGCCGAGCTCCTCTTGGAAGGAGCCCTCGGGCCACGGGGCGTCGGCCCTTCTGCTTATGGCCGCCCCGCCGCACTCCGCTTGACGCCTCCCGATCATCTTCGGCTCCACATTGAAGGTCTTCAGCCACAGGCCGAAGTGGGGGGTGACGCGGAGGAAGGCTTCGCAGACGATAATGAATGCGGAGATATGGAGGATGGACTCCGGAGCCAAGTCGTGAAAATCCAGCCCATAGTAGAACATGAGCCCTCTCACGAAGGGGTCCGTCGGGAAGCCTAAACCCCGACGGAGGTGGGATACGAAGACGACGTACTCACCGGGCTCGGGAGTGGGCATGGCCTGCCCTTGGGCGGGCAACCTGTGTGAAATCTCGTAGGACAGGTACTTGGCCTCACGCAGCTTTAGCACGTCCTCCTCCGTAACGGAGGAGGGCATCCACCGACCCTGGAGGTCGGAGCCGGACATGGTTGAAGATCCGAAGCGCTTGAATCTGGGGCTCTGGGTGTTGGAGCTTGGAGCAAGGAGACGATTCGATGGAAGATTGAAGAAAAGAAACGAGCCTTGGTCCTCTTATAAAGGGGGAAAATACCAAGAGCCGTCTCCGTGACCGTTCGTGATTCACCTTCGATAGAGGAGACGTGGCGACGGGCACGGTTGGGTTACCCACTTCCGTATTGATGAGAATCCTGGAATAAGGGGAACACGATCTCTGCTTCGACAGGACGTGCCAAGGAAACCGCTTCGCTAAACGTGTTGAGGTGGTATAATAAAAAATGCTTCAAATAAAGGCTTGGTGGCGGTGTGATGTCATGCCGCACAATACGTCAGCAGATTGGACTTGTGTATATTTTTTCTCTCTACGGTGGAATGTGGAATTTATTTTGCAGAGCCGGACACTATCCTGGTGTTCATGATCTTCTCTGGATTATTCAAGGGAGGAACCCGCCTTGCAATGCCGAACATTATGCGCGCCGGACTTATCGTCATTGAAGCCTGGTTCAGGGGCTACTGAGGGAGTCCTGGACTAGGGGGTGTCCGGACAGCCGGACTGTCATCATCCGCCGGACTCCAAGACTACGAAGATACAAGATTGAAGACTTCGTCCCGTGTCCGGATGGGACTTTCCTTGGCGTGGAAGGCAAGCTTGGAAATATGGATATGTAGATCTCCTACCATTGTAACCGACTCTGTGTAACCCTAGCCTCCTCCGGTGTCTATATAAACCGGAGGGCTTTAGTCTGTAGGACACAACATACATTACAACAATCATACCATAGGCGAGCTTTAGGGTTTAGCCTCCTTGATCTCGTGGTAGATCCACTCTTGTACTACCCATATCATCAATATTAATCAAGCAGGACGTAGGGTTTTACCTCCATCGAGAGGGCCCGAACCTGGGTAAAACATCGTGTCCCTTGTCTCCTGTTACCATCCGCCTAGATGCACAGTTCGGGACCCCCTACCCGAGATCCGCCGGTTTTGACACCGACAGTGAGGCTGGAGCCCGAAGAACTCCAGGAGCGTGCGTAAGAAGGTGCTTGCTGGCAACCCAAATCCACGCTCGAAATGCGTGAGGAAGACCACGCGCTTCGACTCCTCGGGCTATGGCCTCTGCTCGCCGCACGGCAGATGGACGGCGATATCCGTCCCCCGCGGCAAGCGCCGCGATGCGCGTAGATTGGCTATGTCCTCGGTGGTGACGTTCGAGCCCATCCAAGAGCCCGACGGCAGCACCATCGATGAAAGCAGGAGAGGAAGAAAGAAGATGGAAGACGGCGAAGTTCTGATCGGAGCAACGGGCGTCGCAGTGCATTGGTCGCAAGAAGCAGAGCAAGAGCAAAGGGGCAGGAGGGCGCAAGTGAGAATAATGTCCGCCGCCCCCCTTGCTCCCAATTTATAACCCTCGGTTTGAACGTGGGGGAGTGGGATTGCACTCGCCCTTTCCACTACCCCGCAATAAGTGCGCACGTACGCACGCAATAACTACCCGGGGAAGGGCAACCGTCCCCCGGACGCCGCAATAAATCCGCGCGCAAGGGCCAAGGGCGTGCGGCGGCGGGCCCCAGCCCGTCGTCCAGTCCCATCACGCGTGTGGCTTGTCAGGCCCCTCCGACTTGCGGGCACCACGTTGCGCCCGCGCGGCCCGAGGGATTGCCCAAGATTCGATGGACTCCTCGGTTCCCGCCCCCGCCGGGACGCCGCTATCCGGTTTGTGAGAAAACTGGCACACAGTGGGTGTTGCCGGACCCGACACTCATCCGAAGACGGCGGACCTTCACAACTTCAGGGACTACTGTCGGGGGGATGAACCCCGGGCAGGCAACGGAACCCGGATCCTTTTCAAAAACAACGGGGCCGGCGTCGCCCCCCAAGCCGGCACGCGCTTGGCCGGGTCGCTCGACCCGACCAAACCCCGCAACTCGGCCAAACTCTCCGACCTGGCAAGACATGTCGACTCGGCCTCAACAACTAGTACAAGACGGCAGAACCCGGTACAACTAAGGCTTCCTCAACAAGCCAGCTCCACCCGTGGCGTGCTCCGCAATCCAGCCACGGGTCAGCTCCCGTCCCATCCAGGCCGTACGATGGGACGAGTCTTCATCCACTGATGACCAAGGCAACAGTGCCCCGCCCATGCCTCTGGTCAGCCGGGACATGGTAATAGTGCCCCTCACCTACCCGTTGACCAGGGCCGGTGTGGTTGTAGTGCCACCGCCATCACCGCTGACGACAGCAAGCGGCGACCTGACGGAGCGCCACTGTACACGATTCGACTCGGCCACGCCCTAACGGTCGACAAGACGGTGCACAGTTCCCCTAGGCACGCGGGGCCCGCACCTTGGGGAACCCGGCGAACCGTAGGCCCCCAGCGGGTCCCAGCCCGGGTCCCCGGACACCGACAACCCGGACCCACTAACTTGTAACATTACCATTGTACCCCTGGGGGGTTGGACTATAAAACCCCCCAGGAGCCCATGCATATGGGCAAGTAAGCAAGCAAGAGAGGAACTAGCCACCAAAACAGTAAACATCCACTCGGGGAGAAGGAGCAGCCTAAGCCTTGGCCAGCCCTCCTTCCTCCTCCATACAGCTTTATGAGCAACATTGTACTGTCGAACATCAAACTACACTCGACAGGACTAGGAGTGTTATCTCTTCGAAGAGCCTCGAACCTGGGTATGTCTTGCGTCCCGCGCTCGCTCATACCAACCCCGCCTCTAGAGCGTACCACTGCCCTCGAGCCTCCTCCTCTCTTTAGCCATCCCATGGCATCTGTCGTGCGCCCACCACGACAGGGCTATAGCTCTGGTTCTGTGACCGGCACTAAAGGGTGGGGACTAAAGGTCCCCCCTTTAGTACCATTATGCACGAACCGCCGCTAAAGGGCCACCATGTGGCACGTGCCAGCGCCGGGGGCGGGGAGCCCTTCAGTACCGGTTGGTAACACCAACCGGTACTAAAAGGTTTGGGGGGTTTGGTTTTATTATTTATTTTCCCTTTAATTTTGTGTTTTCCATTTAGTTCTTTTTCATTTGCTGGTATTTTATGATACTACATATTGTACACGTTATGCATATATATAAATAGAATTTCTCGTAGAACCGATCATATATATATAGGGCTGGACTATTTTGTTACTAGTAACAGAATATTATTCTGTTGTTGTCCGTCTCTATAGGGCGCGCCGCGCCTGAACCGGTGTGGCCCAAACCCACCTCCCAGCTTATCTAACCTCCCGATGGCCTTCTCCAATATGTGCCGCCGCCGGCCAGCCTCCATCCCGCACGCCCGCCGGCGACCCTCTGCGCGCCCGCCGGCCACCCTCCACCCTGCGCGCCCGCCGGCTGACTCCCTCCAAGCCGCGCCAACAGCGTCCCTGTGCCTGCTCCGGCCGCCTCCCTCTACCAGTGCTGCCGTCTTTCCTCCACCCCAGCACTCGTCCTTCCTCCACCCAGCGCCGCCGGCCTCCCTCTCACCCCCTCCGGTTCCCTCGCCCACCGCCACCACCTTCTCCCACCCCCGCAGCCTCACTAAGATCCACCGGGGCCCCTGTTCCCCACCGCTGGTGTGATTGTCGCCCCCGCTAACACCTCCATTCGCCGCCAAGGACGCAGTGGCCCTGCATGCCACCGCCTCCTCTTTCAGGCCAGTTGGTTCCGTCGGCCTCCTCGCCACATACGGCCAATTCCGGCGGGACCTCGGCCGGCCAGACACAGTCCCTTGAACTGCCGCGCGTCCTTCGTCAAATGGCCGGACTCGGTGTCTGATACGTCTCCGTCATATCTACTTTTCCAAACACTTTTGCCCTTGTTTTGGACTCTAACTTGCATGATTTGAATGAAACTAACCTGGACTGACGCTGTTTTCAGCAGAACTGCCATGGTGTTAGTTTCGTGCAGAAACAAAAGTTATCGGAATGACCTGAATATCCACGGAGATTATTTTTGGAAAATATAAAAATACTAGCAAAAGAATCAAGGCCAGGGGCCCACACCCTGTCCATGAGGGTGGGGGGCGCGCCCCCTCTCCCTGGGCGTGCCCCCTGCCTCGTGGGCCCCCTGGATGTCCACCGACCTCAACTCCAACTCTATATATTTGCTTTCACGGAGAAAAATATCAGAGAGAAAGTTTCATCGCGTTTTACGATACGGAGCCGCCGCCAAGACCTAATCTTTCTTGGGAGGGTAGATCTGGAGTCCGTTCGGTGCTCCGGAGAGGGGGATTCGTCGCCATCGTCATCATCAACCATCCTCCATCACCAATTTCATAATGCTCACCGCCGTGCGTGAGTAATTCCATCATAGGCTTGTTGGCCGGTGATGGGTTGGATGAGATTTACCATGTAATCAAGTTAGTTTTGTTAAGGTTTGATCCCTAGTATCCACTATGTTCTAAGATTGATGTTGCTATGACTTTGCTATGCTTAATGCTTGTCACTATGGCCCAAGTGCCATGATTTCAGATCTGAACCTATTATGTTTTCGTGAATATATGTGAGTTCTTGATCCTATCTTGCAGGTCTATAGTCACCTATTATGTGTTATGATCCGACTACCCCGAAGTGACAATAATCGGGATACTTCTCAGTGATGACCATAGTTTGAGGAGTTCATGTATTCACTAAGTGCTAATGCTTTGGTCCGGTTCTCTATTAAAAGGAGGCCTTAATATCCCTTAGTTTCCATTAGGACCCCGCTGCCACGGGAGGGTAGGACAAAAGATTTCATCAAGTTCTTTTCCATAAGCAGGTATGACTATATTCGGAATACATGCCTGCATTACATTGATGAACTGGAGCTAGTTCTGTGTCACCCTATGGTATAACTATTACATGAGGAATCACATCCGACATAATTATCCATCACTGATCCAATGCCTACGAGCTTTTCACATATTGTGCTTTGCAAATTTACTTTTCCGCTGCTACTATTACAACTACTACAAAACTGCTATCGTTACTTTTATCACTATTACCACTTCTATCATACTACTTTGCTACTAAATACTTTGTTGCAGATACTAAGTTATCCAGGTGTGGTTGAATTGACAACTCAACTGCTAATACTTGAGAATATTCTTTGGCTTCCCTTGTGTCGAATCAATAAATTTGGGTTGAATACTCTACCCTCAAAAATTGTTGCGATCCCCTATACTTGTGGGTTATCAAGACTATTTCCTGGCGCCATTGCCGGGGAGCATAGCTCTATTCTTTGAGTCACTTGGGATTTATATCTACTGATCACTATGAGGAACTTGAAAGACGAAAGAACTAAGATTTTTCCCTCAACTACGAGGGGAGGTAAGGAACTGCCATCTAGCTCTGCACTAAATTCTCCTTCTATTTTGAGTAAGATTGCGACACCTAAACCCGCTACTACTATGAATTCTGATATGTCGCATGATATTGATGATGCCACTTCTGCTATGCATGATACTTATGATGAAACTACTTCTATGCTTGATACTACTGTGCCATTAGGTGAATATCTTGATGAACAACTTGCTAGGGTTAGAGAGAATGAAATTATTAACGATGATATTATTGAAGATAGTGATGATGAAGGTTCTCCCCCTAAGTATGAATTGCCTGTTGTTCCTGAGGGTTATGTTATGGATGAAGAAACTGCTAGAGATCTTTTTGCTTGCAATGATAGATCTGATCTTAAGAAGTTATTAGCTAAACTTAAACAGAAAACTCTGAATGCTAGAATGAAATATGACCCTGCTTTTGCTACTTCACTGTCAGCGTTCTGGGAACGGGGGTCCCCAGACTTGCCTGCCTGCGGCCTGCGGCGTGGCTCAAGAAGTGGCCCAGTATGGCCCGTCATCATCAACCTAAGTTCAAGACCCTCGCGAGGGGCCAAGCCTCGCGGGGCGGACGACGCAAGGCTTCCTCAGGGGCGGCCTCACCAGGCAGGCTCGCCAGGAGGCCGAGAGATCAAGGCAAGAAGTACCTCGCGAGGTGCTCGTGATGCAAGCCATGACGATCGAGACCAGGCAGGCGCCAGGTGGGCGCCAGCTAACGCAGTGTCCTCGTTTCCTCTTTGGTGCAAAGGGGGAAAGCGCAGGCGCGGAGTACCGAGGCATCAAGCAAAGGTTTCCATCTCGGTGCAACAGGACCAAGACCAGCAGTACGACAGGACGGAGATCACCGTGGAGCCCAAGACGGCGTCATCGCTAGTGCCTTTGGCAGTCGAAGACCAACTTTAGTCAAGATAGCTTGTACTAGCTGTCCCCTTCAAAATGGCCGTTGTTGGCTCCCTTACCGCTCAATATTTGGGAAGAGGACCAGGGCCTCTACAAATAGAGATAGCCACCAAAGTAGAAGGCATCTGGATCTCACCTAGAGCCAATAGAGACGGAGCAATTCCTCTCCAAGCACACCACCACAAGAACACCCATTGCGAGGCTGTTCGTCCCTTGTACTGTTCACCATCAGCCCTAGAGGCAATCCACCACACCACACACTGGATTAGGGTATTACACCACAACGGTGGCCCGAACCAGTATAAACCTTGTGTCCCTTGTGTTGTTCATCGTGTAGCTTAGATTCATGGTGAGGTTTTGGGGCGTGGATCGATAGGAAGAAGATCTTCATGCGCACCCTAGAGTTCAAACCTTAAGGGTTTTGCCGGAACCCGATATCCGTCATTTGGCGCGCCAGGTAGGGGTGCGCTGAAATCCTCTTCCCGCCGATCTGCATTCCGCTGCTTCGTCGCATCCATGTCCGGCGACCCGACGGCCAACGCCGACCGCTGGGCGACATGGCCTGCCCATGCCGCGCCGCCTGCCCAAGGTGACCTCAACCCCGCGCCTCAGGCAGCCCGCACTCTATAGAACGTTGCAGGGCACGGGCGATGCGGTCAAGCGCCGCCTGCCCTCACTCCACGGCAGCTGCGATCAGCAGCAAGGGCCTCAAACCACACCGCGGCCACAGCGCCACACACCCGACGGGAACAGGCAAATATGAAGGCCGCCCTCACAGTGGCTCGGGAACTGCTACGGTGCCGGCTATAGGAGAGCGGCCATGACGTGCTGCTGGAGCGCGTCGCTGAGCTCCTGGATGCCGCAGCTTCAGGGGCGCCTCCTTTTTGCGTCCAGCTTCCACCCCAGGCCCCAGGAGGATCATAAGGCGGGCCCATCCGCGCCCGTGCACCCTCAGGCATACCCCAAGCCTTCATCAACACCAGCTCAACCATCAACGCAGGGCATCAAGTTGCACTAGCACCACCCCCGGCGAGCGAGGGGGTGCGCATCGCCGCCTACGGCCCGGGCGGGCCGCCGCCCTATCACCCCCAAGACGGCGCTTCGAGCCAAGCCGCGTGGAGCATGGGGCACTACAGCGAAGCCTTCAGGGTGGCAGCCTTGGAGGCTTACGTGCCCGATATGGTGGACCGGGAATATGCGCTGGAAGACGACCATGGCTCGTTCCTCGGGCCAGGCTGGGAGGAAGAGACGCCAGAAGCCGAGCCTTTCCAGGAGCTGCAAGGAAGCCTCACCAATCATGCTGGCGGCAGCAGCTATCGGGTACCACTAATTCCTCAGGAGCAAGCTTATGCTAACCATAGGTCGCAAGGGGTTCAGGTCACTACAGCGAAAGGCTGCCCCAGCTCGGCAGCCTGCCTTCCGCCAGGAGGGGCGCACTGGGGGTAGCAGGAGAGGGGCCGGGAGCCAGGCCCCTCCCCACGGCGCGCGGAGCAAGGTGTTTCTCGAAGGTAGGCCCTCTGCTGGGGAGGTGCTGCAAGGCCTGCCCCCAGCAGAGGACCCATGGTCGTCGGGGGAACCGCTGGCTTCCCCTTTACCCCATTGGAGTCGTCCTTGGTTTCTGGTCGCCGTCAATGGTGGTCGAGGGTGGCGCAAGGCGGGGCCCTCGTCTGGCAATATGAAGCAAGGCCGGTACCTGTGAAGAAGGCCCAATGCATGTGAAGCTCGCCGCCCGTGACACTCTCACGTAATAATGAGTTGGGGCTGTGCACGCCCCGGAGTCTCCGGAGAGCCGCCCTCGGGCCTCGGGGGCTCCCTCCCACGCCCAGTGGCAGCACTAGCTCCACGCTGGTGAGAAGACGTCGAAGACTAGACTACGTGCCGGATGCGGCCTTTTGCTTTTTACCTCCCTTTCTGTGGTCGAGCTTCCTTGCTTCGGATTTAACTTGAAGTTGAATTTTCATTTGCGTGTGTGCGGGGAGGGATGTTTTGTCTCGATTCGTGTGTTTTCTTACATTCTGGTTTCTACCCTTATTAGGAGTTCGCACCAGCTTCCTCCCCCTCGTGAGCCTCTCGTGGGCGGGGTTGGGCTCAGCACACGCGTGCATGCCGTCCCGCGGCCAGCAATCGCCCTCGCGAGGCTCTCACCACATGGTCAGCAGGTCCCCCAGAGGACCCACGAAGAATTGTAGCCTCTCAAGCATACCCACGGCACGCCCGGGCTAAAGGTAAACCACAACAATTAACCCATCACGGGGCCCGCAACATCACACGGGCGCGCATTCGGTGTATTTCCTAAAAACATGTGGACAACAATCCTTTTTACATGAGGGGCTCCCCCTCCCAAAATGCTCTTACAACCTCTAGGGTCGCGCCCGAGTTTTTCTATGCAGGATAAACAGCAGGGGGATACAGGATCAATCAGACATGTCGCTCACTGCATCCTCTCTTGGGGAATGTAGCAATTTCAAAAAAATTCCTACGCACACGCAAGATCATGGTGATGCATAGCAGCGAGAGGGAAGAGTGTTGTCCACGTACCCTCGTAGACCGAAAGCAGAAGCGTTAGAACAACGCGGTTGATGTAGTCGTATGTCTTCACGGCCCGACCGATCAAGCACCGAAACTACGGCACCTCCGAGTTCTAGCACACGTTCAGCTCGATGACGATCCCCGGACTTCGATCCAGCAGAATGTCGGGGAAGAGTTCTGTCAGCACGACGGCGTGGTGACGATCTTGATGTTCTACTGTCGCAGGGCTTCGCCTAAGCACCGCTACAATATTATCGAGGACTATGGTGGAGGGGGGCACCGCACACGGCTAAGAGATCAAGAGATCAATTGTTGTGTCTAGAGATGCCCCCTGCCCCCGTATATAAAGGAGCAAGGGGGAGGGGCAGCCGGCCTAGGAGGGGGCGCGCCATGGGGACTCCCCACCGGGAGTAGGACTCCCTCCTTCCTTGTTGGACTAGGAGAGGGGAAGGAAAGGGAGAGGAGGAGAAGGAAAGAGGGGGGCCGGCCCCCCTTGCCCTAAACCAATTCGGTTTGGGCCTTGGGGGGCGCGCCCCACACTCCCCTTGCTGTCCTCTGTTTCCACTAAGGCCCATGTAGGCCCATTAAGCTCCTGGGGGGTTCCGGTAACCTCCCAGTACTCCGGTAAAATCCCGATTTCACCCGGAACACTTCCGATATCCAAATGTGGGCTTCCAATATATCAATCTTCATGTCTCGACCATTTCGAGACTCTTCGTCATGTCCGTAATCTCATCCGGGACTCCGAACAAACTTCGGTACATCAAAACTCATAAACTCGTCATAAAACTGTCATCGAGACCATAAGCGTGCGGACCCTACAGGTTTGAGAACTATGTAGACATGACCTAGAACTGTTTCCGGTCAATAACCAATAGCGGAACCTGGATGCTCATATTGGCTCCTACATATTCTACGAAGATCTTTATCGGTCAAACCACATAACAACATACGTTGTTCCCTTTCTCATCGGTATGTTACTTGCCCGAGATTCGATCGTCGGTATCCAATACCTAGTTCAATCTCGTTACCGGCAAGTCTCTTTACTCATTACATAATGCATCATTCTGTAACTAACTCATTAGCTACATTGCTTGCAAGGCTTATAGTGATGTGCATTACCGAGAGGGCCCAGAGATACCTCTCTGACAATCGGAGTGACAAAACCTAATCTTCAAATACGCCAACTCAACATGTACCTTTGGAGACACCTGTAGAGCTCCTTTATAATCACCCAGTTACATTGTGACGTTTGGTAGCACACAAAGTGTTCCTCCGGTAAACGGGAGTTGCATAATCTCATAGTTATAGGAACTTGTATAAGTCATGAAGAAAGCAATAGCAACATACTAAACGATCAAGTGCTAAGCTAACGGAATGGGTCAAGTCAATCACATCATTCTCCTAATGATGTGATCCCGTTAATCAAATGACAACACATGTCCATGGTTAGGAAACATAACCATCTTTGATTAATGAGCTAGTCAAGTAGGGGCATACTAGTGACATTAAGTTTGTCTATGTATTCACACATGTATCATGTTTCCGGTTAATACAATTCTAGCATGAATAATAAACATTTATCATGATATGAGGAAATAAATAATAACTTTATTATTGCCTCTAGGGCATATTTCCTTCAGCCTCCCACTTGCACTAGAGTCAATAATCTAGATTACACATTAATGATTCTAACACGCATGGAGTCTTGGTGTTGATCATTTTTTGCTCGTGGAAGAGGCTTAGTCAACAGGTCTGCAACATTCAGATCCGTATGTATCTTGCAAATCTCTATGTCGCCCACCTGGACTTGGTCCCGGATGGAATTGAAGCATCTCTTGATGTGCTTGGTCCTCTTGTGAAATCTGGATTCCTTTGCCAAGGCAATTGCACCAGTATTGTCACAGAAGATCTTCATTTTTCCCGATACACTAGGTATGACACCTAGATTGGAAATGAACTCTTTCATCCAGACTCCTTCATTTGCTGCTTCCGAAGCAGCTATGTACTCCGCTTCGCATGTAGATCCCGCCATGATGCTTTTTTTAGAACTACACCAACTGACAGCTCCACCGTTCAATATAAACATGTATCCGGTTTGCGATTTAGAATCGTTCGGATTAGTGTCAAAGCTTGCATCGACGTAACCATTTATGACTAGCTCTTTGTCACCTCCATAAACGAAAAACATATCCTTAGTCCTTTTCAGGTATTTCAGGATGTTTGACCGCTATCCAGTGATCCACTCTTGGATTACTTTGGTACCTCCCTGCCAAACTTATCGCTAAGCATATGTCAGGTCTGGTACACAGCATTGCATACATGATAGAGCCTATGACTGAAGCATAGAGAACATCTTTCATTTTCTCTCTATCTTCTGCTGTGGTCAGGCATTGAGTCTGACTCAACTTCACACCTTGTAATACAGGCAAGAACCCTTTCTTTGCCTGATCCATTTTGAACTTTTTCAAAACTTTTTCAAGGTATGTGCTTTGTGAAAGTCCAATCAAGCGTCTTGATCTATCTCTATAGATCTTGATGCCCAATATGTAAGCAGCTTCACCGAGGTCTTTCATCGAAAAACTTTTATTCAAGTATCCCTTTATGCTATCCAGAAATTCTATATCATTTCCAATTAACAATATGTCATCTACATATAATATCAGAAATGCTACAGAGCTCCCACTCACTTTCTTGTAAATACGGGCTTCTCCAAAAGTCTGTATAAAACCATATGCCTTGATCACACTATCAAAGCGTTTATTCCAACTCTGAGAGGCTTGCACCAGTCCATAAATGGATCGCTGGAGCTTGCACACTTTGTTAGCACCTTTTGGATTGACAAAACCTTCCGGTTGCATCATATACAACTCTTCTTCCAGAAATCCATTCAGGAATGTAGTTTTGACATCCATTTGCCATATTTCATAATCATAAAATCCGGCAATTGCTAACATGATTCTGACAGACTTAAGCATCACTATGGGTGAGAAAGTCTCATCGTAGTCAACCCCTTGAACTTGTAGAAAACCTTTTGCAACAAGTCGAGCTTTGTAGACAGTTACATTACCATCAGCGTCAGTCTTCTTCTTCAAGATCCATTTATTCTCGATGGCTTGCCGATCATCGGGCAAGTCAACCAAAGTCCATACTTTGTTCTCATACATGGATCCCATCTCAGATTTCATGGCCTCAAGCCATTTTGCGGAATCTGGGCTCATCATCGCTTCCTCATAGTTCGTAGGTTCGCCATGGTCAAGTAACATAACTTCCAGAATAGGATTACCGTACCACTCTGGTGCGGATCTTACTCTGGTTGACCTACGAGGTTCAGTAGTAACTTGATCTGAAGTTTCATGATCAATATCATTAGCTTCCTCCCTAATTGATGTAGTTGTCACAGGAACCGATTCTTGTGATGAACTACTTTCCAATAAGGGAGTAGGTACAGTTACCTCATCAAGTTCTACTTTCCTCCCACTCACTTCTTTCGAGAGAAACTCCTTCTCTAGAAAGGATCTGAATTTAGCAAAAAAATCTTGCCCTCAGATCTGTGATAGAAGGTGTACCCAATAGTGCCTTTTGGGTATCCTATGAAGACACATTTCTCCGATTTGGGTTCGACCTTATCTGGTTGAAGTTTTTTCACATAAGCATCGCAGCCCCAAACTTTAAGAAACGACAACTTTGGTTTCTTGCCAAACCACAGTTCGTAAGGCATCGTCTCAACGGATTTTGATGGTGCCCTATTTAACGTGAATGCGGCCATCTCTAAAGCATAAACCCCTAGCGGTAAATCAGTAAGAGACATCATAGATCGCACCATATCTAGTAAAGTATGATTACGACATTCGGATACACCATTTCATTGTGGTGTTCCGGGTGGCATGAGTTGCGAAACTATTCCGCATTGTTTCAAATGTAAACCAAACTCGTAACTCAAATATTCTCCTCCACGATCAGATCATAGAAATTCTATTTTCTTATTACGATGATTTTCCACTTCACTCTGAAATTCTTTGAACTTTTCAAATGTTTCAGACTTGTGTTTCATCAAGTAGATATGCCCATATCTGCTCAAATCATCTGTGAAGGTGAGAAAATAACGATACCCACCGCGAGCCTCAATATTCATTGGACCACATGCATCCGTATGTATGATTTCCAACAAATCAGTTGCTCGCTCCATAGTTCCGAAGAACGGCGTTTTAGTCATCTTGCCCTCGAGGCACGGTTCACAAGTACCAAGTGATTCATAATCAAGTGATTCCAGAAGTCCATCAGTATGGAGTTTCTTCATGCGCTTTACACCAATATGACTCAAACTGCAGTGCCACAAATAAGTTGCACTATCATTATCAACTCTGCATCTTTTGGCTTCAACATTATGAATATGTGTATCACTACTATCGAGATTTAATAAAAATAGACCACTCTTCAAGGGTGCATAACCATAAAAGATATTACTCATATAAATAGAACAACCATTATTCTCTGATTTAATTGAATAACCGTCTCACATCAAACAAGATCCAGATATAATGTTCATGCTCAACGCTGGCACCAAATAACAATTATTCAGGTCTAAAACTAATCCCGATGGTAGATGTAGAGATAGCGTGCCGACCGCGATTAGATCGACTTTGGAACCATTTCCCACGCACATCGTCACCTCGTCCTTAGCCAATCTTCGCTTAATCCATAGTCCCTTTTTCGAGTTGCAAATATTAGCAACAGAACCAGTATCAAATACCCAGGTGCTACTGCGAGCATTAGTAAGGTACACATCAATAACATGTATATCACATATACCTTTGTTCACCTGCCATCCTTCTTATCCGCCAAATACTTGGGGCAATTCTGCTTCCAGTGTCCAGTCTGCTTGCAGTAGAAGCACTCAGTCTCAGGCTTAGGTCCAGATTTGGGTTTCTTCTCTTGAGCAGCAACTTGCTTGTTGTTCTTCTTGAAGTTCCCCTTCTTCTTCCCTTTACCCTTTTTCTTGAAACTTGTGGTCTTATTGACCATCAACACTTGATGCTCCTTCTTGATTTCTACCTCCGCAGCTTTTAGCATTACGAAGAGCTCGGGAATAGTCTTGTCCATCCCTTGCATATTATAGTTCATCACGAAGCTCTTGTAGCTTGGTGGCAGTGATTGAAGAATTCTGTCAATGACACTATCATCAGGAAGATTAACTCCCAGTTGAATCAAGTGATTATTATACCCAGACATTTTGAGTATATGTTCACCGACATAACTATTCTCCTCCATCTTGCAGCTATAGAACTTATTGGAGACTTCATATCTCTCAATCCGGGCATTTGCTTGAAATATTAACTTCAACTCCTGGAACATCTCATATGCTCCATGACGTTCAAAACGTCGTTGAAGACCCGGTTCTAAGCCGTAAAGCATGGCACACTGAACTATCGAGTAGTCATCAGCTTTGCTCTGCCAGACGTTCTTATCGTCATCAGTTGCATCTGCAGCAGGCCTGGCACCCAGCGGTGCTTCCAGGATGTAATTCTTCTGTGCAGCAATGAGTATAATCCTCAAGTTACGGACCCAGTCTGTGTAATTGCTACCATCATCTTTCGACTTAGCTTTTCTCAAGGAACGCATTAAAATTCAATGGAACAATAGCACGAGCCATCTATCTACAACAAACATAGACAAGCAAAATAATATCAGGTACTAAGTTCATGATAAATTTAAGTTCAATTAATCATATTACTTAAGAACTCCCACTTAGATAGACATCTCTCTAGTCATCTAAGAGATCATGTGATCCAAATCAACTAGACCATGTCCGATCATCACGTGAGATGGAGTAGTTTCAATGGTGAACATCACTTTGTTGATCATATCTACTATATGATTCACGTTCGAACTTTCGGTCTCCGTGTTCCGAGGCCATATCTGTATATGCTAGGCTCGTCAAGTTTAACCTGAGTATTCCGCGTGTGCAACTGTTTTGCACCCGTTGTATTTGAACGTAGAGCCTATCACACCCGATCATCATGTGGTGTCTCAGCACGAAGAACTTTCGCAACGGTGCGTACTCAGGGAGAACACTTCTTGATAATTAGTGAGAGATCATCTTAAAATGCTGCCGTCAATCAAAACAAGATAAGATGCATAAAGGATAAACATCACATGCATTCAATATAAGTGATATGATATGGCCATCATCATCTTGTGCTTGTGATCTCCATCTCCGAAGCACCATCATGATCACCATCGTCACCGGCGCAACACCTTGATCACCATCGCAGCATCGTTGTCGTTTACGCCATCTATTGCTTCTACGACTATCGCTACCGCTTAGTGATAAAGTAAAGCAATTACAGGGCGTTTGCATTTCACACAATAAAGCGACAACCATATGGCTCCTGCCAGTTGCTGATAACTTTGGTTACAAAACATGATCATCTCATACAATAAAATATAGCATCACGTCTTGACCATATCACGTCACAACATGCCCTGCAAAAACAAGTTAGACGTCCTCTACTTTGTTGTTGCAAATTTTACGTGGCTGCTACGGGCTGAGCAAGAACCGTTCTTACCTACGCATCAAAACCACAACGATAGTTCGTCAAGTTAGTGTTGTTTTAACCTTCGCAAGGACCGGGCGTAGCCACACTCGGTTCAACTAAAGTTGGAGAAACAGACACCCGCCAGCCACCTGTGTGCAAAGCACGTCAGCAGAACCAGTCTCGTGTAAGCGTACGCGTAATGTCGGTCCAGGCCGCTTCATCCAACAAAACCGCCGGACCAGAGTATGACATGCTGGTAAGCAGTATGACTTGTATCGCCCACAACTCACTAGTGTTCTACTCGTGCATATAACATCTACGCATAAAACCCGGCTCTGATACCACTTTTGGGGAATGTAGTAATTTCAAAAAAAATCCTACGCAAACGCAAGATCATGGTGATGCATAGCAACGAGAGGGGAGAGTGTTGTCCACGTACCCTCGTAGACCGAAAGCGGAAGCGTTAGAACAACGCGGTTGATGTAGTCGTACGTCTTCACGGCCCGACCGATCAAGCACCGAAACTACGGCACCTCCGAGTTCTAGCACACGATCAGCTCAATGACGATCCCCAGACTCCGATCCAGCAAAATGTCGGGGAAGAGTTCCGTCAGCACGACGGCGTGGTGACGATCTTGATGTTCTACCGTCGCAGGGCTTCGCCTAAGCACCGCTACAATATTATCGAGCACTATGGTGGAGGGTGGCACCGCACACGGCTAAGAGATCAAGAGATCAATTGTTGTGTCTAGAGGTGCCCCCCTGCACACGTATATAAAGGAGCAAGGGGGGAGGGGCGGCCGGCCTAGGAGGGGGTGCGCCATGGGGAGTCCTACTCCCATCGGAAGTAGGACTCCCTCCTTCCTTGTTGGACTAGGAGAGGGGAAGGAAAGGGAGAGGAGGAGAAGGAAAGAGGGGGCCGGGCCCCCTTGCCCTAAACCAATTCGGTTTGGGCCTTGGGAGGGCGCGCCCCACACTCCCCTTGCTGCCCTCTATTTCCACTAAGGCCCATGTAGGCCCATTAAGCTCCCGGGGGGTTCCGGTAACCTCCCGGTACTCCGGTAAAATCCCGACTTCACCCGGAACACTTCCGATATCCAAATATAGGCTTCCAATATATCAATCTTCATGTCTCGACCATTTCGAGACTCCTCGTCATGTACGTAATCTCATCCGGGACTCCAACAAACTTCGGTACATCAAAACTCATAAACTCATAACAAAACTGTCATCGAAACCTTAAGCGTGCGGACCCTACGGGTTCGAGAACTATGTAGACATGACCTATAACTGTTTCCGGTCAATAACCAATAGCGGAACCTGGATGCTCATATTGGCTCCTACATATTCTACGAAGATCTTTATCGGTCAAACCGCATAACAACATACGTTGTTCCCTTTGTCATCGGTATGTTACTTGCCCGAGATTCGATCGTCGGTATCCAATACCTAGTTCAATCTCATTACCGGCAAGTCTCTTTACTCGTTACGTAATGCATCATTCCGTAACTAACTCATTAGCTACATTGCTTGCAAGGCTTATAGTGATGTGCATTACCGAGAGGGCCTAGAGATACCTCTCCAACAATCGGAGTGACAAAACCTAATCTCGAAATACGCCAACTCAACATGTACCTTTGGAGACACCTGTAGAGCTCCTTTATAATCACCCAGTTACATTGTGACGTTTGGTAGCACACAAAGTGTTCCTCCGATAAACGGGAGTTGCATAATCTCATAGTTATAGGAACTTGTATAAGTCATGAAGAAAGCAATAGCAACATACTAAACGATCAAGTGCTAAGCTAACGGAATGGGTCAAGTCAATCACATCATTCTCCTAATGATGTGATCCCATTACTCAAATGACAACACATGTCCATGGTTAGGAAACATAACCATCTTTGATTAATGACCTAGTCAAGTAGAGGCATACTAGTGACATTAAGTTAGTCTGTGTATTCACACATGTATCATGTTTCCGGTTAATACAATTCTAGCATGAATAATAAACATTTATCATGATATGAGGAAATAAATAATAACTTTATTATTGCCTCTAGGGAATATTTCCTTCATCCTCTTGGTCGCCTCCAGAGGCATCACTGGCGCCGCTGTCACTGTCACTGGCATCACCATCGCCGTCATTGACGCCATCTTCACCGCCGTTCACCACATCACCTTCATCCGCAGCAACTACCACACTATCATCATCAGAAGCAAAGGCCCTGACAAGTGAATCCATGTTGTCCTCCACCCACTGCGCCAGGTCGCCTCGAATGGCCACGGGCACCGGAGCAATGACGGCGTCGAAGTCGAAGTGGGGATCTCTCCTCGACAAGCCCGAGCAGGCTGCAGCTCCTGTCCTCGATAAGCTGGCGAGCTCTCTTAGAGCAATTCTCCAGATGCGTCATCACATCAGTGAAGAACTGGAGATGACCGACATAGTTGGTCACATGGGGTTGCGGAGCGTGCGCATCGCAGATATTGCCCAGGGCCGTGTTGGCCCTGTCCCTGAGCGCTTGGAGCATGGGGCCATGCATATGCTCCAGAGTCTGCCGCTGGAGAATTTCTTCTCTGTTCTTCCGTGCAACGGACTCAGCATCATCAACCCGCCGTTGGAGAAGAAGCAGCTCAGTGCGGGAGGAGGCCAACTCAGTCTGCGCTGAGACCAGGGCGGCTGCGGTGGCCTCCACGCGCTGCGTCGCTTCAGTCAGCTTGGACCTGAGGGCGGCAGTCCTGCCTACAGCCTCGGCTTCAACCAGCTCTAGTCTCTCATCGTGCTCGCACACAAGACCCACACGAACTTCCGCCACGCGGCGGTCGACCTCTTCTTGGATTCGGGCCTCCCACGCGCCAAAGTCGTCCGCCGCCTGGGTAACCTGGCGCTCCCTCGTCTCCAACCACTCAAGGTCGAGATTGCGCTCGGCGGCCTCCAGCGTCAGTGCTTCTTCACGTCTCCGGAGCTCCTCCTCCTCGATGGTCCCCTTCAGTGACGCAAGGGCGGCCTGGCGCAGCTCCACTTGCTGCTCCAGGGAAGTGCTCCAGGCTTGGAGCTCCCACGTGCATTTCTCTGTGATCTCGCGCCGTTGGTCTACTTCCCGAGCCTCCTCAATAGCTCAGGAGAAGGCCTTTTGCGAGGCCGTAAGGGACGCTTCGGCCTTCGCGTTGTCGAGTTCGCGCTGATGACGCGCAAGGTGGACTGCCACCTTCAGCTTGCGCTGCTCCTCAACCAGCCACAGGCCTTCAGCTTCCAGGCACGCGTCCACGTCTGCGAGCTCTCCACCGAGCTGGCCCATCGCATCCATCGCTTTTCGGAGGAACTCTTGGCGAACGGCGCTGCGCTCCCGCGCTCGCTTGAGCACATCTTCAATATCATCCTCCGCCGCCGGCACTAGCGGAGGGCCCTGAAGCGGCTCGCCCCATCTCGGCGGGGGGCTGGGGGCCGGCGCCCCCACAATCGCTGGGTGGGTTCCGCAAGGGACCCTGGCCGACGCAGATCCATCCCCAGAAGAAGGGCCAAGGATCAAATTCAACCATTCGCCGTCCACGATCAGAGAAGGAGCCCGGGGCAGGCTGGTCACGCCCTGGGCGAGGTCGCGAAGCAAAGGCGGCAAGCACACAGGCTCGAGGCACCGTGCAGGCCGGCTCGCCTCTCTGGCCGAACTCGTGTCAGGGGCAGCATGCAAGCTCGGGACACCCAAGGCCAGCGATGGAGGCGAGGCCGGAGGAAGTAGCTTCTCGGCAGACTCCGTGAGCTTGGCAGGAGGGATCCTGAAGAGCCACAGTCAGGAAAGGGACCATCAATTGAGGAATTACAAGAATGAGCTACTTACTCATCCATGGCGAAGTACTTCCTGTGCTTCAACGGTCGGCAGGGGCGCTCACTGCCACTCAAAGGCTCCTTCCTCTTGCGGAGGGCATCGAAGTCTATGCGGAACCAACCCAGGCTATCAACGTGAGGGCCGGCGCGTGGCGCAGATGAAGAAGCGCCTAGGCAGCCTGCCTCAGGGGCGCCAAGCTGAGAGGAGCGGTCGGGCACCACTTCTTGGTGGCCTGCTGAGGCCTCGGGGTCTTCTGCCTCGGGAGCCGCAAGTTGCGCCCCCTCATCAACGACCGCCTCAGGACGGGCTTCCCAAGCTCCAGAGGACAATGCCTCGGGAGCCCCGCGCGACATCGGCATCTCGACACCAGATCCCCCAGCCTCCAGCGATGCTTGCCTCCCTGCACCCCCTCCCGAGGCAAGATCAATGTTGGCAACGGGGAAGGGAGCCACGGCGACGGGATTCTCGCGAGGCCCCACGAGGCCAGCCGGGCGCAACCCCCATTCGTTGAAATGAGGCATCTGCCTCGTGAACTCGGCTCCGCCCGAGTAGAGATATAGGAGGCTGCCCCCATGCCGGATATCGCCCGGCGAGGGGTCGCCTATCAAGACCTCCAGAACCTTCTTCAGCATTTCAGGCGCCAGCTCCGTATCCTGGAGCCTCACGCGGTCCTGATGCCCAGTCAGGGCCCACATCGGCCGGGAGTGGCGCTAGAGAGGAGCAAGGCGGCACTGGAGGAACTCCTTCACCACCTGGGGCGCCGTCACGCCGAGCGCTCTCAACCTCCCCAGTCGGCGCCAGACGAAGGAGAGCCGAGGGCTCACGAGCCTCTCGTGGCCCCAACCCGGATTGGGGATAGCAGGCAATGTCGGATGCGAGAGCAGGGGGCTGGGCACTCCGACATCCACATACAGCCACCTTTTCTGGAACCCACTCATGGAAGGCGAAAGGCTAAAATCAATCCCCGAGGCGGCCGTCTCTGCCACGGCCTGGAAGCTCACACACCCCGAGCACTGCAATGGGTCGGTCAGGCGCAGGGAGAAGAAGTGGCACAGGAGGGCAATGGAAGGAGCAATGCCCACCATGGCTTCACAAACAAAGGCGAAAACAGCAAGAAGGGTAACAGATTGGGGATCAAGATGCATCATATGGATCTGATAATGAGAAAGCCCGCATTGAAAAAGGCGGAGAAAGGAGGAACCAGGCCAGCCCACAGGGCGTCGATGGAGAATCGAACCTCTGTGACAATCCTGTCGATGGAGGCATGGGACGCAGGCCAAACCATCGTCCTTCCGCACTCATTGAAGCTGGAGGCGAGTGCGGGGCGGATCTTCTCCAAGGCCTCCAGATTGAGCACCAGCGACCGGCCGACGGCGGGCTCGACTGCCGGAGACGAGCTGGATGAGGACATGGGCTTCTTCCCCTTCTCTTTGCTAGTTGGCGCCATAGCGACGGAGGGGGCAGAGCTCAAGTCAGATTGGAAGCGGGAACAGGAAGCACGCGGGCAGCGAAGGGGAATAATTGTGTAAAGCTTCATGGCCACCTAGCCAGGCGGATATTGGGGGAGAGTGGGGAAGCGGAGACGCCCACGTCCAATCAACCGCCAAGCGGTGATCAAGGCCACATGTTGTTGGGGCCCGCGGCACTCCGCACTTGCCCTTTGGCTTCGCTGCTAAGCCAAGTATGAGCGTGCCTTGGGCCCGGGGCCTACTGTCGGTGTTCTGGGAACGGGGGTCCCCAGACTTGCCTGCCTGCGGCCTGCGGCGTGGCTCAAGCAGTGGCCCAGTATGGCCCGTCATCATCAACCTAAGTTCAAGACCCTCGCGAGGGGCCAAGCCTTGCAGGGCGGATGACGCAAGGCTTCAGGGGTGGCCTCACCCGGCAAGCTCGCGAGGAGGCGGAGAGATCAAGGCAAGGAGTACCTCGCGAGGTGCTCGTGACGCAAGCCATGACGATCAAGACCAGGCGGGCGCCAGGCAGGTGCCAGCCAGCGTAGTGTCCTCGTTTCCTCTTTGGTGCAAAGGGGGCAAGCGCATGTGCGGAGTATCGAGGCATCAAGCAAAGGTTTCCATATCGGTTCAACGAGACTAAGACCAGCAGGACGGCGGGACGGAGATCACCGTGGAGCCCAAGACGGCGTCATCACTAGTGCCTTTGGCAGTCGAAGACCAACTTTAGTCAGGATAGCTTGTACTAGTTGTCCCCCTTCAAAATGGCCGTTGTTGGCTCCCTTCCCGCTCAATATTTGGGAAGAGGACCGGGGCCTCTGCAAATAGACATAGCCACCACAATAGAATGCATCTGGATATCTCACCTAGAGCCAATAGAGACGGAGCAATTCCTCTCCAAGCACATCACCACAAGAACACCCCTCGCGAGGCTGTTCTTCCCCTGTACTGTTCAGCCATAGAGGCAATCCACCACACCACACACTGGATTAGGGTATTACACCACAACGGTGGCCCGAACCGGTATAAACCTTGTGTCCCTTGTGTTGTTCATCATGTAGCTTAGATTCACAGCGAGGTTTTGGGGCGTGGATCGGTAGGGAGAAGATCTTCATGTGCACCCCAGAGTTCGAACCTTAAGGGTTTTGCCGGAACCCGATATCCGACATTCACCTATCTTTGTTACTAATAAGGATTATGAATTCTCTGTCGATCCTGATATAATTACTTTGGTTGAATCTGATCCTTTTTATGGCTATGAATCTGAAACTGTTGTGGCATATCTTACTAAGTTAAATGATATAGCCACCCTGTTCACTAATGATGAGAAATCCCGCTACTATTATATCCTTAAGATATTTCCATTCTCATTAAAGGGTGATGCTAAAACTTGGTTTAATTCTCTTGATCCTGGTTGTGTGCGTAGTCCCCAGGATATGATTTATTACTTCTCGGCTAAATATTTCCCTACTCATAAGAAACAAGCTGCCTTGAGGGAAATATATAATTTTATGCAAATTGAAGAAGAGAGTCTCCCACAAGCTTGGGGGAGGCTTCTCCGATTACTTAATGCTTTGCCTAATCATCCTCTTAAGAAAAATAAAATACTTGATATCTTTTATAATGGACTAACTGATGCTTCCAAGGACCACTTGGATAGTTGTGCTAGTTGTGTTTTCAGGGAAAGAACAGTCGACCAAGCTGAATTGCTATTGAGTACTATGTTGACTAATGAAAATAATTGGACTCTTCCTGAGCCAATTGAGCCAACTCCTGAGCCTATTCCTAAACCAACTCCGAAGAAAAGGGGAGTTCTATATCTCAGTCCTGAAGATATGCAAGAGGAAAAGAAATCCATGAAAGAGAAAGGTATTAAAGCTAAAGATGTTAAGAATTTACCTCCTATTGAAGAAACACATTGTCTTGATAACCCGACACAGGTAGTAAAGGTAAATTCTCTTTATAGATATGATAAAGTTGAAATCCCGTCTACTAAGTTTCCTAGCCGATGTTTAGATGAATTTGATGACTTTATGGCTAGACAAGAAAACTTCAATGCTTATGTTGATAGAAAATTAAAGAGTAATGCTTACATGATTGAACACTTGAGTGATTATATGGCTAGAATTAAAGGTGAACTTGAACTCATTAGAAAATATGCTTCTATGGTTACCACTCAAGCAGAACAAGTACTTAAAGCTCAAACTGATTTGCTCGATGAATTAAATAATAAACATGATTTTGCTGTTAGAGTGGCTACTAGAACTGGTATAATGAGTCAGGTACCTTTGTATCCTGAAGGCCACCCTAAGAGAGTTGAGCAAGATTCTCGGAGAAATAATGTAGATGCACCCAGTCCTTCTAGAATGAATAAAAAGAAAGATGATAGGACTTTGCATGCTTCTAGTGAACCTGTTGTACACACACCTGAGAATCCCAATGATAATTCTATTTCTGATGCTGAAATACAATCTGGTGATGAACATGAACCTAGTGATAATGTTAATGATAATGTTCATGTTGATGCTCAACCTAGCAATAATAATGATGTAGAGATTGAACCTGATGTTGATCTTGATAACCCACAATCAAAGAATCAACGTTATGATAAGAGAGACTTTGTTGCTAGGAAGCACGGTAAAGAAAGAGAACCATGGGTTCAGAAACCCATGCCTTTTCCTCCTAAACCATCCAAGAAAAAGGATGATGAGGATTTTGAGCGCTTTGCTGAAATGATTAGACATATCTTCTTACGTATGCGCTTAACTGACATGCTTAAAATAAATCCTTATGCTAAATATATGAAGGATATCATTACAAATAAAAGAAAGATACCGGAAGTTGAAATTTCCACCATGCTTGCTAATTATACCTTTAAGGGCGGAATACCTAAGAAACTTGGAGATCCAGGAGCACCAACTATACCATGCTCCATTAAAAGAAACTATGTTAAAACTGCTTTATGTGATCTTGGAGCTGGTGTTAGTGTTATGCCTCTCTTTTTGTATCGTAGACTTGAATTGAATAAGTTGACACCTACTAAAATATCTTTGCAAATGGCTGATAAATCAACAACTATACCTGTCGGTATTTGTGAGGATGTGTCTATTGTGGTTGCAAATGTCACTGTCTTAACAGACTTTGTTATTCTTGATATTCCCAAGGACGATAGTATGTCAATTATCCTTGGTAGACTCTTTTTGAATACTGCAGGGGCTGTTATTGATTGCAACAAAGGCAATCTCACTTTTCATGTTAATGGTAATGAGCATACGGTACACTTTCCGAGGAAACAACCTCAAGTTCATAGCATCAATTCTATTGGAAAAATTCCAACTATCATTATTGGAGGTTTTGAATTTCCTCTTCCTACTGTCAAGAAAAAATATGATATTCTTATTATTGGAGATGTTCATATCCCCATTGAGGTAATCTAGTGTTATTCGGAATTTCTCTGGTTCCATGTTATTCGGAACGAGTTTATTAACAAGACTTGATCAACCTTGTTAGTGGATTCCTTTTGATGATCATGAGATGGATGAAACTAGAAGGCACAACCTTCTGTACCCTCTTTTTACTTTCTATTATTTAGAATAAATAAAGCAAATAGTATTATTTGTCTGTTTTCTGAATTATCCATGCAATAAAAAAATACCCGAAATAAAAGTTTTCCAAATGCCCTGCAAATTTAGTATGATTCTTTATGGAATATTTGAGGATGTTAAGCACTGAGAACACAGCAGGGGGGCAAGCACCTGGCCACGAGGGTCCAGGGCACGCCCCCCTACCTCGTGGGCCCATGATGGGCCCCCTCCACTTATTCCTGCACCCACACACTCCATCTTCCTCCCAAAAAAATCACCATCTAGCTCAAGCACGAGTTCTAGCTCATTTTGCTGCGATTTTTGATCTGCTTGCTCAAAGCTCCATTCATAAAACTGCTTTGGGAGATTGTTCCTTGGTATGTGACTCCTCCAATTGTCCAATTAGTTTTTGTTCTAGTGCTTTATTCATTGCAAATTTTTGCTGCCTAGATGACCCTGTTCTTGAGCTTGCATGTCAAATTTATGAGGTCCCAAATAATTCTAATGCATGATATAGGCTCTAGGCACTTATGGGAGTAGTTGCTATCAGTTTTATTGAGTTTGATTCACTCTTATTTTGAGTTACTAAAAATTTCAGAAATTTTTCAGAGGAAGAAATATGTCTAGGAAAATGTACCAAGGTGGTTCTTCAACAAAGAAAGGACCCAGGCGCGCTATGCATGAGCAAGACGATGAACCACCAAGGGAAGCTGACGTGCGGCCTTGTGAATGGCCGTCGGAAGAATTTATGGTCAATGCAGGCATCAAGGATGAATTTGACGCATATGTGCATAATGCCGATCTTGAGTACTTCATGCAAGATAAGTGTCCTCAGTACTACTATTTGACTGATTCATTCGTGAGAAGGTTTAAATTTTCATCTTCGCGTAATTCTCAAAGTGTCATGTTTGATATTTATGATCAATCATATACAATGGACCTAGAAGATTTCACTACTGCTTGCAAACTCCCACAGTGGGGTAGTGTTAATGAACCCCATAAATCTGAATATAAAGACTTTCTCGCTAGTATCATTGTGGGAAAATCTAGAGATATAGCACAAGCTACCGTAGGGAGCATTCGTTTTCCTGCTATACATTATTTTTCTCTCTTCATTGGTAGATGTATTAATGGTAAAGATGAAGCATGTCACATGTGTGTTCCTGATCTTTGTGTTCTCAAGAGTATTGTATTAGGTAATAAAGATTACAACTTGGGGGGAATTGTTGCACGTAGGTTGCATAACAATGGTTTAGTTGGAGATTTGTTTGGAGGGATTTATGCGACCCGTGTTGCTAATTATCTTGGTATACCTCCACAGGTGATAGGGAGTTGCCTCCTGCCTTTTTAGATTATGACGCTATGGTCAGTCATCATTTTCTTGTGAGGAATGAACAATTCCTCCAGTATCGACTAATCTTTGACAGACGTCGCACTGTCCATGTTACTCTCCCTGCTCCTTCCCTTTTTGATTACCAGGCAAAATGAAGATATGTTGTCACCAGGGAGGAGGCAACTGAATACGAGAGGAGAGCGGAGGCAGCTCGCCACCATGCCACAACTCAGGAGGCAATGGCTGCTGCATCTCAGTATGACCCCAGTTATAACTTCAGATATCAGCCCGGCTATCCTTGGCAATAGACCAACTTAGGCCAACAGCCTAAGCTTGGGGAGTACGTATCGCTCACCGACATTACATTCATGTTCACACACACTCATTCTAGTTGTCGGTGCTCATACTTTTCATTGTACTATCCATGCTAGTTTAATTTTCTTTTTTCTAGCTTTCTTCTTCTGTGTTCGATAAACCTTAAGAAAAACCAAAAAAAATAGTTAGTTTAATTTCCATGCTTGTATTAATAATTAAAAAGAAAACCCAAAAATATTTTTCGTTCTTCTTTTGCTTGTTGGGAGCTTTCCCGTGTAAATAGTTTTATTTCTTTTCTTTCCTTTGGGGGTCGAGAGGAGAAGACTATAATAAAAAATGTTTAGTGGCTCTCATATGCATGATTGTTGATTTAACTTAGAGCCCATATTACCTTGTCTTCTCCCTTGAATTGAATGCTTGCAAATTCCAGCTTAGTCCAATGCACGTGCACTATTATTATTATACACACCATTGGGTCGTGCAAGTGAAAGGCAATAATGACGATATATGATGGACTGATTGAGAAGAGAGAAGCTGGTATGAACTCGACCTCCTTTGTTTTTGTAAATATGATGAGTTCATCGTTCCTGATTCAGCCTATTATGAATAAACATGTTTGCAATGACAATTAGAGATTATAGTTGCTTATGCCATGTTTAATTATCTAGGAGCTCATAATGGTTTACCTTGCGTGCCAACATGCTATTAAAATGGTTGTGATGTGGTATGATAGGGTGGTATCCTCCTTTGAATGATTTGAGTGACTTGACTTGGCACATGTTCACGCATGTAGTTGAAACAAATCAACATAGCTTTCACGATATTTATGTTCATGATGGATTATATCCTACTCATGCTTGCACTCAGTGTTGATTAATTTTAATGCATGTTCATGACTGTTGTCGCTCTCTCAGTTGGTCGCTTCCCAGTCTTTTGCACCTGTACTAAGCAAAAATACTGCTTGTGCATCCAAACTCCATAAACCCCAAAGTTATTCCATATGAGTCCACCATACCTTCCTATATGCGGTATTTACCTGCCGTTCCAAGTAAATTTGTATGTGTCAAACTCCAAACCTTCAAATGAAATTCTGTTTTGTATGCTCGAGCAGCTCATGTTTCAACTAGGGATGTCTGTATCTTCCCTGCTATGTGGGTTATTCTCAAGAGGAGTGGACTCCGCTCCTCATTCACGAGAAAATGGCTGGTAACCGGGATGCCCAGTCCCATGATCAAAAAGATCAAAGCAAATCAAAATAATTAAACAAAACTCCCCCAGGGTTGTTGCTAGTTGGAGGCACTTGTTGTTTCGAGCAAGCCATGGATTGATGCTTGTTGGTGGTGGGGGAGTATAAACTTTACCATTCTGTTTGGGAACCGCCTATAATGTATGTAGCATGGAAGATATTGAGATCTCATAGTTGTTGCGTTGACAGTAAAAGTATACCGCTCAAAATGGTATTCCTCTCTATTTTAAAATCGAGCTCTGGCACCTCTACAAATCCCTGCTTCCCTCTACGAAGGGCCTATCTATTTACTTTCATGTTGAGTCATCACCCTCTTATTAAAAAGTACCCGCTGGAGAGCACATTGTCATTTGCATGCATTACTATTAGTTTATATTGGGTATGGCTTGACTGGATCTCTTTTACCATGAATTACAATGTTTAGTCAGTCTTTGATCTTTAGAGGTGCTCTGCATTTATGTTTTGCGGTCTCGAAAAGGGCTAGTGAGATACCATTTTGTTATATCATATTATGATTGTTTTGAGAAAGTGTTATCATCCGAGATTTATTATTATTTCTCGCTAGTTGATTATGCCATTGATATGAGTAAACATGAGACCTAAGTGTTATTGTGAATATGGTTAGTCATAATCTTTGCTGAAAACTTGAATGCTGGCTTTACATATTTACAACAACAAGAGCAAACAGAGTTTTTAAAGTTTTTCTTTATCACTTTCAGTTTATCAACTGAATTGCTTGAGGACAAGCAAAGGTATAAGCTTGGGGGAGTTGATATGTCTTCGTCGTATCTATTTTTGCAAACACTTTTGCCCTTGTTTTGGACTCTAACTTGCGTGATTCGAATGAAACTAACCTAGAATGACGTTGTTTTCAGCAGAACGGACATGGTGTTATCTTTGTGCAGAAACAAAAGTTCTCGGAATGACCTAAAAATCCACAGAGATTATTTTTGGAAAATATAAAAAATACTGGCGAAAGAATCAAGGCCAGGGGGCCACACCCTATCCACGAGGGTGGGGGGCGCGCCCCCTCCCCCTGGGCGCGCCCCCTGCCTCGTGGGTCCCCTGGATGTCCACCGACCTCAACTCCAACTCTATATATTTGCTTTCACGGAGAAAAAAATCAGAGAGAAAGTTTCATCGCGTTTTACGATATGGAGGCGCTGATGTCTACTACACAACCTTCTTCTTGTAGACGTTGTTGGGCCTGCAAGTGCACAGGTTTGTAGGACAGTAGCAAATTTCCCTCAAGTGGATGACCTAAGGTTTATCAATCCGTAGGAGGCGTAGGATGAAGATGGTCTCTCTCAAGCAACCCTGCAACCAAATAACAGAGAGTCTCTTGTGTCCCCAACACACCCAATACAATGGCAAATTGTATAGGTGCACTAGTTCGGCGAAGAGACACTACTAGGGAAAACCCTAGCAGTAGCGCGTGTTTTATGCCCACTAGTAGCGCGAGTGGCCGCGCTACTAATAAGGCGCTACAGCTATTGCTTAGCAGTAACGCGTGCCACCACGCGCTACTGCTAGGACAAATAGCTGTAGCGCTTGTTCACTACCGCGCTACTGCTAAGGTATCTACTTGCAGCGTGTTTTCTTTCCATCGCTACTAGTATTTTTTTATTTTTTTTATTTTTAGTGTATTTATGCGCCATCATACAAATATTGGTACATTACCAGCTGTGATGAGGTTTACATCATTATGTCCATAACAGTGTATTAAATGAAGGTGGATTAGCTTCAAGTGGAGGCAATATGTGGTGCATGTCAAAAGTATACTACTAATCCAAACTTGATCTAGTTTGGACTAGTAGTACTTTCGATGTGCACAACATGTTGCCTCCACTTGAATCTAATCCACCAGCACAAGCTATTTAATCATCATCATAGTCATTACCACCAACAGTATTTATTTAATCAGCACTAACACTAGCTAATAATAATCATCATAGTCATTACCACCAACACTAGCTATTTTATCATCATAGTAATAGTGTAGCACATCATCATCCTCAAACTCATTTCTAGCTAGCTAATCACTCCTGCTGCTCTCTCTTAGGTAAAATAACATAAAACATATATAGCTCTCCTCCTCGATCAAACTGGAGCATGCAGATGAACCTGTCTCCTAATCGTGGGTAGCGCATCTGTTTGCTGCCCCCTAGTACTTCTCTGCGCTCCCCCATCACATATCTGTCCAGTCTTGCACTATTAAGCATCCGTCGCTAATCTTGAATGCACTAAAGTAATCTGTAGGATATCTTGGCCGTAAGCTGATAATACTCATGGTACCTTTACTCTTGATCCCATAAGGCACAACATTCATTGGGAGTCCCTGTTGAAGAACATCGTACGGTAACATACTTAGCAATGAAGTTTAGCTTCAAAAATAATGTATGGAAAAGATGCACCGATGACAAATAGTAAAAATCTTACCATCCTTCCTAAATAGATGTGACCGTAGTTCATTACGAACACTATTGGTCGCACATTTTCAGTACTAACATTTCTAAATGCAGGAAGAAAATTTGTCTTGACAGTATCAAGATCCTCAAGCCATAAAACATAATGACTGAGCTCCTCGCAGTTGAGTTCAGCCCCAGGACAGTATATGGTCCTGTCTACCAAGCGCTGGACATGTTTGCTTGCATGGAAATAAGCTGACAATACAAATTAGTTGTCAACTATTTTTGAATAAACAATATCAAAGACATAAATATGGTTGAGAAACTTACATTGTGGTATAACTGGAGGCATTTGCACATCGACCCAGATGTCGGTATTACCTTCAATATCATCTTCCGGACGAATATCAAAGGTGATAACCATATCAGGCTCAAATGCATAAGTCTTGCATAGTGCTCGCCATGTTTTGCATCCAAAATAGGTGTAGTCGTCTGAATTGTATAACTTCGCATGGAAAATATAACCATGCTCGGTCTTCAAGTAAACTTTCTTTTCCTCCATACTATGACTGAAACCTATCTTATCCAATACAAAAACTCTTGCATGGCAGGGGATACGCTAGTAGAATAGTAAAAAAATATAAGTTGAAGCAAATGAAGGAGATGTCATGCTTAATTACGAAAAAAGACTTGTCGTTGTGACTTACTGTATCCACTTTGAAGTTCTTGTCCAGCTTGATGCTGAAGCGCCTATCATCATCTAGGAAGATTCCGTCGCACAGGCCGCGCTCGTCTTCGCAGTATTTGCAAATACCGAAATCCTTCTCGTCGTCAGACATTTCCTATGTTCATAGTTAAAACATTAATTGAAAATCGATCGAAGACAACTACCAAGATACTCAACACATAAATCCGGGGCACTCGATATTTCCTACATATTCTAGCACAAGTCATGCCAAAATTCACGGAAAAATCCGGCATGACCTTTGCTAAAATAGGACATATCGAGCGCCTGAAATTTGCCGGAACGGAAATGAATCAACACTCCGACAAAACATAAGCCACTCGAAGGTGTAACCTGCAAACATGACCGGCCACTTGGATATTGAGCAACACAAGATATACATTTCAAAATATCTTATAGGACTCAAATTAGCATGCATTCAATAAGCAAAAGTAGATCATCTCATGCGTCAGTACATCGTCGAATATTATCATTAATACATCACGAATAGTGTCATACATATAACATCACTAATACAACTAAAACTCTAGCACACGACGGGTATCGACGTGGGCGGTGGACACCCACAGAGAAGGCACCATCACGGGATCATAGCTCCAGTGAGATCCTCGGAGAACCTGCCAAGTATTGGAGAACGGCCTGTGCTCCAACGCAAACAAGTAGCGACGGACGTGCGCGTCCTCCTCACTGACATGGTGACGCACCACCTCCGCGGAGTCCTCGAGCCTCTGGATCATCACTGGCCCACACGACCGCCACCAAAGAAGGTTCGGGTCAACGACAGGCTGGCTCCTCACCAACCTGCACCCCCCGGTAGGTAGCGCCTCCCAGTACCACCCCGGCGGAGCCCAGTCCCAAACATGGCCGATCTGGTCAAGCAGGTGTCGTCCTCCGCCGACTCGACGACGAGGATGCGGGATAGGCATCGTCCACGTCGAGGCGGGAAAAATTGCTTTAACTAAAAAATCACCTAATTAGTACCTAGTTCTTACTAACTAGTTCTTACTAACTAAATAGAAGAAGGTCAAATTTTACTCGTTTTATTATGCATTACACTAGTGTTTATTCATCATCTAAGAAAACGTCACCTAAGAAAAAATCCCAGCCGCATCTGTATCCAATTCATTTCCACCCATAGATGAACCCTAACTATTTGATGCAACTAAAATTTGAAGAACTCTATCTAGGCAGAGGTAGGTGAGGGGGAGGAGCAGGCATGCTCACCTCGATCGGGTGCCTGCGGCGAGAGAGGGGCAGGCGGCGTCGAGGTCGGGCTTGGGGCGGCGTCTGGGGCGGCGTTGAGGTCGGGGGCGGCGTCTGGGGCGGCGTCCGGGGCGGCGTTGAGGTCGGGGGCGGGGGCGGCATTGAATCCGGGGGCGGGGCGGCGTAGAGGGTGTGCGAGAGCAAGCGGCGACCGATGGGCGACGGCGGCGGCGAGAGCGGAGTAGTGAGATTTGGCGGAAGTGGCCGTGGGGAAGGACGAACGCGGTGGTTAAGTCAGAAGTAGCAGTAGCGCGTTCCTAGAAACACGCTACTGCTACATTAGCTACAGCGCGTTCTGCGATACGCGCTACTGCTACAACTTTCTCCTTTTTCCCTTTTTCACTTATTTTTCTTCACATTTTATTTTTTTCCTTTCACCTTCTTCTATTTCTTTCATTCTCAATTACCTTTCTATTTGCTTTTCATTTAATTTTATATCATTTAGTAGTAGCGAGTTTAAAGCAAAACGCGCTGCTACAAAGAAAGTAGCAGTAGTGCGGTTCCATGTAGATCGCTAGTACTATGTGTACCATATCGGCTAAGCCGTGAGAATTTTAGTAGTAACGTGTTTTGTGCGAGACGCGCTACTGCTAAGAAACTATCTGCAGCGTGGTTTCGGCAGGCTCGCTGCTGCTATTTAGCACTAGCGTGCTTCTTTGACACACGCTGCTGCTAAAGTTCTGTGTATAAGGTTTTCCCTAGTAGTGAGATGGTGATACAAGTGCAATATGGATGGTAGATATAGGTCTTTGTAATCTGAAAATATAAAAACAGCAAGGTAACTAATGATAAAAGTGAGCGTAAACGGTATTGCAATGATAGGAAAGAAGGCCTAGGGTTCATACTTTCACTAGTGCAAGTTCTCTCAACAATAATAACATAGATAGATCATATAACAAGCCCTCAACATGCAACGAAGAGTCACTCCGAAGCTACTAATAGCGGAGAACAAACGTAGAGATTATGGTAGGGTACGAAACCACCTCAAAGTTATTCTTTCGGATCAACCTATAAAAGAGTTCGTACTAGAATAACACCTTAAGACACAAATCAACCAAAACCCTAATGTCACCTAGATACTCCATTGTCACCTCAAGTATCCGTGGGCATGATTATACGATATGCATCACACAATCTCAGACTCATCCAACCAACACAAAGTACTTCAAAGAGTGCCCCAAAGTTTCTATCGGAGAGTCAAGAACGTGTGCCAACCCCTATGCATAGGTTCCCAATGTCACGAAACCCGCAGGTTGATCACCAAAACATACATCAAGTGGCACATGATATCCCATTGTCACCATAGATAATCACGGCAAGACATACATCAAGTGTTCTCATAAAAGACTCAATCCGATAAGATAACTTCAAAGGGGAAAACTCAATTCATCACAAGAGAGTAGAGGGGGAGAAACATCATAAGATCCAACTACAATAGCAAAGCTTTGGATACATCAAGATCATGCCATAGAGGGAACACGAGAGAGAACACGAGAGAGAGAGAGATCAAACACATAGCTACTCGTACATACCCTCAGCCCCGAGGGTGAACTACTCCCTCCTCGTCATGGATAGCGCTGGGATGATGAAGATGGCCACCGGTGATGGGATCCCCCTCAGGCAGGGCGCCGGAACGGGCTCCCGAGAGGTTTTTAGTGGCTACAGAGGCTTGCGGCGGCGGAACTCCCGGTCTATCTTCTGTTCTGGAAGTTTTAGGGTACGTAGGTATATATGGGTGAAAGAAGTACGTCGGTGGACCGAAGGGGGGCCACAAGGCAGGGGGCACGCCCTAGGGGGGTGGGCGCGACACCACCCTCGTGGGCACCTCCCTTCTTCCCTGGCATGCACTCCAAGTCCATCGGGTGGCTTTCCTTCCAAAAATAACTTCTCCAGTTGATTTCGTTCCGTTTTGACTCCGCCTGATATTCCTTTTCCTCGAAACACTGAAATAGGCATAAAACAGCAAATATGGGTTGGGCCTCCGGTTAATAGGTTAGTCCCAAAAATAATATAAAAGTGGATAATAAAGCCCAATATTGCCTAAAACAGTAGATAAAGTAGCATGGAGCAATCAAAAATTATAGATACGTTGGAGACGTATCAAGCATCCCCAAGCTTACCTCCTTCTCGTCCTCGAGTAGGTAAATGATAAGAAGAGAATTTTTGATGCGGAGTGATACTTTGGCATAATTTCAATGTAATTCTTCTTACTTGTGATATGAATATTCAGATCCGAAAGATTCAAGACAAAAGTTCATATTGACATAAAATAATAATACTTCAAGCATACTAACAAAGAAATTATGTCTTCTCAAAATAACATGGCAAAAGAAAGTTCATCCCAAATCATATAGTTAGGCTATGCTCCATTTTCGTCACACAAAGATGTTCCCAACTTCTATACCCCCGATGACAAGCCAAGCAATTGTTTCATACTTAAATAATCTCAAACTTTTTCAACCTTCACGCAATACATGAGCGTGAGCCATGGATATAGCACTATGGGTGGAATAGGATATGATGATGGGGATTGTGTGGAGAAGATAAAAAAGGAGAAAGTCTCACATTGATGAGGATAATCAATGGGCTATGGAGATGCCAATCAATTGATGTCAACATGAGGAGTAGGGATTGCCATGCAACAGATGCACTAGAGCTATGAATGCTCAACAAAAGAAAACTAGTGGGTGTGCATCCAACTCGCTTGCTCATGAAGACCTAGGGCATTTGAGGAAGCCCATCATAGGAATATAAAAGCCAAGTTCTATAATGAAAAATTCCCACTAGTATAAAAAGACAACTTATGAGACTCACTACATGAAGAACAAGGTGCTACTTTGAAGCACAAGTGTGGAAAAAGAGATAGTAGCATTGCCCTTTTTTTTGGGCCTTTCGTTTTTTCTTTTGGCCTTTCTCTTCTTCTTTTTTTGTTTGGGCAATGCTCTAATAATGATGATCATCACACTTCTATTGATTACAACATAAGGATTACAACTCAAAACTAGAACAAGATATGACTCTATATGAATGCCTCCGGCGGTGTACCGGGATGGTGCAATGAATCAAGAGTGACATGTATGAAAAATAATGCATGGTGGCTTTGCCACAAATATGATGTCAACTACATGATCATGCAATGGCAATATGACAAAAGTAAAGTATGTCAAGATGATGATCGGGACGGTGGAAAGTTGCATGGCAATATATCTCGGAATGGCTATGGAAATGCCATGATAGGTAGGTATGGTGGCTGTTTTGAGGAAGATATAAGGAGGTTTATGTGTGATAGAGCGTATCGTATCACGGGGTTTGGATGCACCGGCGAAGTTTGCACCAACTCTCAAGGTGAGAAAGGGCAATGCACGGTACCGAAGAGGCTAGCAAAGGCGGAAAGGTGAGAGTGCGTATAATCCATGGACTCAACATTAGTCAAAAGAACTCATATACTTATTGCAAAAATTTAGAAGTCATCAAAAATCAAGTACTACGCGCATGCTCCTAGGGGGATAGATTGGTAGGAAAAGACCATCGCTTGTCCCCGACCGCCACTCATAAGGATGCACAAGCCAGGTACACTTCATCTTTCAAATTTGTTACACAACTTTAACCATACGTGCATGCTACGGGACTTGCTAACTTCAACACAAGCATTCTTCAAATTCATAATCACCCAACTAGCATGACTTTAATATCACTACCTCCATATCTCAAAACAATTATCAAGTATCAAACTTTTCTTAGTATTCAACACACTCATAAGAAAGTTTCACATATCTTGAATACCAAGTATATTAATATTAAGCAAATTACCATGCTATTAACGACTCTCAAAATAATCTAAGTGAAGCATGAGAGATCAATATTTTCTTTAAAACAAAACTACCACCATGCTCTAAAAAGGTAAAAGTAATGCACTAGAGCAAATGACAAACTACTCCGAAAGATACAAGTGAAGGTCAATGAGTAGCTAAATAATTATGCAACTATGCGAAGACTCTCTCTCATTTAATAATTTCAGATCTTGATACTTTATTCAAACAGCAAGCAAAGCTAAAGAAAACTACATTGCAAGGATAGCACAACTCATGTGAAGAAGCAAAAACTTAGGCTCAACCGATACTAACCGATAGTTGTTGAAGAAGAAAGGTGGGATGCCTACCGGGGCATCCCCAAGCTTAGATGCTTGAGACTTCTTGAAATATTATCTTGGGGTGCCTTGGGCATCCCCAAGATTGAGCTTTTGTGTCTCCTTAATTCCTCTCATATCATGGTTTCTCTTTTTATAAAAAGCTTCATTCACAACAAACTCAACAAGAACTCGTGAGATAGGTTAGTATAAACCAATTTAAAACCTTATCATTTTCTACTGTAACAAATCACTTAAATAATTATTCAACATTGCATACTAAATGCCTCTGCATATTTAATACTCCTATCCTCAAATAGAATCATTAATCAAGCAAACATATGCAAACAATGCAACCATAACAGCAATCTGCCAAAACAGTACAGTCTGTAAAGAATGCAAGAGTATCAATACTTCCCTGACTCCAAAAATTATGAACTAAAATTCCCACTGTAATAAATTTATCATATCTCAATATGCAAAAAGATTCAACATTATACCACTCTCTTAATTTTCTAGGGAATTTTTGCAACAGCGGTAAACTTTCTGTTTTTCAAACAGCAACATGTATACTAGCAAAATAAGCATGGCAAAGGCTATCCTTGACTTCTTTATTGAAACTAAAGATGCAAAACATTATTATAAATAACATCAAGCTAATACTAACAAAATAAAATGACGCTCCAAGCAAAACACATATCATGTGGTGAATAAAAATATAGCTCCAAGTAAAGTTACCGATGAACGAAGACGAAAGAGGGGATGGCATCCGGGGCATCCCCAAGCTTAGGCTCTTGGTTGTCCTTGAATATTATCTTGGGGTGCCTTGGGCATCCCCAAGATTAGGCTCTTTCCACTCCTTATTCCATAGACCATCAAATCTTTACTCAAAACTTGAAAACTTCACAACACAAAACTCAACAGGAAATCTTATAAGCTCCGTTAGTGAAAGAAAAGAAAACCACCACATTGGTACTGTAATTAACTCATTATAAATTCATATTGGTGTAATATCTACTGTAATCCAACTTATGTATGGTTCATACCCTCCGATACTACTCATAGATTCATCAAAATAAGCAAACAACACATAGAAAACAGAATCTGTCAAAAACAGAACAGTCTGTAGTAATCTGTATCAAACGTATACTTCTGGAACTCCAAAAATCCTACCAAATTAGGAAGTCCTAAGAAATTCGTGTACCAATCCAGATCAAAAAGAATCAGATCAAGAGCACATTTCTGTTAATTAACAGAACTAATTTACTGGGTGCAAAAGTTTCTGATTTTCAGCAGGATCAACACAACTATCACCGTAAGCTATCCTAAAGGTCTTACTTGGCACTTTATTGAAACAAAAGCTATAAAACATGATTACTACAGTAGCATAATCATGTGAACACACAAAAACAGTAAGGATAAGTATTGGGTTGTCTCCCAACAAGCGCTTTTCTTTAATGCCTTTCTAGCTAGGCATGATGATGACAATGATGCTCACATAAAAGATAAGAATTGAAACATAACGGGAGCATCATGAAGCATATGACTAGCACTTTTAAGTCTAACCCACTTCCTATGCATAGGGATTTTGTGAGCAAACAACTTATGGGAACGATAATCAACTAGCATAGGAAGGTAAAACAAGCATAGCTTCAAAACTTGAAGCACATAGAGAGGAAACTTGATATTATTGCAATTCCTACAAGCATATGTTCCTCCCTCATAATAATTTTCAGTAGCATCATGAATGAATTCAACAATGTAACCAGCACCTAAAGCATTCTTTTCATGATCTACTAGCATAGAAAATTTACTACTCTCCTCATAAGCAAAATTCTTCTCATGAATAGTAGTGGGAGCAAACTCAACAAAATAACTATCATATGATTTAAAATTAGGATCAAGATGACAAGTTTCATGGTTATCATTATTCTTTAAAGCATACGTGTCATCACAATAATCATCATAGATAGGAGGCATGCTTTCATCATAGTAAATTTTCTCATCAAATATTGGGGGACAAAAAATATCATCTTCATCAAACATAGCTTCCCCAAGCTTGTGGCTTTGCATATCATTAGCATCATGGATATTCCAGGAATTCATACTAACAACATTGCAATCATGCTCATCATTCACATATTTTATGCCAAGCATTCTATGTAATTCTTCTTCTAGTACTTGAGCACAATTTTCCTTCCCATCATTTTCACGAAAGACATTAAAAAGATGAAGCATATGAGGCATCCTTAATTCCATTTTTTTTGTAGTTTTCTTTTATAAACTAAACTAGTGATAAAACAAGAAACAAAAAGATTCTATTGCAAGATCTAAAGATATACCTTCAAGCGCTAACCGCAACAGCGCCAGAAAAGAGCTTGATGTCTACTACACAACCTTCTTCTTGTAGACGTTGTTGGGCCTGCAAGTGCACAGGTTTGTAGGACAGTAGCAAATTTCCCTCAAGTGGATGACCTAAGGTTTATCAATCCGTAGGAGGCGTAGGATGAAGATGGTCTCTCTCAAGCAACCCTGCAACCAAATAACAGAGAGTCTCTTGTGTCCCCAACACACCCAATACAATGGCAAATTGTATAGGTGCACTAGTTCGGCGAAGAGATGGTGATACAAGTGCAATATGGATGGTAGATATAGGTTTTTGTAATCTGAAATAATAAAAACAGCAAGGTAACTAATGATAAAAGTGAGCGTAAACGGTATTGCAATGATAGGAAACAAGGCCTAGGGTTCATACTTTCACTAGTGCAAGTTCTCTCAACAATAATAACATAGATAGATCATATAACAAGCCCTCAACATGCAACAAAGAGTCACTCCGAAGCCACTAATAGCGGAGAACAAACGTAGAGATTATGGTAGGGTACGAAACCACCTCAAAGTTATTCTTTCGGATCAATCTATAAAAGAGTTCGTACTAGAATAACACCTTAAGACACAAATCAACCAAAACCCTAATGTCACCTAGATACTCCATTGTCACCTCAAGTATCCGTGGGCATGATTATACGATATGCATCACACAATCTCAGATTCATCCAACCAACACAAAGTACTTCAAAGAGTGCCCCAAAGTTTCTATCGGAGAGTCAAGAACGTGTGCCAACCCCTATGCATAGGTTCCCAATGTCACGAAACCCGCAAGTTGATCACCAAAACATACATCAAGTGGCACATGATATCCCATTGTCACCACAGATAATCACGGCAAGACATACATCAAGTGTTCTCATAAAAGACTCAATCCGATAAGATAACTTCAAAGGGGAAACTCAATTCATCACAAGAGAGTAGAGGGGAGAAACATCATAAGATCCAACTACAATAGCAAAGCTCGGGATACATCAAGATCGTGCCATAGAGGGAACACGAGAGAGAGAGAGAGAGAGATCAAACACATAGCTACTGGTACATACCCTCAGCCCCGAGGGTGAACTACTCCCTCCTCGTCATGGATAGCGCCGGGATGATGAAGATGGCCACCGGTGATGGGATCCCCCTCCGACAGGGTGCCGGAACGGGCTCCCGAGAGGTTTTTGGTGGCTACAGAGGCTTGCGGCGGCGGAACTCCCGATCTATCTTCTGTTCTGGAAGTTTTAGGGTACGTAGGTATATATGGGTGAAGGGGTACGTCGGTGGACCGAAGGGGGGGCCCACGAGGCAGGGGGCGCGCCCTAGGGGGTGGGCGCGCCCCCACCCTCGTGGGCACCTCCCTTCTTCCCTGACGTGCACTCCAAGTCCATCGGTGGCTTTCCTTCCAAAAATAACTTCTCCAGTTGATTTCGTTCCGTTTTGACTCCGTCTGATATTCCTTTTCCTCGAAACACTGAAATAGGCATAAAACAGCAAATCTGGGCTGGGCCTCCGGTTAATAGGTTAGTCCCAAAAATAATATAAAAGTGGATAATAAAGCCCAATATTGCCTAAAACAGTAGATAAAGTAGCATGGAGCAATCAAAAATTATAGATACGTTGGAGACGTATCAAGCATCCCCAAGCTTAATTCCTGCTCGTCCTCGAGTAGGTAAATGATAAAAAAGAATTTTTGATGCGGAGTGATACTTTGGCATAATTTCAATGTAATTCTTCTTACTTGTGATATGAATATTCAGATCCGAAAGATTCAAGACAAAAGTTCATATTGACATAAAAATAATAATACTTCAAGCATACTAATCAAAGCAATCATGTCTTCTCAAAATAACATGGCAAAAGAAAGTTCATCCCTACAAAATCATATAGTTAGGCTATGCTTCATTTTCGTCACACAAAGATGTTCCCAACTTCTATACCCCCGATGACAAGCCAAGCAATTGTTTCATACTTAAATAATCTCAAACTTTTTCAACCTTCACGCAATACATGAGCGTGAGCCATGGATATAGCACTATGGGTGGAATAGAATATGATGATGGGGATTGTGTGGAGAAGACAAAAAAGGAGAAAGTCTCACATTGACGAGGATAATCAACGGGCTATGGAGATGCCCATCAATTGATGTCAACATGAGGAGTAGGGATTGCCATGCAACGGATGCACTAGAGCTATGAATGCTCAACAAAAGAAAACTAGTGGGTGTGCATCCAACTCGCTTGCTCATGAAGACCTAGGGCATTTGAGGAAGCCCATCGTAGGAATATACAAGCCAAGTTCTATAATGAAAAATTCCCACTAGTATAAAAAGACAACTTATGAGACTCACTACATGAAGAACAAGGTGCTACTTTGAAGCACAAGTGTGGAAAAAGAGATAGTAGCATTGCCCTTTTTTTTGGGCCTTTCGTTTTTCTTTGGCCTTTCTCTTCTTCTTTTTTGTTTGGGCAATGCTCTAATAATGATGATCATCACACTTCTATTGATTACAACATAAGGATTACAACTCAAAACTTAGAACAAGATATGACTCTATATGAATGCCTCCGGCGGTGTACCGGGATGGTGCAATGAATCAAGAGTGACATGTATGAAAAATAATGCATGGTGGCTTTGCCACAAATACGATGTCAACTACATGATCATGCAATGGCAATATGACAAAAGTAAAGTATGTCAAGATGATGATCGGACGGTGGAAAGTTGCATGGCAATATATCTCGGAATGGCTATGGAAATGCCATGATAGGTAGGTATGGTGGCTGTTTTGAGGAAGATATAAGGAGGTTTATGTGTGATAGAGCGTATCGTATCACGGGGTTTGGATGCACCGGCGAAGTTTGCACCAACTCTCAAGGTGAGAAAGGGCAATGCACGGTACCGAAGAGGCTAGCAAAGGCGGAAAGGTGAGAGTGCGTATAATCCATGGACTCAACATTAGTCAAAAGAACTCATATACTTATTGCAAAAATTTAGAAGTCATCAAAAATCAAGTACTACGCGCATGCTCCTAGGGGGATAGATTGGTAGGAAAAGACCATCGCTCGTCCCCGACCGCCACTCATAAGGATGCACAAGCCAGGTACACTTCATCTTTCAAATTTGTTACACAACTTTAACCATACGTGCATGCTACGGGACTTGCTAACTTCAACACAAGCATTCTTTGAATTCATAATCACCCAACTAGCATGACTTTAATATCACTACCTCCATATCTCAAAACAATTATCAAGTATCAAACTTTTCTTAGTATTCAACACACTCATAAGAAAGTTTCACATATCTTGAATACCAAGTATATTAATATTAAGCAAATTACCATGCTATTAACGACTCTCAAAATAATCTAAGTGAAGCATGAGAGATCAATATTTTCTTTAAAACAAAACTACCACCATGCTCTAAAAAGGTAAAAGTAATGCACTAGAGCAAATGACAAACTACTCCGAAAGATACAAGTGAAGGTCAATGAGTAGCTAAATAATTATGCAACTATGCGAAGACTCTCTCTCATTTAATAATTTCAGATCTTGATACTTTATTCAAACAGCAAGCAAAGCTAAAGAAAACTACATTGCAAGGATAGCACAACTCATGTGAAGAAGCAAAAACTTAGGCTCAACCGATACTAACCGATAGTTGTTGAAGAAGAAAGGTGGGATGCCTACCGGGGCATCCCCAAGCTTAGATGCTTGAGACTTCTTGAAATATTATCTTGGGGTGCCTTGGGCATCCCCAAGCTTGAGCTTTTGTGTCTCCTTAATTCCTCTCATATCATGGTTTCTCTTTTTATCAAAAGCTTCATTCACAACAAACTCAACAAGAACTCGTGAGATAGGTTAGTATAAACCAATGCAAAACCTTATCATTTTCTACTGTAACAAATCACTTAAATAATTATTCAACATTGCATACTAAATGCCTCTGCATATTTAATACTCCTATCCTCAAATAGAATCATTAATCAAGCAAACATATGCAAACAATGCAACCATAACAGCAATCTGCCAAAACAGTACAGTCTGTAAAGAATGCAAGAGTATCAATACTTCCCTGACTCCAAAAATTATGAACTAAAATTCCCACTGTAATAAATTTATCAGAGCTCAATATGCAAAAAGATTCAACATTATACCACTCTCTGACTTTTCTAGGGAATTTTTGCAACAGCGGTAAACTTTCTGTTTTTCAAACAGCAACATGTATACTAGCAAAATAAGCATGGCAAAGGCTATCCTTGACTTCTTTATTGAAACTAAAGATGCAAAACATTATTATAAATAACATCAAGCTAATACTAACAAAATAAAATGACGCTCCAAGCAAAACACATATCATGTGGTGAATAAAAATATAGCTCCAAGTAAAGTTACCGATGAACGAAGACGAAAGAGGGGATGCCTTCCGGGGCATCCCCAAGCTTAGGCTCTTGGTTGTCCTTGAATATTACCTTGGGGTGCCTTGGGCATCCCCAAGCTTAGGCTCTTTCCACTCCTTATTCCATAGTCCATCGAATCTTTACCCAAAACTTGAAAACTTCACAACACAAAACTCAACAGGAAATCTTATAAGCTCCGTTAGTGAAAGAAAAGAAAACCACCACATTGGTACTGTAATTAACTCATTATAAATTCATATTGGTGTAATATCTACTGTAATCCAACTTATGTATGGTTCATACCCTCCGATACTACTCATAGATTCATCAAAATAAGCAAACAACACATAGAAAACAGAATCTGTCAAAAACAGAACAGTCTGTAGTAATCTGTATCAAACGTATACTTCTGGAACTCCAAAAATCCTACCAAATTAGGAAGTCCTAAGAAATTCGTGTACCAATCCAGAGCAAAAAGAATCAGATCAGAAGCACGTTTCTGTGAATTAACAAAACTAATTTACTGGGTGCAAAAGTTTCTGATTTTCAGCAGGATCAACACAACTATCACCGTAAGCTATCCTAAAGGTCTTACTTGGCACTTTATTGAAACAAAAGCTATAAAACATGATTACTACAGTAGCATAATCATGTGAACACACAAAAACAGTAAGGATAAGTATTGGGTTGTCTCCCAACAAGCGCTTTTCTTTAATGCCTTTCTAGCTAGGCATGATGATGACAATGATGCTCACATAAAAGATAAGAATTGAAACATAACGGGAGCATCATGAAGCATATGACTAGCACTTTTAAGTCTAACCCACTTCCTATGCATAGGGATTTTGTGAGCAAACAACTTATGGGAACGATAATCAACTAGCATAGGAAGGTAAAACAAGCATAGCTTCAAAACTTGAAGCACATAGAGAGGAAACTTGATATTATTGCAATTCCTACAAGCATATGTTCCTCCCTCATAATAATTTTCAGTAGCATCATGAATGAATTCAACAATGTAACCAGCACCTAAAGCATTCTTTTCATGATCTACTAGCATAGAAAATTTACTACTCTCCTCATAAGCAAAATTCTTCTCATGAATAGTAGTGGGAGCAAACTCAACAAAATAACTATCATATGATTTAAAATTAGGATCAAGATGACAAGTTTCATGGTTATCATTATTCTTTAAAGCATACGTGTCATCACAATAATCATCATAGATAGGAGGCATGCTTTCATCATAGTAAATTTGCTCATCAAAGCTTGGGGGACAAAAAATATCATCTTCATCAAACATAGCTTCCCCAAGCTTGTGGCTTTGCATATCATTAGCATCATGGATATTCAAGGAATTCATACTAACAACATTGCAATCATGCTCATCATTCACATATTTTATGCCAAGCATTCTATGTAATTCTTCTTCTAGTACTTGAGCACAATTTTCCTTCCCATCATTTTCACGAAAGACATTAAAAAGATGAAGCATATGAGGCATCCTTAATTCCATTTTTTTTGTAGTTTTCTTTTATAAACTAAACTAGTGATAAAACAAGAAACAAAAAGATTCGATTGCAAGATCTAAAGATATACCTTCAAGCGCTAACCCCGGCAACGGCGCCAGAAAAGAGCTTGATGTCTACTACACAACCTTCTTCTTGTAGACGTTGTTGGGCCTGCAAGTGCACAGGTTTGTAGGACAGTAGCAAATTTCCCTCAAGTGGATGACCTAAGGTTTATCAATCCGTAGGAGGCGTAGGATGAAGATGGTCTCTCTCAAGCAACCCTGCAACCAAATAACAGAGAGTCTCTTGTGTCCCCAACACACCCAATACAATGGCAAATTGTATAGGTGCACTAGTTCGGCGAAGAGATGGTGATACAAGTGCAATATGGATGGTAGATATAGGTTTTTGTAATCTGAAATATAAAAACAGCAAGGTAACTAATGATAAAAGTGAGCGTAAACGGTATTGCAATGATAGGAAACAAGGCCTAGGGTTCATACTTTCACTAGTGCAAGTTCTCTCAACAATAATAACATAGATAGATCATATAACAAGCCCTCAACATGCAACAAAGAGTCACTCCAAAGCTACTAATAGCGGAGAACAAACATAGAGATTATGGTAGGGTACGAAACCACCTCAAAGTTATTCTTTCGGATCAATCTATAAAAGAGTTCGTACTAGAATAACACCTTAAGACACAAATCAACCAAAACCCTAATGTTACCTAGATACTCCATTGTCACCTCAAGTATCCGTGGGCATGATTATACAATATGCATCACACAATCTCAGATTCATCCAACCAACACAAAGTACTTCAAAGAGTGCCCCAAAGTTTCTATCGGAGAGTCATGAACGTGTGCCAACCCCTATGCATAGGTTCCCAATGTCATGAAACCCGCAAGTTGATCACCAAAACATACATCAAGTGGCACATGATATCCCATTGTCACCACAGATAATCATGGCAAGACATACATCAAGTGTTCTCATAAAAGACTCAATCCGATAAGATAACTTCAAAGGGGAAACTCAATTCATCACAAGAGAGTAGAGGGGGAGAAACATCATAAGATCCAACTACAATAGCAAAGCTCAGGATACATCAAGATCGTGCCATAGAGGGAACACGAGAGAGAGAGAGAGAGAGATCAAACACATAGCTACTGGTACATACCCTCAGCCCCGAGGGTGAACTACTCCCTCCTCGTCATGGATAGCGCCGGGATGATGAAGATGGCCACCGGTGATGGGATCCCCCTCCGGCAGGGTGCCGGAACGGGCTCCCGAGAGGTTTTTGGTGGCTACAGAGGCTTGCGGCGGCGGAACTCCCGATCTATCTTCTGTTCTGGAAGTTTTAGGGTACGTAGGTATATATGGGTGAAAGAAGTACGTCGGTGGACCGAAGGGGGGGCCACGAGGCAGGGGGCGCGCCCTAGGGGGGTGGGCGCGCCCCCACCCTCGTGGGCACCTCCCTTCTTCCCTGACGTGCACTCCAAGTCCATCTGGTGGCTTTCCTTCCAAAAATAACTTCTCCAGTTGATTTCGTTCCGTTTTGACTCCGTCTGATATTCCTTTTCCTTGAAACACTGAAATAGGCATAAAACAGCAAATCTGGGCTGGGCCTCCGGTTAATAGGTTAGTCCCAAAAATAATATAAAGTGGATAATAAAGCCCAATATTGCCTAAAACAGTAGATAAAGTAGCATGGAGCAATCAAAAATTATAGATACGTTGGAGACGTAGCAGCCGCCGCCAAGCCCTAATCACTACTGGAATCAACTACTTTGCCATCTACCAGCTCTTTGCCATCTTCTAGCGGACAGCAAAGAAGCTCTTTGCCGTCAGCTACCGAAAAGCAGACGGTAACGAAACGGCAGACGGCAAAAGAGTCCTTTGCCATCGGCCATTTCGTTGCCGTCCGCTGGCTGACGGCAAAGAGGGAGGTGGCACCCACTAACGGAAACACTTAACGTCCTCCCTCTTTGCCATCCGCAGCAGACGGCAAAGATACAAAAAAGCGGACGGCAAAAACTGGACCTAACTAACCTAACTAGCCGAGCCCCCCCCCCCCCCCCCCGCCCACTGCGCCGCCCCCGCCACTGCCCCCGCCGCCCTCGCCACCGCCCCCGCCCCCGCCGCCCGCCGTCGCCCCCGCCACCACCCCCTCCCCCACCCGCCGACGCCCCACCATCCCGTCACCCCGGCGCCTCGCCGCCCGGTGCCGCCCCCGCCACCGTCCCCTCCCCCACACGCCGACGCCCCACCATCCCACCGCCCGGCGCCGCCCCTGCCATCGCCCCCGCCCCCGCCGCCGGAGCCCCGCCCCCCCCCCACCCGCCCACCACCCCGGCGCGACCGTCGCCGCCGGCTCCGGTGAGTATATTTTTTCTGTTTATTTTTTTCTGATTAATTGTTGTTTAATTGTTAGTGTTAGTGTTAGTGTTAGATTTAGTGCTGGAAAAGAAGAAGATTTAGTGTTAGTGTTAGAAAAAAGAATATGTAGAAGAAAATAAGAAGAAGAAGAAGAAGAAGAAGAAAAGAAGTAGAAGTAGAAGAAGAAGAAAAGAAGAAAAGAAAAGAAGTAAAATAAGTAGAAAAAAGATGAAAAAGAAGAAGAAGAAAAGAAGTAGAAGAAGTAGAAGAAGAAGAAAAGAAGAAAAGAAAAGAAGTGATATAGATATTTTTCTTTTTTTTGCTGCTTAATTGTTAGTGTTAGTGTTAATGTTAGATTTAGTGTTAGAAAAGAAGTAGAAGTAGAAGAAGAAGAAAAGAAGAAATGAAAAGAAGTAAAAGAAGTAGAAAAAAGATGAAAAACAAGAAGAATAAAAGAAGTAGAAGAAGTAGAAGAAGAAGAAAAGAAGAAGAAAAGAAAAGAAGTGATATACATATTTTTCTTTCTTTTTGCTGTTTAATTGTTAGTGTTAGTGTTAGTGTTAGATTTAGTGTTAGAAAAGAAGAAGATTTAGTGTTAGTGTTAGAAAAAAGAATATATATGTAGAAGAAAAGAAGAAGAAGAAGAAGAAGAAGAAGAAGAAGAAGAAAAGAAGTAGTAGTAGAAGAAGAAGAAGAAGAAAAGAAGAAAAGAAAAGAAGTAGAAAAAAGATGAAAAAGAAGAAGAAGAAAAGAAGTAGAAGAAGTAGAAGAAGAAGAAAAGAAGAAAAGAAAAGAAGTGATATACATATTATTATTCATGTCGGTATTTTTTTATGTTGTACTAATTTCGTTTACTCTTTGTCATGGCAGGTGTTGAAAGATGGTGGGTGCTGGTCGGGAGCGCTCCGAGGACCCTTCTTCGTTGGCGCGTGGTACGAGGTCTTCCATTCCACATGCACCTCTCCGCCGAGCGTTGCTGGACAGTATGGCGACACCGCCGGGCCCTTCTTCATCGACCGCGGTGCCGAGAAGGGGACGAGGTAAGAAGAAGAGAGGAGCTGGAGCATGTGGTCGCGGGAGAGGACGTAGGGTGACTGCGAGGGCACCTTCCTCGCCGCCACCCCCAGCTGTTTCACCCGAGCACGTGACTGCTAGGGTGGACTTGTCCGAGGAGGAGGCTACACGGACTCCGGTCCACGAGCCTCCGGTCCACGGGCCTTCGGCCCACGAGCCTCGGGTTGACGGGCCTTCGGGCCACGAGAGTTCGGCCCACGAGACCCCGGAGGAACACACGTCTAGATGGGGTACCTAGTCGGATCAGCCTAAGGGGCCGAGTGTCCATGCTGATGATGGCGGGGAGCCGACTGATATTGAGGAGGAGGGGGCACCATCTACCAGCGTGGTTGTACACGGCCCCCGGACATGTCGGCGACCCGCGAGCAGAGGTGGTTGATTTTCCCTGATGGGGAGAGGTAAGTGCATTTAATCTTTTTGTACCCTTCTGCATTCATGTTTCTTCAAATATCTAATGCGTTGGCCTTGTCATGCTGCAGGGGTTGGGACCACCATCATAGTGTCCGCCGGCCCAACTCCGTCCTTGGAGTTCTTTGTCGGCAAAACTTCCCGAGGTTTGTCATGTTGCCTGGTGAGGGTCGGCTTCCAGAGCTTGGATTGAGTTGGGAGCACTACTTGGCTACCTCGGCCCCGCTGGGTGAGATTATCGACGGTGTCTTGTGCAAGACAAGGGCAGACATGGTGATTAGAAAGTTCCGGGTAATTTCTCTTTTACACAATTAAAAATCTTCAACTAGCTAGTTATTAATTGTACTAATCAATATTGTCTCATTTGATTGTAGACATTCTACAGGTGTGAGGAGGGATACGAGGAGGAGGTGGCAAATGTTATCGATAACGTCTGCAAGCGCCTACTACAGAACTTACGGCACGAAGCTCGGGTGCAGGCTATTCAAGACTACTACGCTGCGCGTGGTATCAAGAAGACCAAGCCGGCGTGCCGCGAGAAGTTCTTGAGTCAGGAGGAGTACATGAATGTAATTCTTAAGGCCTTGTACTTTACTTCCTTCATTTAGTAATTCATAGCCGTAGCGCTCAAGTTTCTATTTTCTAACTTAGGCCCCTCCGAGATGGTGTGCGGATCGGATGGATTGTTGGGAGGTGTTGGTTAATGAGTGGTGCTCAAAAGAATGGCGAGCCCTCCACAATGAGGCCAAGGACAAACATGCCCAAATGGAAGGTGTGCCACACCATCAAGGCAGCTCCAACTTATATCAGTACGGGCGGAACTAGGTATGTGGTTTGCTTCATGATTCATGCAATTCGTTCGTCATGCTAGCTTTCAGCCCTTTAATTACTAATTTACTTTGTTTCTCTCTTTCAGACACGCTACAATAAGGCGGATAAGGTGCCAGAGGTGTACGACCTGTATGCCATGGCCCACACTGGCTCTTACAAGAAAGTCAAGGCATTCTCTGCGTCTGATCTCGATGATCCAAAAAACTTCACCAACATCTCCTCCCACGACAAGCTCGTGAAATATAGAGATGAGGGGAAGGCGAGGAAAGGGGAGGACTTTAACCTGAGCCAGGGTCCCATTGATACTGAGCTGCTGCTGATATCTGGTGGCGGGAGGTCCCATGGCTCCATAGCCATGGGAGATGGACTTATCCGTTGTCCTAGCACTCTCCCAGAGATCAAGGCGCGCCGGTCGAGCTCCGCTCCTGAGATAAGGCCTCGTGAACGGCCAGTCCAACTCGCCTTCAAGGTTAGTTATATGTACTCAGCTATCTTTCTCCATTACATTGTGTGCGCTTCCATCAACGATTACAAATGGTAACGAGGAGTGGTGTTGCAGGCTGCTATACAAAGTGAGAGAGATAGAACGGAGAAACTTCTGGCGGAGGCGGCGGAGAGGCAGCGGGAGTTGGAGGAGAGGACGACAAAGATGTTGCAGGAGGAGAGGGCACGGAATGACATGCAGGCAAGGGCCATGTACGAGCTCCTTGTGGTGTTTTTTCTACACATTAGCCAAAACATTCATGTAGCGTTTGTCTCATTACTAACTAGTATGACTGAGTCGTCAAAACCAAATGTGCAGTCTGTGTGCGAGAAGTCCGGTCAGACCGCTCCGCCGATGCCAGTGATTGCTCCTGGGACCATGGTGAGTTTAATTTGAATGGACATTACTTGCTAGTCTTAACATTTGAGTGTCATCATGCTAACGAGACATTGGAAATGATTTTTGGTGCAGCATAACTCCAGACAAGCATCGCACAATCCTTCTCCAGCTACCGGCACGAGCCAACCCGCTAAAACACCTCCATGATCATGGTAAGTGTCTCTAGTGTTTTTCTTAACAAATGCATAAAGACCTAGACTTAGCTTTATTTCCTCCAATATGCTTACCATAATGACTTAGAGTTAGCTTCTTTTCCTCCAAAATGACTTAATAAGCTTACTAACCTCCAAAACCATCCATTTTACCTATGTTAGCTCTAAAACAATATGTACTTCGCTTACTTATGTAAAAAATGGCATAATTAGCTTAGTTAGCTCATAAACGATCCCATTTTACCTAAGTTAGCTCTAAAATGACCCATTTTACCTTACTTAGCTGATAAATGATCCATTTTACCCAAGTTAGCTCTAAAATGACCTATTTTAACTAGATTAGCTCCTAAATGATCCATTTTACCTACGTTAGCTCTAAAATGACCCATTTTACCTAGGTTAGCTCCAAAATGACTCATCTTACCTAGGTTACCTCTAAAATGATGCATTTTATCCAAGTTGACTCTAAAATGACCCATTTTACCTAGATTAGCTCATAAACGATCCATTTCACCTAGGTTAGCTCCAAAATGACCCATCTTACCTAGGTTAGCTTCAAAATGACCCACCACACCTAGGTTAGCTCCAAAATGACCCATCACACCTAGGTTAGCTCTAAAATGATGATTTTACTAAGTTAGCTCATAAACGATCCATTTCAACTAAGTTAGCTCATAAACGATCCATTTCACCGAAGTTAGCTCAAAAACGATCCATTTCACCGAAGTTAGCTCAAAAACGATCCATTTCACCTAAATTAGCTCTTAAATGATCCATTTCACCTTAGTTAGCTCAAAAACGATCCATTTGACCTTAGTCAGTTAAAAACGATCCATTTCACCTTAGAGGTAATAACACCAATGGTGCTTAAACTTGCCATGGATGTTCACTTTGGTGCCTAAACTTGAAAAATACACCGAATTGGTTCTAAAACTTGGCTGTATGGTTTAAATACGGTCCATATCATGTACACATACATATGTGTTGCTGAATAGACATATCAGCATGGCAGGGGGCCCACCTGATGTGTGGGGAAGACAGACTTGCAGTGTGTACGTCTATATGACCGTCTTGTCCCACCTGACAATGCAGACCAAAAACAAACAAAAAGCATGGAGCGCTCAGGACACGAACCGGAGACCTCGAGCAGGACAAGACTTATGCTAACCACGTTGCCCAGGAAATTGTTGTCCTCTTTGCATCAATAACTTTATCAGCACAATTACACCCGTGCGGCCCATTTTTCTCATGTTAGTTGTTTTCCCTTTTTCAGAAATTATAAAAAAACATGTAAACCACAATAACAATAATAAATAAATATTAGATTTAAATATTTACAAAATTAAATATTAAAAAGGGCAGCCCCAGTGCATGTAGCTCCCGCTTGCGCAGGGTCTGGGGAAAGGTCCGACCACTTTGGGTCTATTGTACGCAGCCTTTCCCTACATTTCTGCAAGAGGTTGTTTCCAGGACTTGAACCCGTGACCTCATGGTCACAAGGCAGCAGCTTTACCACTGCGCCAAGGCTCCCCTTCACAAAATTAAATATTACTTAAGAATTATTATAACATTTGAATTTTTTTTAGAGCATTCACATATTAATTGTTAATATTTTCAAAATGTTAAATTAATTTTAACAATGTTCATATTTTCCAATAATATTCACGTGGTCCTTCTTTAGAATGTTAGGATTTTTCACGTGGCCCTTCCACTTATGAGTTTTCTTTTTCCTTTGAAATTTGTAAAAAAATTATAAATTACTTAATAGTACTAAATATAAATTTCGAATATTCTTGCCCTATAAATAATAGGCAGACAAAAATAGCTTACTTCTAAAAAATGTTAATGTAATTTTCACAAATATGTATGTGCATTTTAATTATAAAAATGTATGTATAATTTAAAAGTGTTCATTTGAGGATCTATGACCCTGGGGGCACACTAGGACATTATTTTTTTCCATCGATATTTTAAATTTATTTTTATTTGAAAATATATCTTTTGACAAACACAAAAACTTTTTTAAAATACGTGAACATGTTTTGAAACTAGAAATACATGTCCTAAAAGCATGAACACTTTATATATGACTTGAACATTTATGTAATTTCTAATAAAGAAAAAATAACACGTGGAAAATGGGCCTGAGAGAAGCTCATTTAAGTGGACCAGCTCACGCCGGTTGATAAAGCCTAGTGACAAATAACGAGAACAATTCTTACGCAGCTACGCTGAGTGAAGTGGTTAGTGTAGCCTTTTGACAGCGCAGGTTTCAAGTTCAAATCCTATGCGTGTGTTATTTTATTTATTTATTATTGTATGCACTGTTAAGTGGGACCTGGTGGTCATTTAGACGTACACTTGCAGCTTACTCTGTCCCAGCACTACAGGTGGGCCCCCTGCCATGCTGGCATGTCTAGTCAATAAATGCATATGTATTTGTACGTGATTTGAACCGTATTTGAACCATAATGTCAAGTTTTAGAACCAATTCAGTGTATTTTTCAAGTTCGGGCACTAAAGTGAACATCTGTGGCAAGTTTAAGCACCACTGGTGTTATTACCTTTTCACCTTACTTAGCTCATAAACGATCCATTTCAACTAAGTTAGCTCATAAATGATCCATTTCACCTAAGTTAGCTCAAAAACGATCCATTTCAACTTAGTTAGCTCAAAAATGATTCATTTCACCTTAGTTAGCTCATAAACGACCCATTTCAACTAAGTTAGCTCATAGATGATCTATTTCACCTTAGTTAGCTCATAAACGACCCATTTCAACTTAGTTAGCTCATATATGATCCATTTCATCTAAGTTAGCTCATAAATGACATATACTTCTTGTTCTAGTCTTCTTCTTGTTCTAGTCTTCTTCTACCTATTTCTAACTTTCATATTTGTCATTTTGCGGATTTCATTCACTTCATGGAAGCTAGCTTACTATGATGGAGTGCTTGTTTTTTCTTTGATGAAACTTTGCATTGTATCTAGCTTGCTATGATGGAACTTGCTATCTTGATCGAACTTTGCATTGTAATATGTATATGGATGGAACAATGTGTATGGATGGAACTTGCTTATGTATGAATGGATGAAACTTAATTATGTGTTGGATATGTGATATGTTTTCTGTTAAATAGCCCTTTGAAATATATCTATATATGTCATATATATTTGCTATGAAAATTGTTGGATTCAAAAAAAACAAAAAAAGCCAATATACAGGCTCTTTGCCGTCTGCCACCGACTGCAACGGCCTCTTTGCCGTCAGCCACGGACGGCAAAGAAGACACGTGGCAGCCAACTGTGCTTCGTGGGAGCTGACCCATTTAGCCAGTTTGCCTACAGTGGCAGACGGCAAAGAGTAGTGACGTCTAGCTGACATCATACGGCGGACGGCAAAGGCAGGACAAATTTTGCCGTCAGTGGCGACGGCAAAGGGCTGCCGTTAGCCACCTAACGGACTAACAACGCAATTTTTGCCCTTCTGCTTTCTTTGTCGTCTGCTGCTGATGGCAAAGGCCCCTTTGCCGTCAGCCGCGTAAAGTAGACGGCAAAGTAGCTGTTTGCCGGACCTTACATTGCCGTCCCCTTTTGCCGTCCGCGGCGGACGGCAAAGACCTTTGTCGTCCGCCATTCATGCCTTTGTCGTCCGTCGTGGCAGACGGCAAAGTAGCTGATTCCTGTAGTGAATCTCTCTCGGGAGGGCTGATCTGGAGTCCGTTCGGGGCTCCGGAGAGGGGGATTCGTCGCCATCATCATCAACAACAATCCTCCATCACCAATTTCATGATGCTCACCGTCGTGCGTGAGTAATTCCATCGTAGGCTTGTTGAACGGTGATGGGTTGGATGAGATTTACCATATAATCAAGTTAGTTTTGTTAGGGTTTGATCCCTAATATCCACTATGTTCTGAGATTGATGTTGCTATGATATTTCTATCCGTAATGCTTGTCACTAGGGCCCGAGTGCCATGATTTCAGATCTGAACCTATTATGTTTTCATGAATATATGTGAGTTCTTGATCCTATCTTCCTAGTCTATAGTCACCTATTATGTGTTATGATTCGACAACCCCGAAGTGGCAATAATCGGGATACTTCTCGGTGATGACCATAGTTTGAGGAGTTCATGTATTCACTAAGTGCTAATGCTTTGGTCCGGTACTCTAAAAGGAGGCCTTAATATCCCTTAGTTTCCATTAGGACCCTGCTGCCACGGGAGGGTAGGACAAAAGATGTCATGCAAGTTCTTTTCCATAAGCATGTATGACTATATTCGGAATACATGCCTACATTACATTGATGAATTAGAGCTAGTTCTGTGTCACACTATGTTATAACTATTACATGAGGAATCGCATCCGACATAATTATCCATCACTGATCTAATGCCTATGAGCTTTTCACATATTGTGCTTTACTTACTTACTTTTCCGCTGCTACTGTTACAACTACTACAAAACTGCTATCGTTACTTTTATCACTGTTACCATTACTATCATACTACTTTGCTACTAAATACTTTGCTGCAGATACTAAGTTATCCAGGTGTGGTTGAATTGACAACTCAACTGCTAATACTTGAGAATATTCTTTGGCTCCCCTTGTGTCGAATTAATAAATTTGGGTTGAATACTCTACCCTCGAAAACTGTTGCGATCCCCTATACTTGTGGGTTATCAGTGTCCTCCTCCAATATGTGCAGGTTGCTGCTCTCCTCTGCTATCTCTCTCGGCGTGATGTTGCTGCTCCTCTCAAGTCTCATTTTGCCGCTGCTCTCCTGTATGAACTGCTGATTTTTTTGATTTTAGAGAAGCTGCAGAACAAAAAGGAAAGAAAAACCATGTTTTATATTGTTGTTATTTTGTTGTCCTCAACGGTAGTCTGTGGCACTTGGCAATTTTTCAACGAGATGGCAATGCGGTTAAATAGCAGCAGAGAATTCTCTCGCTCTCTGCGCCTCGTTGAAAAAATCGAGCATGGGCATCCTTCAGCAGTGAGAAGCCGTGGGGGTCAAGTACGTCCAACTCGGCAGTCCAACTCAACAGTCCAACTCGGCGAGATTCACGTTATCGTCACCCCATGTTAACTAGCAAGACCACCGCGCTTCTCCGCCGACACTATCAGGTACTCACCCCTAGTAACATCTCTTGCTTACTGATTCATTTCGCCCCCGTTCAGTTAGAGTTATCTTGTAAGCAAAAAAATGAACACTGAGAAAAGTAGGTATTAATCCAAGTTTATAATACTAATGTCCTTCAGGTGCTTGCTTTAATGCCTAAACAAAGATCTATTTAGTTCACTTCAAAATTTAATTTTAGTTCAGTTCATCGTGAGCAGTAGTCCAAGTCCTCAACTCCTTGATGTCTTGTTCTCGAGCAGGATGGCATTGGAGACAACAACCAACGGTCCTCCTCTGCCTCTGCTCGCCCTGCCTTCATCACTGGGGGTGCAAAAACAGGAATTCTCATTCCGAAAAACCTACAAAAAAACATCAATTTATATTGATAATTGTTCTAGTCCTTATGTTACAATAGTACAATGAGAAAAAACTCATCAGTTCAAAAAGCATGGACATGCTAATGTTGTAGTGATCTCACCATTAATCCTCAAAATTCAATACCTATTGCCAAATCATCCGATGAATATAGGTAGTGCAGTATCTGTTACTGAGTTAGTGTGATGAACCATCACCACCAAATAATTAGTGGATTGACCAACCTCCGTTAGGCGCCATGCCCCCGCCTCCCGCCTCCAGCGATGCGCCACGCCCTCGCCTCCCACCTCCGGCGATGGACCATGGATCTGCCTCCACAGGGGCGACCACCGGTGGGAAAGTGGAGCATCGGCAACAACTACCTCCGCCCTCCTGCTCCTCCCTGCCGCGCGGGGACCACCTCTGTCGCCCTGAGTTCCCAGCTGCATGCATTTAGGACCAAGAAAAATGAGAGGTTAATTGTCCGTCCACACTGCCTCTCCTCCCAAGTCCACACTAGTTTTATCACAAAAAGCAGAGGATGTCTATTTTATTTCCTGAAACACAAAGTAGGTGTTCTCAGTTCAGTACGTGAGCTATCTCAAGTTCTTGGTAAACATATAAAACAGTATGGTGTTTGTGCAAAAAATTCAGACTGTTTTCTAATTATATAGCAGTTTACTATGTGGTAGAATTGTAGTTGTTCAGTAAAAAGGTTCACTACCCTAACTAGGGGATTTTCAATCCGTTTTCTTTCTTTTCCAACTGAAAGTTGTAGCAAATGTGAACTGAAGCTATTGTGGAGCAAATTAGGAATAGTTGCCTACTTTTTTTCCACTGCTACCTTGCCACCTAGATTAATGCTACTACTACTACTACTTATCGTGTTGCTAAACCTCGTGTTCTGGACAAGTTGTGGGAAAGTGTGGAGGCGCAAGTTTCTCCGCGACTGACGACTGAGGAAGGCGCACCCCGGTGCTTGCCATGGCTGAAGACGACCTCCAACCGCCGGGCCCAAAGCAGCCAGCCTTTGTTCGCATGCCTGTCTCCTTCCTGCTTCACCTAGGTATGTGCCACCACCCTCCGCGCTCGATGCTCCCTACTCCCATAGCCGTCCTCAGTTCAGCCCCATGGCATCAAGATGGTCGAGTTAGTCGCGAGCAGCAGTCCGTCGTACCTAGAAACTAGATTTTTCTCTGCAACATCAGTTCACCGTACCTAGAACAATCAGTTCGATCCATCTCCTGTTTCTGAAAATATGAATTGTGTTTACTGCCAAAATTGATGCTCTATAGTTCACCATGAATATATGTCATCAGTTCAAAAAAGACATACAACAAAAGTTCAATTGTATGTGTTAAAACCCAATTTGGTTCTATACTATATGTCGGATTATTACAAAATACAATAAAAGATTTTTCTCATTTGGCTGTAAGCTCTAACCATATGGCAACAAAGAGAGAACGAGTATGAAGTATTGTTGTTTCCGTATTGTTAAGTTCAGTATGTATTCCGTTTTCAGTACGTAAACAAACACACACGATCTTTATAAGAGCAAAAACTACAAAATGGAAATCTATAAGTTCAACTACATATTTTACAACAATTGAAAATACAAAAAATTACATCAATTCAATGACAGAAAAACATCAGTTCGAAAAGTTTTTGACTCTTGAACTGATAGCTGAAAGATACGATATGTGTACTGTTGATAGTCTCAAACATATTTTACTCAACTTTAGAAAACATGTAATATTCGGTGCTCTTTTGCAATGTCTCCAGTAGTCCTACTTCTCCATGACAAGGATGACAGTGCCTGATGGATAATTTGACAAAGGTAATTGTCCTCGGTGTTCCTATTTGGCATATGCAAGTTGTTTGATGTAATGTGCATGAGAAAATCATCTTCCGTATGTGGACTGAATGAAAAGTTGTGTTGCACTTTTGTATTTTGGTGGTTTAAGTCAATAAGAGATAAATGTGTGGTGAAAAATTGCAGAATTTCAAGTCGAACAATGGCAAAAATTCAGAGGAGACAATGGGAGAAGTTCAAAGAAAATTCGGACTTGTATAGTAACGAAGGAGGAAGCAGCAGCGCCGCCCGGTCTAGGAATCCAGGTAGCTATCTCCCCCTACACCCTTCCCATGGATCCCTAGATAAGTTCAAATATCTTAGAACAGATAGTTCAACTTGTTTCAACGGCATCTAATGCAGATGGCTTGCATTTTGTGCTCCGTGTGTGTTTGTTCTTATTCCTAAAAGAAGGAAAAAAATGTATTGCATTTGATAGTTCATCCGAATATATATCAACAACGGTGCAATGGCAGAAAAAACATCGGTTCAAAATGTATGTGCAGGAGGTTTGGGAGCCAAAAGGCTGATATTTTGTTGTGTTTAAATTTTTCGGGTGCATGATTGAGCAAGATATAAATAAAAATGATGTATGATATATATTCTTTTCTTGTAGGAGGTTCAAATATTGTCATGGAGCAAGTTCAAGAGTTTAGCCTGCGTGAGTCATCCATCGTCTTCCCACATCTAGCATCAGAGTATCTCCACCCCCTTGTCGCGCACATAGTCCAGGCTGCCGAGCACCTCCTCAGGTGAGAGGGCGGCGAGGCCCTACCATCTCCTGATGATAGCTTTTCGGCACACCCTGTAGATTCACCTCTCACCATGGGACAGAGTCTTCATGTATGAACTAGATCGTCGCCTACAAGCTCTGCTCCAGGTTATCTCCCTCCTCTGTTGTTCTTTCATTAAAAATATTGTAGAATTTTTAATTGGCTTCCATGCGTAAAGAAGCATCAAAAGGGATGCATCATTGATATTAATCCTTTAACAAAAGAGTGCATGAGAACCTGCTCCTGGTTCAGAACAACATGCACTCATACACTTCTTGAAAAAAACAAATTTCAGTTCATAGCACTGGCTCTGGTAGCCGCAGCGCCCCATCTTCCCTGGCTCCCACACCATCGCGCCATCTCCTCCCGGCGGGGCTCCGTCGCCGGAGCGACCTGGCCGTTCACAGCCACCACCCCTGTCTGTTCACCTATACAAAGATGTACAGGCCGAGGTACGTGCTTGCTCATGTCAAGTGATGAAACATAGAGGGCTGGATGAATGGACATTAGCTCGGATGCATTGCTTAGAAGTGGTGTTTGAATCCATTTTGAAGGGTGAAATTCATAGATGTTTTTGTATTGTTATACACAAAAACTAAAATTTTCAGTTCACCTTTGTGTGTGTTTGCAGATCATCTTACATGTCAAGCACCAAACCGACACCCCCACCGCGACTTGTGCTGCAGTTGCTAGTGTGGATGTGTACCAAGTTCAACTACCAATCTACTCCAAGTTCAGGTATATTGTCGTGGATGACCAAGTTCAGGGATGCCTCTCTCCCTACGGCAAGTTGTAATAGTCCTATTTAGTACTACTTGTTAGCATTTTTTAACTCTCTTCATTTCTTTATAATATGTTAGTTCAATTTTGCTAATTCCTACAGTTCTCTAGTTAGAAAACCAATGGATCATTTTTTTTAGTTCATGTGGTCTACAAAATTATTTGACCACCGCCGTTGGCTGTTCTTCTTCAACATCTCCTAAAGTTTAGGTTTTTGTCATCTCATCCTTGTATCTCTATGTATGTTCAATCGTTGCTCACTTAAGAGTTCAAAAACGAAGATTTCGAGAAGTGATCTCTAAATATTTTCTTGATCACTAAACAGGACCAATTTTAGCATGTTTCCTGAAATATTTTAGCATGTTTTATGTTTTCATCGACAAAGTTCACACACTACTGTCTCAAACGTTCAAACATTTGTTTCCCTGATGTTCAAATATTATCATCTAGGAATACATGTTGTAACTTCGAGAGAAATGTTCATGTTGATTACTGCCGTCAAGTGTAAAAGTTTGCCAACATACAATCTATAAGTTCAATATCCAGTACATTAGTTTAGTAGTTGGTACTAACTACTCCAATTTTTTATTTGATGTACCTGTGGTGTCTAGTTTCTTCTGTCAGGTCAATTTCTAAATTTCATCCAGTTCAATTCATATTGTAGCTCCAATTTAGTCCCTGTGGTTAATTGTTGGCTGGTGTGTGTGCAGGGTACCGTGACATTGAGTAGGCGTGAAGTGTATCACTCCAGCACGCTAAACTCCAGTGCATGTCAACATCATCTCCACTGCAATGGAAGCTCCGCCGTTCGAGTTGAGCACTAGTCATCGTCCAAGTTGAGCACTAGGTGCCGTCCAAGTTCAAAGAGGGTTGTATGCAAGTACATAAGTTTGTTTTAGTGAGAAAAATGCGGGGTTTTGACAATGTTCTGTATAATTCATTTATTCAACCTTAGAACTTGGCGATGTTCGGTCTATTTTTCTATGATGAAGGCACACATGAAGTCCTGTGCAATGGTTACCTCCCTAGTGCTTCAAAGATTCGTATTTTGTTTCTTCAAATGTGTTGTGCGCCTGTTTGGTGAGGTAAAACAAAGTAAAATAGTGAAAATGTCATTAAAGACACTTGGAAGTACAAATGTAAAAAATAAATAAGGTCTGATTCTTGTTAGGTAGGAAGTTTGAAGAAGAAAACATAATTTTTTAAAAGAAGAAAATGGTAAAAATGTAAATCCATTCAACTATATAAACCACAAAGGAACGATGGTGATGACACCGTCAGTAAGGATAAGGATGAGAAAGAAAACTAAAAACTAAAACTAAAAGAACATCGATTGGTTATATTTTGAGAAGTACAAACTCTCTAGTACCGTAAGTACCATAAATTAAAAATTAAAAATTGCATCAGTTCTGACTCAAGGGACAATAAATTTGCAAAAAAAACATTGTAGCAGTAAAAGTTCGGAGGAAAAAAGCAATTTAATAATTGGAAAAACCACAAGTTCACAACTATAAAAGTGGCATGTTCAAACATGACGTCTCAGATAAGTTTGGGAAAAGGCTCAAACAAAAGAAAAACCACGAAAATTCAAATGGTAAAAGTTCAAGTCGCAAAATGAGAGAAGTCCAAAACATCGTTGCAAAAAAAAATTAATTGAGTTCTAAAAAAGAAACACACAAAACATTTTCTTTTCAAAAAAAAATATCTTTCAATTCAATGATATAAACCATGCAAGTTCAAGCACTATGAAAACCGTAAACCATTGAAAAGTTATGTGGAAAAGCCATACAAAAAAGAGAGTAAAATCTAGTCTGCGAAAACACGCTCAGTACAAACCCATACGGACATCAAGTCAAGTACTTTTTTTGGAATCATTCAAAATTACTCTATGAAAAATACCTCCTATGTACAAACACACAGAGAGATCAGTACGAGTGCCCCCGCGAGCGCCGCCGTCGTCGCCCGTGCCTCGGTGCCCATCATTGCGCCTAGGGTGGGGCCTAGGTTGCCGAGAGGGAGGCAGGCGGGTGGAAGGATCGGCCTCGAGCAGCTCGGTCGATGGCTGGAGTGGCCGGTGAAACGGGAAGAGAGCGGGAGGGAGCTCCTATTTACTCTTTTAATAAAAACGATCAGTACAACGAAATGACAGCATCAGTACAAACTCTCGAATTCATCAGTTCAACAATAGTAACACGATGGTGTGATGAACTGCTAAAAAGAATAATATTCCCCTCATAAAAGTACAATCAGCTCCCTATGATTTATGGTCATGTCCTTGCAATTGAGCCCCGTCATAAAATACAATCAGCCCTGTGTAATAATCCAAGTACTTTAGTTCACGTACGTGCCCCTCGGGCTCTTGGACATAGGGCTGCATCTCCAAGTGCAGCCCCTGATCCAAACCCATATGCTGTTACGACGTCTCTATCATGTTGTACCACCAGAACTTCAGAACTCGTAGTACTGCAGGTTGTAGAGCATGCGTCGGTGCGGGAACGGCCTCGTCGATGGCGCGATGAGGCCTACCCTGCCGCCCTTGAGGCCTACCCTGCCGCCCTTGAAGTACCTGTCGGGCTTGGTGCCCCAAGAGCAGCTCCTTCGGCTTCCTTGTGCAGTAGAATGCGAAGAAGAGGATGGACTCGATCTAGCTCATCTTGACACTTTCGTGTCGCGTCACGCCCATCTCCTGGAGCATCTTGGTCATTGTCGCGACGACGCCTGCGCACCTGTCACGGTACAGGGACTCGAACTGCGCGTCCTGGTTCTGGACAACAACCCGGAGGATGATGTCGCGGGGCAGAGCCGACGCTACATGTTGTCACTCGGTGATGAGATCACTGGCGGATTCGTGGACACACACACGAGCTGGAGCTTCCAAGACACCATGATGCCGAAGCTCCCGCCCCTGCCACCTGGGATGACCCAGAAGTGTCGTCCCCCATAGCGGCCTTGTCCAGGAGCCTCCCCGTGGTATCCACCATGATGGCGTCGAGGACGTGATCCACGGCAAGGCCGTGCTTCCGCAGTATCAGGCCAAAGCTGCCGACGCTGAGGTGTCCGCCTACGCCGATCATCATGGAAAGCCATGCCTCATCCCAGGGAAGTGATCAAACTCGTCGGCGGCGAACCTTGGGTCGGCTGGCTCGTCCTCTGCCAATAACGTGGAGCTTATGCTCACCCTCCAATGGCTGCACCTTGCTGACGTGATGTTCTTCAATTTGAGAAGAAATCTGGCAAGGGGATTTCGGAGGAGAAAATCAAGGGGATTAGCTTTACGATGTTGGTTATGTGATGGACGAGCAGATGGAACCAGCGATGCGACCTGGAAACACCTCGTGACCCTTTTTTTATTTTGAAAAAACTCAACCGTCAATCTTCATGGTTAAAACAAAATCAACGGATATAAACGGGATGATGTATAGAGAACTATGAAAGCTTCCATTCTTTAATATTAGGTATAGTGTAGGGAGATATGTTTTTTTATGGCAAAGTGTAGGGACATAGTGTAGTGGAGTTTTGAAGGAGGCTGCCTCCTGAGGGCATCTCCGGCCGCGCCCCCAAGAAGGCCTCCCCAGGCGATTTTTTCGCGCCGGCGCCGAAAAAACGGCCCAGTCGCGCCCCCAGAAGCCCGATTTTCGCCAGCTTGGGCCGAAAACAGCGCCGGCGGACCCAGCCTGAACCCGGCGCGCTGGGGGCGCTCGGGGGCGCCGGGCGAACTTTTTTGGCGCGAAGAAACCGCGGGCCCGACGCGTCAGCGACCGGATTACTTCTTGGCCCTTCGTCGTTCTCATCGCCTCGTTTCCCGCGGCGAATCAATGCCAAAGCTGCCGCGCTGCCGCGCCGGTCAGCCTGCGCCATTGATGCTTCACGGGCGGCGCAGTGAAGGCCGGACGACGCGCGTCCCTCGCCCTCGCCTCGCCCGCCACGCGTACGCACGGTGCCACGCGTGTGGGCGGCACGTCGGCCTATATATGCCGCGCCCCGGCGCACTCGGCCGTCTCACACTTCCCCTCCACCGTCGCTCCTCCCTCCCTCTCCTCTCCTCCTTTCGCCGTCTCCAGTTCAAAACCAATGGCTGAACGTTTCCTAGGCGACGGCGCGGCGGCGAACGGCTTCGGCCGCCGCCATCTCCATGAAGACGAGGCTCGCCTCCTTTACGAGGCCGAGTACCCGGTCCCGCCGGACATGCGGGTGCCCGGGGCGTGGAGGATCAGCGCGGGCGGCGTGCCGGTGCCCCCGGTACCCTCCGGCGCGGTGCGGCGTGCGGAGATCGCTCGCATCCGCTCGAACATGTCGCATGCGGCGAGGGAGGCGCCACGGTACGCCCCCGACAGCCCGCTGTGGGAGCCGTACTTCCGCCGCCGTCACGCCCAGCAGCTCGAGGCCACCAACGGCATCGTGCCCTCCGGCAGGCAAAACTCCACCGGCCGGCGTCGATGGTGGGGCGTGCCAGGGCGCACGCTGGACGCCGTCCTCGAGTACATCGAGGGCGGCAACACGCCGCGCCTCGACTACCCCGCTCCCCCTTCCTTTTCATGCCGCCGGGGAAGCTCCTGGACCCCGAGGCGCATGGAGACCGGGGGGTCCTCCTCTTCGTCCGGCGGCTCGCCCTGCCTCCGCCCCGTCAAGGCGGAGCCCCAGGACACGCCTGTGGCCGCGCGCACCCGCAGCGCCGGCGTCCGTATCGGCGCCCCCGCCTCGCCACCGACCGGCCGTTTTGTCCTCGTCGAGCCCAAGTCGGAGCCCGGCCTCGTCGAGCCCAAGCCGGAGCCCGGCCTCACCGCGGAGTGCGAGGAGATAGCCCGGCGCGGCTTCTCCGACGAGGACGCCATGCAGTGGGCGCGGGACGACTACCTCCGCGAGGAGACGGTCCGGCAGTGCCGGGCCCTGGAGGAGATCGCCGCCCGCAAGTGTGGGCGCGAGGACGAGCACGGCGTCGTGATCCTCGACAGCGACGACGACGACGCCCCCGGACCTTCCAACCCGCCGCGCCAACCGGGGGAGGGGTGCAGCAGGGACGGCGGAGGTTTAGGCGGGGGCGGCAGCGGCGACGACGACGACGACGACGACGACGACAACGGCGGCGGCGACTACACGCGGTTCTACAGCCTCCTCGGCATGTAGCCGCGTGGGCGGGCGGCGAGGCGAGCGGCGAGGGAGACGTCGGGAGTAGCCCACGGTTTTTTTTTTTGTAAAATATGTTTAAGTTTGAACGAACTCGCCGAAGTTTGCAATGAATTTGCGCCGTGTTTGTGCCGTGTTTAAATTTTTTAAAATACCGTGGGCGCCGCGACTGGGGGGCATCACGCCCCCAGTGCGCGGTTTAGCGCCGGTGCGCCACCAGGGGGCGATTTTTTGCCCCTCCTGGGGGGCCAACGGCTGGAGATGCCCTGACTCCAACTTTTGCTTGGCACATGACGATTGTTCAATCGGTTTTATAAAAATTGTCTTCGACCTGCCTTTGACGTACATGCAAAGTATATGCAGTGACCCATGCGTTGCAACGGGGAAATAATTGATTTTGTTTCTAGCTGATAAGCATAACTCAAAGCTCTCAATAGGTCCATATCATATATTTGAACACATCACCTAATCACAACGTATCCGAATGTGGGCAATCCCATGACACTGAGCTTGCCCCACATGTCGTACATGTCATTGCACCCCTGCAAGGGAATATTTCAAAACATTAAAACACTAATATTATTGAAATGGGCGTGATGGTTGTCCTGCAAGATTCACTCTGTGCATCTGGTCCATACGCCTTCCCTCATTTCCTACCCGTTTCTTCACAACACCCGTGATTTACTTATCAAATCAGGATTGGTCGGATCGAGGAACCGGGTCACAACACATTGCCGGGGATGGAAGGCACACTGAGAGCAGAGTTGGTCAGTGGGAGGGTAGTACGTAGAAGCCGGAAGGGGCATGGCAGGATTAGGAGTTTGGTCATTCCTTCAGATGTTGCAATTGTTATCAATTATGGTAATTTCATATACTTGCATCTGGCACCCCTCCTGGCAAGCTAGGTATGGGCGTAGCCTGCTAACGAACACAACACATAGATGCAATACCGTAGCTAAACAAAATCTATGATTGAAAGTATGTCCTTGTGTTTAAATTTCAGATAGATCACGTACTCCCTCCGTAAAGAAATATAAGAGCGTTCAGATCACTAAAATAGTGATCTAAACGGAGAATGGCGTTTTGGAGGCCGAGCTCCATGGAGCCCTTTATGTTTGAAAAATTCAAATTCAAACTTTAATGTTTCAAAAAATTCTGAAAAAAATATGCGTGTACGTAAAGATGTAACCCACATGTGTGTAAAACTTCATGATGAAATAACTTGAGTTGCGACCTGTATAAAAAAGACAAATTCATGGCATGAGAGGATGAATAGTATCATGTGTTAAACAACCCCATATTTGTTTATTTTGCACAGCCCTCATTTCAACGTATTTTGCCCTGAAAATTTACACACATGTGTGTTATGCCTTCATGTATATCTGTGTTTTTTTTCAGAATTTTTTGAAACGTAAAAATATGAATTTTGATGAAATTTGAAATTTGAAATTTGAATTTGGAGGCCTCATTGGAGCTCGGTCATCAAAAGGGATTTCTGATCTAAACGCTCTTATATTTCTTTACAGAGGAAGTATCAATGATATGCCCCTCAGGCCTCCGGTGGCTCGTTTCCCTCACGGAGTCTCGTAGTATACTTCTCAGCCACTCCTTGTCGTATGGTCTGTAGTCCTCTACCTGTGCGTTACTGTATGAAATATTAAAGAGTTATGATTTCCTAAAGTAAGCATCACAGTGAGCTTGGTCCAGTGGTCGACCCATGTGGTCGTTTACTTGGGTGTTACGAGTTTGACTCCCGATTCTCCCGAATAAACCTCACACAGTAATTTTTCCCTTCGCTTTTTGCTTCTCAGCAGCTTGTTGGGCCGGCCCAGTTCGTGTCCGCGCGGGCACCAGCGGCGCGAACCGGCGCCTACAGCGCCAACTAGGAGCTCCCGTACAAGTTAGTACTATTCTAGGGGAGGTCCTATTGAACGCGCTTTGCGTCAAAATGTCGTTGAAACACACAGGGGCGCAAACTAACTGGGCCGGCCCATCGCGCTGTATCGGTGGAAAGAAAAGAAAGAAAAAAGGGGAGAGAAGGAGCGATGGAAACTCAAACCTGCGACCTACAGCTTTGAAGTGCATGCTCCCAGCCACTCCACCTGACTAGCATTGATTGTAGCAAACCAATGCGCACTTTTAATAACTGGCACAACCATACAACCGGACTTATCTACTGTATCAAACCAGAATTACACACTGTAGTGAACATCTTAAAAGAAATTGTACATTTTTTCTGAAAGTGTATATTTTGAAAAAGTGCGACCATTTTTTTCATTTCTGAACATATTTTGTACACAGGAACAATTTTTTGCATATGTGCACAAAAAAATTGAAACTGCAGAAAATGTTTTTGAAAAACATGAACCATTATTTGAAGTTGTGAACAAATTATGAAATCCCGAACAAATTGTAAACCACGAACAATTTTGAATTTTTGAACAACTATTTGAAAAATGGAACTTTTTATGAAATTACAAAAAAATGAAACCGCGAACATTTTTTGAATTTGTGAATATTTTTTTTTGAAAATGGAACTTTATGAAATATCTAAAAAAATTAAACCACGGACATTTTTTGAAATTCCTTAACATTTTATCAAACACGAACATTTTTTGAATTTTAGACCAATTTTTGCAACCGCAAACAATTTTTGCAATGTCGGAAGTTTTTTTTTGAAATAGGAACATTTTCTAAATTTGTGAACTGAACAAATTTTGAAGTAGACGAACATTTTCTAAAATTCTTGTACACTTTTTCAAATTGTGAACATATTTTTAAAGTAGAACATTTTTTAGAAACCTAAAAGGTTTGAATTAAAATAAAATAAAAATATCAACTTGAAAAAGAAAAAAATGAAAAAGAGACAAAGAAGAAAGAAAGAAACAGCAAAAGGAAAAGAAAAGAAGAAAAATAAAGAAGAAAAATAAACAGATTTTTGAGTGTCAGAACGAATTTTCAGAACGTGGGCAATTGAAAAATTCTAGAACAAAATTAAAAACCTGGAACATTTTCTCAAGTTTCCGTACATTTTTTGAAATTGCGGAAAAAATTTGAAAACATTAAAATTATAAAAATTTGCGAACACTTTTTTCTAAATGGATATTTTTTAAAATTTCCTTAATTTGTGAAAAAAACTTAAAATGCGAACATTTTTCAAATTTCTGAACATTTGTTGAAAAAATAAAATACAAGAGAAACAGAAAAGGGAAAAAACCGAAAAAGAAAACACAAGGGAAAAAACAGACAAAAACCGGTTCAGAGAACCTTCTGGGAGGTTCCCAAGATGCATAAAACCAGACAGAACTGCTAGAAGGTTCCTAAAACCGAATCACGTAATTGGGCCGGCCCAGTACATGTGATCCCGCTCGCTCCTGTGTGCGTTTGCTCGGCATTTCTGTTTCAAACAGCAAAAAAGGCACACCAACCAAGTATTGAACCAGCGATCTCCACATTGGGCAAAGCTACAATAACCACTACGCCTACTTCACTGAACTGTCGCATTACATACTTTTCTGGTTTTTGTTCATGACTTCTTTCCTTTTTTCTTTTCCCTTTTTCCTTTTTTCCTTTTTTGTTTCTGTTTGTTTATTTTTTTCCTTCTTCCTGGTTTGATGTTTTTGTTTCAAATTCATGAACTTTTTTCTTGAAAATCGATGAACTTCTTTTCAAATTCAATGAACTTTTTACTAATTTGATGAACTTTTTTCAAACTCAATGAACTTTTTTCAAACTCTATGAACTTTTTCATATTCGATGAACTTTGTATTAATATTCATTAACTTTTTTTCATATTCAAGGAACTTTTTTTTCAAATTCTATGAACTATTTTTCAAGTTCGATGAACGTTTTTGAAAATCCATTCACTTTTTTTTAATTAGTATTAACGTTTTTTCCAAATTGATCAACCTTTTTCTTCAAATTGATGAACTGTTTTCATTTTTGATGAACTGGTTTTGAAAATCGTGAACTTTTTTTCTAATTCGATGAACTTTTTTTAAAACTTGATGATTTTGTTTTCAATTTGGATGAGATTTTCCCAAATTTGATGAAAATTTTAAATCGATGCACTTGTTTCCACTTCTGAACTTTTTCAAATTTCATGAACTTTTTTCATATTCGACAAATTGTTTTTTCAAAGTTAATGAACTTTTTTTCAAACTCACAATCTTTTACATATGTTGTCTTTTTTTTGAAATTCGTAAACTCTTTTCGAGTTTGCAAATTTTGTCAAAATATATTGAACATTTTTGTAAGTAATGGACTTCTTTTGAATTCATGAACTTTTTTTTGATTACCTGAACATTTTTTAATTTTGGTGAACTTTTTTTTTGCATGTTCGTGAACATCATTTTTGAAATATGTGAACATGTTTTTAAATAATTGAAAATCTAAACATTATAGTGGACCACGCAATAAATAGTGCGCCTACCTTTCTATTCTTCAAGGTTTCGCACTGTCATGGCGTGAGTTCGAATCCTGCAGCGTACGCATTTTTTGCGGGGGTTTTCTTGGCGCTGCGCGCTCGTGGGCCGGCCCACCGAGACGCTGCTGCGAGCGCCAGTTGCAGCAACCGCCGCCTGCAGCGCTGTATAGGAGGGGAGCTCCTAACCGGCGCCTTAAGCGCCGGTTCAGGAAGCTGGCGCTCACAGCCGCGCCTGCTGGGCCGGCCCACGACACGCCTTCTATACCACGAAAAAAAAATCCCATCTATACCACAAAAAAATCCCCTAAAAAGTGTTGCTCCCGTGAGGAATCAACCACGCGACCTCCGGTACATGTCCCAGTCAACTAACCACTAGTGCAACCAATCAATCATGGATATATTCAGCGCGCATGAATTAAGAATAATCAACGTCACGCTATTTATTGCGCACAGATTTTGGGAAACATAATTTTTTTCGGGACGAAATTTGAAAAAATTCACAGATTTCAAAATAAATCACGAATTGAAAAGGTTAACGAACTAAAAAAATCATTGATTTTAAAAAAGTTCATCAATTTTGACAAATAGTTCATCAATATCAAAAAATTTTGTTTGAATTTAGAAGAAAGTTCAATGAATTTGAAAAATGGTCATCGAATATGAAAAAAAGTTCATCAAAGTTGGAAAAAGTTCATCAAATTTGGGAAAAAAAATCATCGAATTTGAAAAAGGTTCATCGAAATCTAGAAAAAGTTCATTGAATTTGAAAAAAGTTCATGGAATTTTAAAAAATGTATTTTTCGTTTTTTGTTCATGATTTCAAAATGTGTTCATAGTTTTTCAAATTTATTCACTTTTTAAAATTTTGTTCACAATTTTAAATTGTTCCGTGTACATAAAAAAAATGTTCAATGGGTATTTAAATGGTTTTTCAGCGCATATCATAAAATTGTTCAATGTGTAGTTAAAAATTGTTCAGATTATATTACAAAAAATTTCAATGTATAAAAGTTGTTCATCTTATATCAAAAGAATGTATAAATATGTTTTAAATTATTTCAATGTATATCACAAAAATGTTTGCTGTGTAGTTAAAAATTGTTCATCGTACACCAAAAAAATGTTCAATGTATATTTGAAAATTGCTCATCGTATATAATTTTTTGTTCAGGTTTTCAATAATTTTTCACGTTTTAAAAAAATATGGAATTTGAAAATTTTCATTGAGTTTTAAAAAAAATCATCAATTTGATAAAGGTTCATCAAATTTGAATAAAAAATTGCACATTTACGAAAAAAAAGAAAAAGGAATAAAGAAAAGAAAAATGAAAAAAGAGCAGGAAAAAGGAGAAAAAATCTCGCGACCTGGAAAAACAATAAAAGAGGCAAAAGAGGTTTGCAAACAGCAAGTGGTTCTTTGCCTAGTGGTAACTGCGCTGATGTCTAAACGGAACATCCCAAGTTCGAACCACCGCACTCATGCTTTTTTGATTGATGCAATTTTAACAGAAAAAGAAGAAATGGGCCGGCCCAGCCTGGCGCGGGGGGTATGCGCCCGTTTGCGTGCAGCGAAGAAACGGGCGCAACGGGGGCAGGTACAAATTTGTTAATACTCACTGCAACTCTTAGTTTACTCTTAGTTTCGTTTAGTCCCACCTCGCCGGCACACGTGGTGGAGTTGGCCCAAGAAGCCATAAAAGGAGAGGGAGGACAAAGTTTCAAATCATATCTTTCTCGACCTTTTGGCTAAGATCAAGTGCAGTATCTGTTTGATATGTGGGCTAAGTGTCAGGGAGGGTCCATCAGAATAGCTTGCTATTGGGGCCCTCAAGTGTAGTCCGGGCGTTGCACCCTATAACCAAATAAAACCCAAGAATTCTCCTTTGATGGAAAAATAATTTGCTTGAAACAGTGCTTCCAGCCTGAGATCAAAGGCAATGCAGCATAGTAAATGGCTTAGTGAGTACAATAGATGCATTCTATGCTGATGGTGAGGACATGTTTGGCAGTTTTCTATGTCAATCAGAGCGAGCAGTTCACACCAAGTTGGTACTCTGCCGTCACCGGCGATAGCTCTCCGCAGTCGTTCGCTATGTGCGCCTCTTCCGTGGCGGTGGCGCCCATCAGGTCCTGCACCACCTCCGCCATCGCCGGCCGGAACTCAGCCTCCCGCTGCACGTAGGCAAACTCCATTACGACGACAACGCAGCAGCCCAAGAAAACGAGAAACCAAAGTAAGGACGAGCTTTAGTTACCTGCACGCATCTGCTGATGATGTCCGCGAACCGTGATAGGGACCTGACCGGCACCGGCGTGCCCCGGAGGCGTGGGTCGGCCATCCTGCGCAGAGCGCTCAGATCGTGCAGCCGCGCGCCAGCCCACGGCACCAGGAGCCTCTCCCCTCGCGGCCGCACATTGTCGTAGGGCCTGCGCCCCGTCAGGAGCTGCAGCATCACCACACCGAAGCAGTACACGTCGCGGCCTGTGGCCGCCTCCGTCGTTGCGGCTTCTTCCGGCGGACCGACGTAGCTCAGTGCGTCGTCTTGCCAGTCCGTAGTAGTTCCTGACGCTGACGGTGGCGCGAACGGGGCGAGGCCGCATCCGGACACGCGCACCCGCGCCTCGCCGTCGACAAGGACATGCTCCGGCCTGAAATGTCCGTGGACAACGGCGACATGTCCCTCCTGGCCGCCGCCACCGTCATGGAGGTATTCGAGAGCCTTGGCGGCCTCGAGGGCCACGGCGATCCGAGCTTCCCACAGGAACTTGCTGCCGGGATCGGCAGTGTCGCTGCTGCCGCGGTGGATCATGTCGTCCAATGTGTGTTCGCTGAAATATTTGTACACGAGCAGCCTCTGTCCGTGCTCCACGCAGCAACCCACAAGCTCTTCTATGTTGGGGTGTCGAAGGTCGGCGATGGTCCGAACATTCTCCAGAAACACGTCAGCCGCCATTTTCGTAGCCGTGTCGCGAAGCTTCAGCACCGCAAACTAGAAGAAATGTGATCATGGGAAGATGATGTCAATAACACCACAAAGTTTCCAACAGGAAAAAGAGATGGTACTCTGCTACTATAAAGAAACTGAATATGATACAATTAGGAATGAAAGTTCTACATACAGTTCAATTTACCTTGCATTCTGGGCGCTCTGCAAGATAGATATTGCCGAACCGAGTTTCTCGCAGAAAATTCTCAGCGCTGAAGCTGTTGGTGCACTGTTGCAGATATGCAACAGTGAAGAACTTGAAGGAAACCGTCGAGGGTTTGCCTTCTTCTGACCCCCGCTGAACATTCTTATCTGAAACAATGCTTGGCATGCTGTAGTTCTTGAGAGGTGTATGTGCCGATAAACCCGACACCTTTGTGCAATCTCTCAGAGTGCTCCCCACAATGTCATTTGCAGCGACTTCAATGATCAAAACAACAATGGACATTGATATCAGAATATGTAGGTTCTTAATTTTCAGGATAAAATTTCAGCATTGTTTTTCATGTACCTGTACTGTGTTGTTTGTCAGGGTTGGCAGTTGCACCTAGCTTAGGAGGCTTCCTTGTCCAGATTGCCACGCTCCTCGCAATTGCGCTCAGGTGCCCTTCCCGAGTGGACATCTCCTGCCGCCTTCTCAAGGTTGCGAACACGATTACAACGACAGCAATGGTCAATAAACTGGCAGCGAGAATGCTGAATCCGGCAGCCTTTGCCGGAAACACCTTGTTGGCGTGCCTCCGAGGAGCCCCACCGTGTGTAGTGTCCTGTGGAGTAACTGCTGGAATTACAGTAATGTGAGGATGTGCAGCTGGAGAAGGAGACGACGTCGCCGGAGTCGGAGAGGAACCAGGGATCGGAATGGTGAAATGGTTGCCATTTCTTCTGCAGAAAATTCAGGCAAGATTATTGATTTGTTAGGCAGGCAGCAGTTAGCCAAGCTCTTTTGGTTCTTGAATCTCGATAAGAGAGGATGGAGTTCTTACAGAAATTTTGGGATGTTCAGCATCTTCTCTGGGATTGATCCTGCGAACTGATTGTTCTCCACATTCCTGTAAACGGTCACATAATCAAGATTCAGGAATGGGCATGCGGGAAATGCAGTCAGACCTTTGTTTCATGGAAATGTTTTTTCCCTCTCAACAACATGCAGGATTTTGCACGTTATCTCGTCAAGGAGTAGAGTGATCATCATATTTCACAGTATGAGCTAAGGAGGTATCTGTGTAAATAGGTAAAGCAATTACAGGTCTTTCAGGGGAAGATCACGCAGCACATCGAGTGTCCCAGTTAGGCTGTTGTTCTGCACATGCCTGCAGCACATTGCAAATTCAGAAAAACAATGCATTTAACCACAAACTACCAGGAAAAGAGTATCACTGCATAGTACTCCCTCCGTTCGGAATTACTTGTCTCGGAAATGAATGTATCTAGAACTAAAATACGTCTAGATACATCCATTTCCACGACAAGTAATTCCGAACGGAGGGAGTACTAATTAGGAAGCATAATACTCAGCTACCCACAGTGCTGAAAGGGATTTGAGCATTGCCATTGACTCCGGCAGCTCACCGCCGAGGTTGTTTGATGACAGGTCCCTGCATGAACACAATCCAAAAACAATGTCAATAAATAAACTGAAGTGGTAGTGGACAGAAAGTAGAACTGAAATATGATGTAAATTCACAAACAATCTTGTAACAGCAGTGAGCTTTCCGAGTGCCTCGCTCAGCTTCCCTTCTAGACCCGCGCCTTTGAGTGCTCTGTCAGTTTCAACAAAAAGCTTTTCTGTGATTGGCTAGTGCATGAAGCTCGGCATGGTACAAGAGATTCTAAAAGAACAGCTAACATTTCGGTTATGTTGGGGCCGAGGCACTGCACCCCTTGCCATGCCTCCTCGCAAGGGTCTCCTCCCGAGGCAGCCCAGCCACGGAGGTCCGGCGAGCCCAGTGACGCGTACAGCTCGTTCACAGCATCAACTGCACCAGCAAAATAAGAGGAAAAAATGACTTAGCATACATGCATTGCACTGCAAGACTCAGAAAAGTTTTGCAGATTCTTCTCACCGTCTTGCTGGTTGGTGTAGGAAGGGGCGAAGAACGGCATGGGGAACGGGAACACCAGCGAATGCGAATGCTCGAGCAAGCAGAAGGCGAGCCACAGGAGCATCCACATCTGCACTCTTCCTTGCATTGGCTCCATGGATGGATCTTGATTCAAGGTGCAACACTGGCGGCAACGACAAGCAAGAAGATGATAATTAGCAGCCAGAGCCAGGCAAGCATATATACATAGAAGAGTGGCTGTGTGATGGATTTTCTTAAGCACCAGCATGCAGTATAGTATTATATGATGAGTTTCTGGTCACCTACCTGTTGACTCACTCGGTGGTTGGCAACTTGTGCCAATGGGTCACTCCTTTTCGTGCGTTTCTTGTGACATGCTCTGCAAGTTATCCCTTGCAAACGAAATCAGACAAGCATGATTGGGGAGAAGTTCTAGTGCTGCCCAGCCTTATAGAAAAGTGTTCTCAATCAAAGACATGCCCAACTGGATAAGAGGTGGAGTATTTGCAGTCAATAAACATGACAGCAACCATTAAAAAGCATGTCCTGCATAAACACTACAACAATGGGCATATGTGTGGGATCAACCAGGAAATGTAAGGTGTCTCGCTTACAAGATGAGGATATCTGAATGTTATAGGATGAAGCAAGAAGCATGTTTTTCTTTTTTGCAGAAGCCTCAAAAATCAAAATGCGACTTGAACATGATCACTGTTGCTTTCCTGACTCTGAAAAGGCACCAAACAAAACACTCGCACACTGAAAACAGCATGGGCAACAATAACCTGTAACTAATCATCAGATCTTAAAAGCAAGATGATGCATGAGCATGCTGAGCAGAGCATGATGTGGCTGCAAACATGACCAGGTTAATGACTGAACAAGGATAAACAGACAATGTCATGCTTCCAACACAAAAGTACAGTACAACTCTCATTGGAGATAGAGTTCAACAAATTCAGCTTGTTTACAACATGTCTTTGCTTAAAAAAGCCTAATACAACCATAGAAAGTACATGATGGCTAATTCTTAATGAATAATACCAAGGCTTGAGTGCTATATCTAGTGAGCATATTTCTCAGCACCATCATGTCCATCCTCCATTTCATCAAAGGCATCAGATACATGGCCCAAGTACAAGAACCCCTGAAACAAAGCGAGTTGATCCCTGCAGATATATTCAGTTAAAACTCATAATAGGCAAGTCACCCAAATGCAACAGAAATATGCTTCCATAGTTTCACAGTAATGCCTTTCAAGTGAAATTGAAAAAATAGTAATTTCCAAAAAAAATATTGAAAAAACAGTACAGTTTAAAACTAAATGCATAAGCTGCCGGTTCATGCTTTCAAATGTTCCATAGCCATCATATATTCTTATTTCAGTTAGGAAGCAGTATACAACAATAGTAGCAGGAACATAAGATGTGAATGGTAAATTAAAGCCTTTCCAAAAATGTGAATGGCCCTCAAACATTAACTGATGAGCATAATACGCAAATTTGGTGCGATAGAGATGCCTTTCCTCCTATGAAATGAATTTGTTTTCTTTAACTGGCAGGTTGCATGACAACTATCGAACATGACAAAAATAAATCATGACCACCTTTCATGGCTAGATAGGTTCTCAAAATAGCATGAAACAATAACTCTCAGCATGCATAATTAGGACAGTGAAGCACGCCAAAAATTAAAAAACATGGTTAACGGGGGAAGTTCCCTCCCTTAACTACATGTTGTTTTTCTCTAATAGAGATCGACGAGGGAGCTCGTCGTTTCAAAACAAAAACAAAAAACAAAATCTGTATGCTGTTTAGGTAGAAGTGAGGCATCCTGCGGAGGCCACGACTCGAGCACGGATGCGTGAGCTCTCATTGGCATATGCTCTAACCAATTTGGCCACTGCTCTGTTCTTAAAACTAGACCAATAGGGATTAGCCCCTGTGGCAAATTAATTAAGAAGAAACAACCCATTCACACCATGCGGAGCCTAGGCTCGAACGCGGGTGGCGGGCTGGGCACGCAGACGGACGCGCGCCACTAGCCAACTGGCCAACACACGGTTCCCAAAGCACGCCAAATATAAACAAAATAAACTTACCACTTCATCATATACTCGGTTTTGACAACGACAGGGGGAAGCCAAAGTAGCAGTGAACATCTTCTTTATGGAAGAATTGCCTCCTGCTCCTACAAACCTTAGTAAGTTCAGAAGTCTTGACATCCAATGCAAAATAATCTACATTCCACTCAGTCGTCAACAAGCTCATAGGGACGCTTTCAACAAAGTCCAGCTGATCTTCTGTAGTGGCTCCAAGGAATAAGAATCCCTCAGCTGCACCCACAGTGAAATAGTCATACTTGCCGGGCAACGGTATAATATTCTCCAGCTGACATTCCTTGGAAGACTGGCCATTATTTTGCTGAGTGGTATGATAGAGATCAAAAGAGCCATTTGGAGTGTGATCACCAACGAGAGAAAACATCTCAAGGGCTCCTTCTCTACCCACAACAATGCGAGGCAGACTTCTACTCTGGCCAGGCCGGAATCGGGATGGCACATAGATGTCGACAACGTCCTCGTGCTGGCCAGGCAGACATCTGAGGTTCATATGGTAGCCAGTACGATCATCGACAATGCAAAACTCCATTTTCCTTGTGTCCAACACAAGCAGCTTGTCGTTAAAAGTCGATGTTGAGTAGTAGGAGCCGCGCGCACAGTCAAAACAGGACACGCCACGGTAATCGCAACCTCTGAAGTTTCGCCATATCTGTGGCTGGCTGCCCAAAGAGCTCCAGCTGACAGTTGCGGCTATGCACCATTCTCCTGTGACGGAAGAGAATAGAAATGCAACCAGCTTGGTTTCGTAGTTAGCCAAGCATATCACCTTGAACAATGTCTCATCCTCATCCTCGGCAATGGGCATGAGTGAATTGGTTACAGGGCGGCCTTTCTCCTGGAGTGCCAGGTTCCCGGGAACGGGTGGAAGCAGCGCGTAGCCACGAAACAATGGATCGCAGACGGCAAGGTGTCTGAAGGCCTCCCAAATTTGTCCGTCTTCGAGAAGGACACGGCCATCCCGGGCATCGCACGGGACCCACACGTGCCCCTCGCCGTGTTGGGGGACGAAGGAGTAGGTGAAATCGGCAGCGTCGGCGAGGGCACGGGCGAGCGGGGCGGAGGGGTGGGGCGCCTAGGCGGGGTGGAAGCCGCCTTCCTCACCCACGAACCCCAGGAGCGGCGGCGGGTGGCGTTTGCGGTAGCTGCGAAGGAAGGAGCGCTCGGTGATGATGCGGCGGAAGGAGGCGCGGGCGGTGCAGGCGCGCGCGAGCTCCGCCGGGGTGGGCAGGCGGAGGAAAACCTCCTCCAGGAGCTCGTCGCCGAGGTCTGTGAGCAACAACTGAGTCCGGTGTTCGGCGACCGGCGCCGCCGTCGAGGCCATGGAAAGCAGCCAATCGGCCGCCGCTCAGGGGACGGAGTAGTGGGCGGTGCGCTGCGAGCGTGGTTAGGGTTTTCGTCGGAGATAGCAGGGCCGCCGCAGTTTTTTAGGGAGTGTGCTGGACCTGGAACGAGGTGAGTGGGGAATGGAACGGCGGATCGAGGGAAAAAAAGAACCAAACGAATTTCCTAGGGTTCCGGGCGGGAGGGCGTGTGCCTCGTTTGGTTCAACTTTCTTTTTTTTTTGAGGTTTTTTGGTTCAACATTTTAGGAGTATTTTTTCCCCTAAAAAAGGGAGTATCTTATTCCCAAAAATAAGGCCGAAGGAAAATTACCATGTGAGGAGAGGAAAAATCCAGTGCGTGCTGTCTTTTTCGTTCTATCGAACGGCCTCTCGGCGATCTTCTCCGCTTCCTTCCGCCCGGAGTTCACCCATATCACCTTGAAGGTCGTCACACCCTCGTCCTTGCCAATGGGTGCGAGTAAGGGCTTGAATCCTCGTGATTTCTCCTCGACCGCCAGTGCTAGGTCCATAGGTATGGGTGGAAGTAGCACGTAGCGTCGTTACAATGGATCACACACCACGAGGTTTGTGATGATTTCCCCAGATGCGCTGCCCTCGAGGAGGACGCTGTTCGCACACGAACACGTCACCGTGTACCTCCAACGCCGAGGGTGATACACCGCAACTTACGTCGAAGGAGACCCGTCCGGATGCGCGGTACGCAAGCAATCCGGCGGGTGCTTTTGAAGACCCGAAACCCCACACGCCCGGGAGGAACCCCGTCAGGGCGCGCAGCGGCTATGGGCTGCCCTAGGTCGGCCTGACCGCCCCTAGGGCCTCGAGGTTCGCCGCCCTGCAATGAAGAAGAACGAACGAAGAACGAGGAAGAAGAAGAACTAGGGTTAAGGAGAAAAGATAAAAGATAAAAAGTGGTAGATTGATTGATCGATTGTGTGTTGTTCAATCGGCCGTCACCCCTTAGGTATATAAGAGGCGGCTGGACTTCCCGTGCAAGGAAAAACCTTGGATTCACGTCCAAAACCCTAGTCAAATTCGGATTGGTTTTGTCCGAACTTTCCAAAACTGTTCGGTTTAAACTGGCTGCACCTTGCGGGTCTTTTTTGTGGTGGTAAACGATCTCGGATGGAAACGATCCCAAAAGTAATCTTGACCGTTTCGACGAGACGAACAACTTTTATGTTGAACGTTTTTTGATCAGAGGTCATCTTGAGAGTCAAATCGGTCGCGCAAAACAGGCTATCCCTCGCGCTACCCATCAGACAGGGTGTCTGGTGGGGCGCGCCAGTTTTTGCCTCCTGACAGGGCTGTATTCCGATGGCTCTAACTTTTGCATACGAATTCGGATTGGAACAATTTTTATATCAAAATCGATCGTTTCGACGAGACGAAGACAATCCATGTAGATAATGTTTCCATTTGAGGTCTTCTTGGGGGCTTAATCAGCCAAACTGTACTATGAATATAAGATCTTAGTACTTTGAGCATAGTTTCGGCCTTCGAGATGAAATCGGACTGCGATGACCCAAACTTCAAAGATGTTCATATCGATAATACGGAACTCTTTCATGAAGATCACTTCTCCATTTGAGGCCATCTTAAATAAGTTATTGACCGTGCCAAAATTTGGTGTCAACAGACGCGGCCGCTGCGGGGACAACAGGAGCTTTCATCACTGGGCTTGGGGATGAAGGAGTATGTGAAATCCGCGGCATCGGCGAGGGCACGGGCGAGCGGGGCGAAGGAGGGGGCGCATGTGCGGGTTGGAAGCCACCTTTGTCGTCGATGAGTCCGAGGAGCGGGGGTGGATGGCATTTGATGAAGCAGTGGAGAAAGGAGCGCTCGGTGATGATGCCGCGGAAACAGGGGCAAGCGGTGGAGGCGCGGGCAAGCGCGGCAGGGGTGGGCGGGTGGAGGAAGATCTCCTCCAGAAGTTTGTCGCCGAAGTTTTGGGGTAAAGACTGAATCTGATGTTCGCGATTGGCGGCCACGCCGAGGTCATGGCGTGCGGCCAATCGGCCGTTAATCCGCCCGGGTGGAGAGTGACGGGATTAGGGGCTAAGGTTTGGTTGGAGTTAGTAGATGGGGGAGCGAGTACCTAGTAGTGTGTGTGATGGGCTAATGGCGTTGCTTGTTGTGGAACGAAGAATGAAGAATGGAAAGTGGGGGGAAATAATTTGGGATTTATTTATGCATTTTCAAATGGTGCAAAAGAAGTCACCCCAGTCTATTTGCATTCTTTAAGGATCTATTCAGTGTTGGGCACAACGGCTGGTAACACAATTTACTCTACGATGCAATGTTCGACACCATGATTCTTATAATGGCATGAAGGTGGGGATTGCTTCTTTTTTTGTCGATGTGATGATTGGTGTCAAAGGGAGGAAGGGAGGAAGCTATGTGCCCATGTCTAGTCGCAGAGGCTTCGAGTCGGTGGCCGCGTCACCCATGGCCAAAAGAGGCGGCAAACAAAGGAAAGGGAAAAATTGGAAATGGGAAGTAGCATCAAAGATGTCGACATCGGCGGCAGCAACGTCAGAGGAGGCGATGACGGGACGACCAACATCATCAGAGATTCAGAGGAGTTGACAGTAGGGCGGCGGGAAAGGAGGGACAACCATCCGGCCATGCGACCAGCGACGACAAAAAACATACAGGGCGACGAGGTGGTTTGTGGCATCGTCAAACGGAGAGACGGGAGGGATACGTGGGATGGAGCAATGTGTGAATGAACAACAGCACCTCCATACCAGTATAATTAGTATGGAGTGGCACCACCAACCACTATGCACCGTCGATGACGCCTACTCAATAACATGGTGCCCAATGCATGGATACACAAGTCATAAAGCGTCGACCGACACATGGTGTCTACCCTCACGTTGGCACCATAGAGAAGTTACCCTATGACATGGCCACCATGCATTGCACCAACAACACCAACGCCACCCACTATCCTTGTAGACACCACCACACCACCAGGGGTCGAGGGCTCGCATGAGGACATCTCCAACAATTTATATGTTAGCTTGTTGGTAAAATATGTCATGTCATCAATCAACACCTTAACATACAACACATTCAATGGGTTGTATCTAGTTTGCCTAATAGGATGTGAGATAATAAATAAGGTACTCTCTCATTCTACACTGAAGCTTGTGTAAGGGGTGTTGGTTCATATACATACAACCTTCCTCTCTTTTCTTATTTATTGTATGACATATCATCAAAAATTCTATGTGACAAAGTCCACCAACAACTATCTTACAACCATTGAAGGTGCCATGATATCCTCCGAAGCGTTGGGGCTGCGGAGCAATGCACATACATCAATACAATTGCGACACTGCAACTATATTATGAAAATACCTACTCGTAGAATCACACTTGCCCCATGTACCGCCCGATGAATGGAGCCGTTTGTGTCATAATTAAGAAGCATAAGATAAACCTACAATATATTGCCTATATACAATAATTGTTATGACCATCTGGGTGAATGAATTATTAATTATAATGCATATGCTTCTATTTATGTGCCACTTAGGTTTATAAGAAACGCTAATATATGGCCCGTTCAGTTTCACACATAAGAAGCACTCTAATTTTTTTACTTTATGTTTAACCTTTTGATTAATTATTTAAAAATATATATTTTTTATATTATTATTTAATCGTACTTGACTGCAACTAGGAAAACTAGTTAGCACAAAACAGAAGAAAAAAAATAGAGATCACTAGAAATTATCACAACAAAAACATTTAACCATTTATTTAGCAGACTCTTTTATAACTAATGGATTGCAGTCATTTTTATTGCAGTTATATGTTCATAATTGTATCTAAACAAATCATGGTTGTTAGATCGTCTCACATGTCTTCATCGTTAAATCTAATATATTTTTAAAAATTAAAGCTTTACTAATTTGAAATAACCATTACATTATCTATAAGGAGAGGTACAATTTCACTCGAAGGCTCCTCAACCCATTCCGTGTACAATGTTCAGGACTAGTAAGAAGAAAATCACAAGAAATATAATAACATCCGTAAAACATTGCCGCCGCCACCTCCGGGGAATGCCCTCCATTTTTTATGGTATCAATATTCTCCAAATCGGAGTTAATAAAAAAAAGGAGGTTGCAATATGCCTTTTGCGCAAAGGATAGCCCGAATCTCAGTGCCAAAATTTTAGCCGTTATATAGGCCATCAACACAATAATCAATTCTCCAATTTTCCACGACAATGAAATTCCATGTATCACCTCAGGGTTGCACCAGCCGAGCCCCGATGAGTCCAATTTATGTGATAATTTTACTAGGTATTTCGTGCCTACATGGTAGGCTTTGTGGAATTTTACCGCGTTCACGCACCTCTTTTTGTTGATAGTCTCTCAGGTAACGCTTTTTGGGCCACTTAGCATAATAAGGAGGAAATCTCCATAAAGGGTAGTGGAATCATGTACTTAAAGTGATAATCACCTGGCTTAAAAAGAATCAAGCAAGGAGGGCAAAGAAAGAGTCATCGCCATGCTTCCAGAGCAAAAGATGGCATTCCATGTGATCGCGCCCGCTCGCATGGTTGGTCATATGAAGTGTCAACACCACCGCCTGATCGACTACTCCCACCCCGTGAAATTGGATCGGGGATCAGATGTTCAGAGAGACCAGAAACTCGTCCAGAAGAGAGAACCCTAACCTTCGGAGATCATCCGAAGGAAGGATTGACAAGGAGAAGACGGTCATCTTTCTCATCATGCACAAGGGGGCTACAACATCATCACCACTATCATCATCACCACCACCACCACTGTCATCATCATCCACATCCTTATCACTGTAACATCGGGAACCCTAGTGGATCATCTTGTGTGTTATTTGTGTCACCCATCCATGTTTTCCATCACCCTTGACATGATGTTTGTTGTCTCCATGTGTGAGTAGACTCCATAGTTCTTGGGGATATGGATGAGTCTTGATATGTGTAGGATCTAAATCATTATTTTGGATGTGAGATTCTCTGTTGAATGCTTAGTTTAATAGCTTCATGAATGTTGTGAAGGGGCCCCACTTAGCAATAGTCTTATGGCCACGAAGTATATCACTATCATTGTAAAGGGCTAGGATGTGAAGGTAATTCGAGGTGACGGTAAAAGCCTTTGCTCCTAACCTTTGCAATTGATAGGGGAGTTACGGAGAACCCTTAGAGAGGCCGCGTCCACAGGGTAAACCCTTAATTATCATGAGTTGTAACCCTATGGGGGAGACTATGATGGTGGCGTGCATGGCATGGAGTCTACCTCGAGTAGAACGTGTTCTGTACCCAGCTTCGCACAACATAACCATCAAGAGTGGGTAAAGTATCCATACCGTACTATACCCATGCATAGGTGCGCTAGAAACATACTAATGGGAATTCTGGACTCCCTTAGGGCTAGTTCTTTTGGTGGCTTCTATAATAAGCTGCCCCCTACACAGCTTATTCTAGAAGCCCAACCAAATTTATTTTTTTGGAATCCTAGTAGTTAAGACTTGATTAGTAGGCTTATAAAATGAAAATTTTGGTTGGGCTTCTAGAATAAGCTGGGTAGGGGCAGCTTATTCTGGAAGCCCAAAAAAGCCAGGAAAAGAACTGGCACTTAGAACACCTTACTCCTTTGTTGTTCCAGCAGTCACTCTAGCTATTGTTCTCTATTTACTTTTATGCTATTACCATTATTACTCAATTTCACTTTATTTCTTCCCTCACTTTGCTTGAAGTCTACAATTATCTGCAGGCATAAAAATACATAATTCACTACAAGAGGCAAAAGTCCGATTCATGTGTTCCATGTGGGATCAAGCCCCTAAGCAGATCTTGATTGAAAGATGCATCGACATTGAGTTTTTATAAAATCCAAGGCCGGGAGTAGCAGTAGGGGAGGATGTCATGACATAATTTTCCACTAAAGCACAAATCTCCACAGTAATATGTTTCATATCTTGAGTTTTCTCCTCATGAACCTGCTTACACCTTTCTCACCAAAAGGTATCAAGTGGTAATGACGATCAATATATACACAAACATTCTGAAGAACTAAATGAAGGAAATATGCCCTAGAGGCAATAATAAAGTTGTTATTTTATATTTCCTTATTTCATGATAAATGTTTATTATTCATGCTAGAATTGTATTAACTGGAAACTTGATACATGTGTGGATACATAGACAAAATACGGTGTCCCTAGTAAGCCTCTACTACACTAGCTCGTTGATCAAAGATGGTTAAGTTTCCTAACCATTGGATGACTACGTATCCTAACACTTTGGTTAAACCTCTTGGTAAACCCACCTTGGCTCACACACCTTGTGTTGTTAATACTGAGACCAAAATTCCCAGGAGTAAAGTTTTCCGCTTCGAAGCTTACTGGGTCCTCCACCCGGGTTTCATGGAAGTTGTCCAAAGGGCCTGGGCCAAGCCAGTCAAAAATTCTAATGCAGCAAGTACCATCTGCTGGAAATTCAAACATTTGAGATGTGAGCTTAAGATTTTGAGTAAGAACATCTCCAAACTCTCCATCACCATTGATAACTCAAACAAAACACTCACGGAACTGGATGATCTCGAGGATAAAAGGACACTTACCGTGCCTGAAGCAAACTTCAGAAAAAGCATTAAGAAGCATCTACTGCGTCTTCTTGATTACCAACGTCAGTACTAGAAAAAAAAGGTGCACCATCAGGTGGGTCAAATTCGGTGACGAAAACTCAAAAAAATTCCAAGCCCTAGCCAGAGAGAGATACCGAAGAAACAATGTGTCATCGCTACTGGCCCCGGATGGTACATGTGTGGAAGATCACAATGGCAAAGAATCTCTGTTGTTTCATGCCTACAAAGAAAGACTTGGTACTGCTGCTCCGCCAGAGATGAAGTTTGACTTGAATACACTCATTATGCCTACTCCTGGCCTTGAATCCCTCACAGTTCCATTCACCACCGATGAGATCGATGTTGTGATCAAAGAAATGCTAGGCGATCGTGCACCTGGCCCAGATGGTTTATGTGGGGCTTTTCTCAAAACTTGCTGGCATATCATCAAACATGACATGTACGAGCTACATAACCAGTTCTATGAAGGCATCCTAAATTTAAAAAGCATCAATGAAGGACTCATCACCTAATCCCAAAGACGCGTTCTCCAGCAACCGTTAGTGACTATCGGCCAATAACTCTACTAAATTGCTATCTCAGGATGATCACCAAGTTTCTCACAAATCGCCTTCAAAAAATTGCACTGCGAGTTATCCACAGAAATCAATATGGGTTTTTGAAGGGACGCTCCATCCAGGATTGTCTCGCATGGGCATTTCAATACATTGATCAATTTCAAAAATCCAAACGGGAGATTGTGTTATTAAAGCTGGACTTCGCTAAAGCCTTCGACACCATAGATCACACATCCATGCTAGACATTACGAAGCACATGGGTTTTAATGATCGTTGGTTAGCCTGGATTAAATGCATCTTCTCATCAGGAAAATCATCAATCTTGCTCAATGGGGTACCAGGCCGTTCCTTCCACTGTAAACAGGGTGTACGCCAAGGCGATCCTCTGTCCCCCCTCATCTTCATCCTAGCAGCCGACCTCCTCCAAGCAGCAATCAATAAAGCTTTTAGACAGGGGCTTCTCCGGCTACCTTTTCCTTGCTCAGGACAAATAGACTATCCAGTGATCCAGTATGCTGACGACACGATCCTTGTTCTCCCAGCATACGCACACAAGCGACTACGATAAAAAACATCCTCACGGACTATGCCAATTCAGTTGGGCTCACCATTAACTTTCACAAATCCGTCCTGATCCCCATCAACACAAATGAGGAACACAACAAGGTTATTGCAGAGTTTGGAGATCGAGGAGAACTTTATATTGAGATTCAAAAAGAGAGAAGAAGCCATCTAGCTAATAACTATGGACCCGAAGGTCTGTGGTAAATTATACGTCTCCAACGTATCTATAATTTTTGATTGTTCCATGCTATTATATTACCCCTTTTGGATGTTTATGGGCTTTATTTTACACATTTATATCATTTTTTGGGACTAACCTACTAACCGGAGGCCCAGCCTGTATTGCTATTTTTTGCCTATTTCAATATTTCGAAGAAAAGGAATATCAAATGGAGTCCAAACGGAATGAAACCTTCAGGAGCATGATTTTTGGAACGAACGTGATCCAGAGGACTTGGAGTGCTTAGCTTTGGGTTCAATCTTGCGGTGTCCTTACCCAGTGACAGAAAGGGTTGCAAGGCACGTATTGTATTGTTGCCATCGAGGATAAAAAGATGGGGTTTATATCATATTGCATGAGTTTATCCCTCTACATCATGTCATCTTGCTTAGGGCGTTACTCTGTTCTTATGAACTTAATACTCTAGATGCAGGCAGGAGTTGGTCGATGTGTGGAGTAATAGTAGTAGATGTAGGCAGGAGTCGGTCTACTTGTCACAGACGTGATGCCTATATACATGATCATGCCTAGATAATCTCATAATTATTCGCTTTTCTATCAATTGCTTGACAGTAATTTGTTCACCCACCGTAATACTTATGCTATCTTGAGAGAAGCCACTAGTGAAACCTATGGCCCCCGGGTCTATCTTTTATCATATTTGCTTCCAATCTACTTTTATTTGCATCTTTACCTTTTGCATCTATATTATAAAATACCAAAAATATATTTATCTTATCATACTATCTTTATTAGATCTCACTTTCGCAAGTGGCCGTGAAGGGATTGACAACCCCTTTATTGCGTTGGTTGCGAGCTCTTTGTTTCTTTGTGTAGGTGCACGGGACTTTTGAGGAGCCTCCTACTGGATTGATACCTTGGTTCTCAAAAACTGAGGGAAATACTTACGCTACTATTGATGCATCACCCTTTCCTCTTCAAGGAAAACCAACGCAAGCTCAAGACGTAGCAATAAGGATTTCTGGCGCCGTTGTCGGGGAGGCTTCCACCAAGTCAACTCAAGATTTGACCTCCCGCCAACGTGTGATTTCTGGCGCCGTTGCCGGGGAGGTCTTCGCTCAAGTAAAGACATACCAAGTACCCATCACAAACTCATCTCCCTCGCATTTATATTATTTGCCATTTGCCTCTCGTTTTCCTCTCCCCCACTTCACCCTTGTCGTTTTATTCGCCCTCTCTTTCCCAATCTCCCCTATCTCTCTTTTGCTTGCCTTTTTCTGTTTGCTTGTGTGTTGGATTACTTGTTGCCATGGCGCAAGATAATACCAAATTGTGTGATTTCTCGAATACCAATAATAATGATTTCCTTAGTACTCCGATTGCTCCTCTTAATGATGTTGAGTCTTGTGAAATCAATACTGCTTTGCTGAATCTTGTTATGAAAGATCAATTCGCCGACCTTTCTAGTGAAGATGCTGCTACTCATCTAAACAACTTTGTTGATTTGTGTGATATGCAAAATAAGAAAGATACGGATAATGATATTGTTAAATTGAAGTTATTTCCATTTTCACTTAGAGATCGTGCTAAAGTTTGGTTTTCATCTTTGCCTAAAAATAGTATTGATTCTTGGAACAAGTGCAAAGATGCTTTTATCTCTAAGTATTTTCCTCTCGCTAAGATTATCACTCTTAGGAACGATATTATGAATTTTAAACAACTTGATCATGAGCATTTTGCCCAATCTTGGGAAAGAATGAAATTGATGATTCACAATTGCCCCACTCATGGTTTGAATTTATGGATGATCATACAAAAAATTTATGCCGGTTTGAACTTTGCTTCTAAATATTTTAGATTCGGCCGCGGGAGGCACGTTTATGGAAATCACGTTAGGAGATGCTACAAAACTTCTTGATAATATTATGGCTAATTATTCTCAATGGCACACCGAAAGATCTTCTAGTAAAAAAGTGCATGCTATAGAAGAAATCAATGTTTTGAGTGGAAAGATGGATGAACTTATGAAATTGTTTGCTACTAGAAATACTCCTCTTGATCCCATTGATATGCCCTTGTCTACTTTGATTGAGAACATAATGAATCTATGGATGTGAATTTTGTTTGTAGGAATAGTTTTGGAAACAATGCTTATAGAGGAAACTTTAATGCTAGACCGTTCCCTAGTAATTCCTCTAATAATTATGGAAATTCCTACAATAATTCTTATGGCAATTTTAATAAGATGCCCTATTATTTTGAGAATAGTGTGAAAGAATTTATGATTTCTCAAAAGAATTTTAATGCCTTGCTTGAAGAAAAATTGCTCAAAGTTGATGATTTGGCTAGGACTGTTGATAGACTTTCGCTTGATGTTGATTCTCTTAAACTTAGATCTTCTTCCCCTAAGCATGATATCAATGAGTCTCTCAAGGCAATGAGAATTTCCATTGATGAGTGCAAGGAAAGAACCGCTAGATTGCGTGCTAAGAAAGATAGCTTTATAAAGGCGTGTTCTTCTAGTTTCCATGAAAATAATGACGAAGATCTTAAAGTTATTGATGCGTCTCCTATTAGATCTTTGTTTTGCAATATGAATCTTGATAATTATGGGACTGAAGATGAGTTAACTTTACCAAGAAGGCATCCCAAAAATTTGGAGTTTTTAGATCTTGATACTAAATTTGGTAAAAGTGGGATTGGAGAGGTCATAACTTTAAATAGTATTGAACCCACTATCTCGGATTTCAAGGAATTTGATTATGATAATTGTTCTTTAGAAGGTTGTATTTCCTTGTTGCAATCTGTTGTTAATTCTCCTCATGCTTATAGTCAAAATAAAGCTTTTACCAAACATATCGTTGATGCCTTGATGCAATATTATGATGAAAAACTTAATTTGGAAGTTTCTATACCTAGAAAACTTAATGATGAGTGGGAACCTACTATAAAGATTAGAATTAAAGATCATGAGTGTTTTGCTTTGTGTGATTTGGGTGCTAGTGTTTCCACGATTCCGAAAACTTTATGTGATATTCTAGGTTTCCATGATCTTAATGATTGCTCTTTGAATTTGCACCTTGTGGATTCCACCATTAAAAAGCCAATGGGAAGGATCAATGATGTTATCATTGTTGCAAATAGAAATTTGGTGCCCGTAGATTTTATCGTTCTTGATATAGATTGCAATCTTTCTTGCCCTATTATTCTTGGTAGACCTTTCCTTAGAACGATTGGTGCGATTATTGATATGAAGGGAGGGAATATTAGATTCCAATTTCCATTAAAGAAAGGCATGGAGCACTTTCCAAGAAAGAAAGTCAAATTACCTTATGAATCTATCATGCGAGATACTTATGAATTTAGTGCCAAAGATGGCACTACTTAGATATATCTTCGCTTTTATGCCTAGCTAGGGCGTTAAACGATAGCGCTAGTTGGGAGGCAACCCAATTTTCTTTGTGTTTTTTGTTTTTGTTCTAGTTTAGTAATAAATCTTGCATCTACCTTCTGTTTATATGTGTTTTTATCTTTTAGTTAGTGTCTGTGCCAAGTAGAACCTATAGGATAACCTATGATGATAGTTGATTTGATTCTGCTGAAAAACAGAAACTTTGCGCGCACGAATGTAGTTTTGTTAAATCACAGAAACATGCTTTTTCGTTGATTCTTTTTTCTTCTGATCAATAGACAAATTGTTCAGGACTTCCTATTTTGGTACGATTTTTAGAGTTCCGGAAGTTTGCGTTAGTTACAGATTTCTACAGACTATTCTGTTTTTGACAGATTCTGTTTTTCGTGTGTTGTTTGCTTATTTTGATGCATCTATGGCTAGTAAAATAGTTTATAAACCATAGAGAAGTTGGAACACAATAGGTTTAACACCAAAATAAATAAAGAATGAGTTCATTACAGTACCTTATGTGGTGGTTTTGTTTTCTTTCACTAACAGAGCTTATAAGATTTCCTGTTGAGTTTTGTGTTGTGAAGTTTTCAAGTTTTGGGTAAAGCTTTTATGGACTATGGAATAAGGAGTGGCAAGAGCCTAAGATTGGGTATGCCCATGGCACCCCAAGATATTTAAGGATAGCCAAAAGCCTAAGCTTGGGGATGCCCCGGGAAGGCATCCCCTCTTTCCTCTTCGTTCATTGGTAACTTTACTTGGAGCTATATTTTTATTCGCCACATGATATGTGTTTTGCTTGGAGCGTCGTGTATTATATTAGTCTTTGCTTTTTAGTTTACCACAATCATCCTTGCTGTACACACCTTTTGGGAGAAGCCCACTTGATTAGAATTTGCTAGAATACTTTATGTGCTTCACTTATATCTTTTGAGCTTGATAGTTTTTGCTCTAGTGCTTCACTTATATCTTTTAGAGAACGGCGGTGGCTTAATTTTGAAGAAAATGCTAGTCTCTCATGCTTCACTTATATTATTTTTAGAGTCTTTTAGAACAGCATGGTGTTTGCTATGGTTACAAATTTGGTCCTAGAATTATGAGCATCCAAGTTGGGTATAATAAAAACTATCATAGAAAGTGAATTGGATGCTATGATCAATTTGATACTTGGTAATTATTTTGAGATATGGAGGTAGTGATATTAAAGTCATGCTAGTTGAGGTGATTATGAAAAATGCTTGTGTTGAGGTTTGTGATTCCCTTATCATGCACGTATGGTGAACCGCTTTGTGATGAAGTTAGAGCACAATTTTATTTATTGATTGTCTTCCTTATGAGTGGTAGTCGGGGACGAGCGATGGTCTTTTCCTACCAATCTATCCCCCTAGGAGCATGCGCGTAGTACTTTGTTTTTTATGACTTCTAGATTTTTGCAATAAGTATATGAGTTCTTTTGACTAATGTTGAGTCCATGGATTATACGCACCCTCACCCTTCCACCATTGCTAGCCTCTCTCGTGCCGCGCAACTTTCGCTGGTACCATACACCCACCATATACCTTCCTCAAAACAGCCACCATACCTACCTATTATGGCATTTCCATAGCCATTCCGAGATATATTGCCATGCAACTTTCCACCGTTCCGTTCATATGACACGCATTAATTTTGTCATATTGCTCTTTGCATGATCATGTAGTTGACATCGTATTTGTGGCAAGGCCACCTTCATAATTTTCATACATGTCGCTCTTGATTCATTGCATATCCCGGTACACCGCCGGAGGCATTCATATAGAGTCATATCTTGTTCTAGCTTTGAGTTGTAATTCTTGAATTGTAAATACATAAAAGTGTGATGATCTTCATTATTAGAGCATTGTCTCAGTGAGGAAAGGATGATGGAGACTATGATTCCCCCACAAGTCGGGATGAGACTTCGGACTTTACAAAAAGAAAAAAAGGAAAATAGAAAAAAAGGGAAAGGCCAAAAAAGGCCAAAGAGAAAAAAAGAGAAAAAGAAAGAAGAAAAGAAAAAAATAAAATGATAGAAAAAGAGAGAAGGGACAATGCTACTATCTCTTTTTCCACACTTGTGCTTCAAAGTAGCACCATGATCTTCATGATAGAGAGTCTCCTATGTTGTCACTTTCATATACTAGTAGGAATTTTTCATTATAGAACTTGGCTTGTATATTCCAATGATGGGCTTCCTCAAAATGCCCTAGGTCTTCGTGAGCAAGCAAGTTGGATGCACAACCACTTAGTTTCTTTTGTTGAGCTTTCATATATTTATAGCTCTAGTGCATCCGTTGCATGGCAATCCCTATTCACTCACATTGATATCTATTAATGGTCATCTCCATAGCCCGTTGATACGCCTAGTTGATGTGAGACTATCTTCTCCTTTTTGTCTTCTCCACAAAGACCATTCTATTCCACATATAGTGATATGTCCATGGCTCACGCTCATGTATTGCGTGAAAGTTGAAAAAGTTTGAGATTATTAAAGTATGAAACAATTGCTTGGCTTGTCATCGGGGTTGTGCATGATTAAATACTTTGTGTGATGAAGATAGAGCAACAGCCAGACTATATGATTTTGTAGGGATAACTTTCTTTGGCCATGTTATTTTGAGAAGACATGATTACTTTGATTAGTATGCTTGAAGTATCACTATTTCGTATGTCAATATGAACTTTTATTTTGAATCATTTGGATCTAAACATTCATGCCCCAATAAATAAAATTACATTGAGAATTATGCTAGGTAGCATTCCACATGAAAAATTCTGTTTTTATCATTTACCTACTCGAGGACGAGCAGGAATTAAGCTTGGGGATGCTTGATACGTCTCCAACGTATCTATAATTTTTATTGTTCCATGCTATTATATTACCCCTTTTGGATGTTTATGGGCTTTATTTTACACATTTATATCATTTTTGGGACTAACCTACTAACCGGAGGCCCAGCCCGTATTGCTGTTTTTTTTGCCTATTTCAGTATTTCGAAGAAAAGGAATATCAAACGGAGTCCAAACGGAATGAAACCTTTGGGAGCGTGATTTTTGGAACGAACATGATCCAGAGGACTCGGAGTGCAAGTCAAGAAGCAGCCGAGGCGGCCACGGGAGGGTAGGGCGCCCCCCTATAGGCGCGCCCCCCTGTCTCGTGGGCCCCTCGGGCGGCCACCGACGTACTTCTTCCTCCTATATACGCCTACGTACCCCGAAAACATCCGGGGAGCCAACGAAACACAATTTCCACCACCGTAACCTTCTGTATCTGCGAGATCCCATCTTGGAACCTTCGTCGGTGCTCTGCCGGAGGGGGAATCAACCATGGAGGGCTTCTACATCAACACCATAGCCCCTCCGATTAGTTGTGAGTAGTTTACCACAGACCTTCGGGTCCATAGTTATTAGCTAGATGGCTTCTTCTCTCTTTTTGGATCTCAATACAATGTTCTCCCCCTCTCCTGTGGAGATCTATTCGATGTAACTCTTTTTGTGGTGTGTTTGTCAAGATCTAATGAATTGTGGGTTTATGATCAAGTTTATATATGAGAAATATTTGAATCTCCTCTGAATTCTTTTATGTATGATTGAGTTATCTTTGCAAGTCTCTTCGAATTATCAGTTTGGTTTGGCCTACTAGATTGATCTTTCTTGCCATGGGAGAAGTGCTTAGCTTTGGGTTCAATCTTGCGGTGTCCTTACCCAGTGACAGAAAGGGTTGCAAGGCACATATTGTATTGTTGCCATCGAGGATAAAAAGATGGGGTTTATATCATATTGCATGAGTTTATCCCTCTACATCATGTCATCTTGCTTAAGGTGTTACTTTGTTCTTATGAACTTAATACTCTAGATGGAGGCAAGAGTCGGTCGATGTGTGGAGTAATAGTAGTAGATGCAGGCAGGAGTCGGTCTACTTGTCACGGACGTGATGCCTATATACATGATCATGCCTAGATAATCTCATAATTATTCGCTTTTCTATCAATTGCTCGACAGTAATTTGTTCACCCACCGTAATACTTATGCTATCTTGAGAGAAGCCACTAGTGAAACCTATGGCCCCCGGGTCTATCTTTTATCATATTTGCTTCCAATCTACTTTTATTTGCATCTTTACTTTTTGCATCTATATTATAAAATACCAAAAATATATTTATCTTATAATACTATCTTTATAAGATCTCACTTTTCGCAAGTGGCCGTGAAGGGATTAACAATCCCTTTATTGCGTTGGTTGTGAGTTCTTTGTTTGTTTGTGTAGGTGCGTGGGACTTTTGAGGAGCCTCCTACTGGATTAATACCTTGGTTCTCAAAAACTGAGGAAAATACTTATTCTACTATTGCTGCATCACCCTTTCCTCTTCAAGGAAAACCAACGCAAGCTCAAGACGTAGCAGTAAACTACTCACACTTCATCAGAGAGGGTTTGGCGTTGATGTAGAAGCCCTCCGTGATTGATTCCCCCTCCGGCGGAGAGCCGGAAAAGGCTCCAAGATGGGATCTCACGGGTACAGAAGGTTGCGGCGGTGGAAATAGGGTTTCGTGGTGCTCCCAGATGTTTTCAGGGTACTTAGATATATATAGGCAAAGGAAGTCGGTCATGGGAGCCACGAGGGGCCCACGAGGGTGGGGGGCGCGCCCACCCCCCTAGGGCGCGCCCTCTTGCCTCGTGGCTTCCTCGTTTGTTCCTTGACGTCCACTCCAAGTCTCCTGGATTGCGTTTGTTCCAAAAATAACTCTCCCGAAGGTTTCATTCCGTTTTGACTCTGTTTGATATTCCTTTTCTGCGAAACACTGAAATAGGCAAAAACAACAATTTGGGCTGGGCCTCCGGTTAATAGCTTAGTCCCAAAAATAATATATAAGTGTATAATAAAGCCCTTAAACATCCAAAACAGGTAATATAATAGCATGGAACAATCAAAAATTATAGATACGTTGGAGACGTATCAAGCATCCCAAGCTTAATTCCTGCTCGTCCTCAAGTAGGTAAATGATAAAAACAAAATTTTTGATGTGGAATGCTACCTAGCATATTTCTCAATGTAACTTTCTTTATTGTGGCATGAATGTTCAGATCCAATTGATTCAAAATAAAAGTTCATATTAACATAAAAATAGTAATACTTCAAGCATACTAACAAGTAATCATGTCTTATAAAAATAACATAGCCAAAGAAAGCTTATTCCTACAAAATCATATAGTTAGGCTATGCTTCATTTTCATCACACAAAATAATCCCATGATGCACAACCCCGATTTCAGCCAAGCAATTGGCTCATACTTTTTAACGCGCTTTAGCTTTTTTTAACTCTCACGCAATACATGAGCGTAAGCCATGGATATAGCATGGAATAGAATATGATGATGGAGGTTGTGTGGAGAAGACAAAAAGGAGAAAGTCTCACATCGACGCAGCTAATCAACGGGCTATGGAGATACCCATCAATTGATGTCAATGAGAGGATTAGGGATTGCCATGCAACGGATGACCTAGAGCTATAAATGTATGAAAGCTCAACAAAAGAAACTAAGTGGGTGTGCATCCAACTCGCTTGCTCACGAAGACCTAGGGCATTTTGAGGAAGCCCATCATTGGAATATATGATACGTCTCCAACGTATCTATAATTTTTTATTGTTCCATGCTATTATATTACCTGTTTTGGATGTTTATGGGTTTTACTTTAAACTTTTATATCATTTTTGGGACTAACCTACTAGCCGGAGGCCCAGCCAGAATTGCTATTTTTTTGCCTATTTCAGTGTTTCGAAGAAAAGGAATATCAAACGGAGTCCAAACAGAATGAAACCTTCGGGAGCGATCTTTTTGGAACAAACGCAACCCAGGGGACTTGGAGTGGACGCAAGCAACAAACGAGGCGGCCACAAGGGTGCCCGGCGCGCCCCCTGGGGGTGGGCGTGCCCCCACCCTCGTGGGCCCCTCAAGCATCCACCGACCTACTTCTTCCTCCTATATATATCCACGTACCCCGAAAACATCCAGGAGCACCACGAAAAACTATTTCCACCGCCGCAACCTTATGTATCCGCGAGATCCCATCTTGCAGCCTTCGCCGGCGCTCCGCCAAGGGGGAATCGACCATGGAGGGCCTCTACATCATCTCCAAGGCCTCTCCGATGAGTTGTGAGTAGTTTACCATAGACCTTCGGGTCCATAGTTATTAGAGGGCTTCTTCTCTCTCTTTGAATCTCAATACAAAGTTCTCCTCGGTCTTCTTGGAGATCTATTCGATGTAACTCTTTTTGCGGTGTGTTTGTCGAGATCCGATGAATTGTGGGTTTATGATCAAGTTTATTTATGAGAAATATTTGAATCTCCTCTGAATTATTTTATGTGTGATTAAGTTATCTTTGGAAGTCTCTTCGAATTATCAGTTTGGTTTGGCCTACTAGATTGATCTTTCTTGCAATGGGAGAAGTGCTTAGCTTTGGGTTCAATCTTGCGGTGTCCTTTCCCAGTGACAGCAGGGGCAGCAAGGCACGTATTGTATTGTCGCCATCGAGGATAAAAAGATGGGGTTTATATCATATTGCATAATTTTATCCCTCTACATCATGTCATCTTTCTCAATGCGTTACTCAGTTCTTCATGAACTTAATACTCTAGATACAGGCAGGAGTCGGTCGATGTGTGGAGTAATAGTAGTAGATGCAGAATCGTTTCGATCTACTTGTCACGGACGTGATGCCTATATACATGATCATGCCTAGATAATTTGTTCAACAGTAATTTGTTCACCCACCGTAATTGCTCAACAGTAATTTGTTCACCCACCGTAATACTTAAGCTATCTTGAGAGAAGCCACTAGTGAAACCTATGGCCCCCGGGTCTATCTTTTATCATATAAGTTTTCAATCTACTTTTATTTGCATCTTTTATTTTTCAATCTATATCATAAAAATACCAAAAATATTTATCTTATCATATTATCTCTATCAGATCTCACTTTCGCAAGTGTCCGTAAAGGGATTGACAACCCCTTTATTGCGTTGGTTGCGAGGTTCTTGTTCGTTTGTGTAGGTGCGTGGGACTTTTGAGGAGCCTCCTACTGGGTTGATACCTTGGTTCTCAAAAACTGAGGGAAATACTTACGCTACTTTGCTGCATCACCCTTTCCTCTTCAAGGAACACCAACGCAAGCTCAAGATGTAGCAAGAAGGATTTCTGGCACTGTTGCCGGGGAGGTCTTCGCTCAAGTCAAGACATACCAAGTACCCATCACAAACTCATCTCCCATGCATTACATTATTTGCCATTTGCCTCTCGTTTTCCTCTCCCCCACTTCACCCTTGCTATTTTCTTCGCCCTTCTTCCATTCAATCTTGTGTTACCATGTGCCTTCTATTTGCTTGCATCTTTGCTTGCTAAAAATCTATTGATATGGATCCACTTAAAGTGTTCTACTTGGATCATCTTTGATCCTTATGCGCTCGTGCTGAAACCCCAACTAGTCTAGTTGATTGGAAATCTTTAAATGAGCATGCTCATTTGTGCGTCACTGTTTGACTGAAAAAGGGAGACTCTTATGAGATCAAATAAACAGATTGCTATGTTATGCTTGTAATCTTTGTGAAATTTATGATTTTACTTGTTGCTCTAAGAACCCTAAAAAACACCTTCCCTACCTATGTGAGTTTAATGAAAATGAGATCTTATCTTCTTGTGCAAAGGGTGTTTATAGTTACTATGATATCGAACAAATTGAAGAATTTGTTGCTTTTAAGGGTGCTTATGAAGTTGCTTCTTTGATTGAAAAGTATGATATTACTCTCTACGAATCTGAAAATTTTGACATACTTAAATATTGCTATGAAAACTATGCTCATAATGTCTATGTCAAAGAATTTATTGAGAGAATGACCGTTGCTTTGGAAGAAAATAATGATATGCATGAATCTATAGATAATGATGATTCCGATGATTTGATTAAAATATCCCTTGATGAACATGATGCTTGCTATTCTTGTGGCCATGATGCCAATGTTAATGAAGATGAATTTGCTATAGTTCCTTATGTTAAACACGAGATCGTTGCTATTGCACCCATACTTGGTAGTTCCTTCGATAAAAAGCATGATTGAAATGATTTTACTACAAATTCTCTTGATGTCAATTGTGCTAATAATATGCAAAACCCTAAGCTTGGGGATGCTAGTTTTGCTATGTCTACTACTTGTTGCAATGATCATGATTGGGGTGATTCTTCTTATGATCTTGAAAATTTATTTAAGCCCCATGATGAATATGAGATTGATAATAGTGTTTGCAATATTATTGAGAGTGGGTTTGGAAGAGTCAACTTTAGATCCCACATATTTGGAGAATGTTCAATCTTATGAAATTTTTGAGAAAAGTGGGTTTGGAGAGGTCATGACTTTAGTTAATGTTAACCCCACTATTTTGGAAGAGTGTCTACTTTGCATGCATGTGGATCGTGTTGAAGATATTTTATGTGATAGCTATTTTGTTGAATTTTCTTATGATCACACATGTAATTATTATGAGAGAGGAACATATGATTGTAGAAATTTTCATGTTACAAAATTTCCTCTAGTTATGTTGAGATTGCTAATATTTCTTTCTTCTTCCTTGCATATGCTAGATCTTGCTTGTCTTGCTAATTTGTTTTACTATAGATGCCTATGCATAGGAAGTATGTTAGACTTAGATGTGTTTGTCACGTGTTTCATGATGCTCTCTTTGTGCTTCAATTCTTGTCTTTCGTGTGAGCATCGTTGAAATCTTATGCCTAGCTAGGGGCGTTAAACGATAGCGTTTGTTGGGAGGCAACCCAATTTTATTTTTGTTCCTTGCTTTTTGATTCTGTTTAGTAATAAATATTTCATCTAGCTTCTGTTTAGATGTGTTTTCATGTTTTAATTAGTGTTTGTGCCAAGTAGAACCTATAGGATATCCTACGGTGATAGTTAATTTGGTTCTGCTGAAAAACAGAAACTTTTGCGCGCACGAAACTAATTTTAGTAAATCATAGAAATGTACTTTTGCATTGATTATTTTTGCTGTAGATCAATAGACAAATTCCCCAGGATTTCCTATTTTGGTAGGATTTTTAGGTTCCAGAAGTATTCAGAAGTTACAGATTGCTACAGACTGTTCTGTTTTTGACAGATTCTGTTTTTCGTGTGTTGTTTGCTTATTTTGATGCATTTATGGCTAGTATTGGGGGGTGTCGGTGTCAAAACCGGTGGATCTCGGGTAGGGGGCCCCGAACTGTGCGTCTAAGGCTAATGGTAACAGGAGGCGGGGGACACAATGTTTACCCTGGTTCGGGCCTCTCGATGGAGGTAATACCCTATTTCCTGCTTGATTGATATTGATGAAATGAATATTACAAGAGCTGATCTACCACGAGATCGTAGAGGCTAAACACTAGAAGCTAGCCTATGATTATGATTGTTCCTGTCCTACGGACTAAACCCTCCGGTTTATATAGACACCGGAGGGGGCTAGGGTTACACAGAGTCGGTTACAGAGAAGGAAATATACATATCCAAATTGCCAAGCTTGCCTTCCATGCAAAGAAGAGTCCCACCCGGACACAGGACGAAGTCTTCAATCTTGTATCTTCATAGCCCAACAGTCTGGCACAAGTACATAGTCTGGCTGTCCGAGGACCCCCTAATCCAGGACTCCCTTAGTAGCCCCTGAACCAGGCTTCAATGATGATGAGTCCGACGCGCAGATTGTCTTCGGCATTGCAAGGCGGGTTCTTCTCCAAAATCCCATAGAAGATCTTTAAACATGAAGATCGTGTCCGGCTCTGCAAAACAAATTCCACATACCACCATAGAGAGTACAATATTCCACAAATCTAATCTGCTGACAACTTTTCACAGCATGACATAACGCCATGACCCGATCATTATTCGATCCGTTTTCTTAACCTGCTACTGCACATATTGCGAGGCGGTTTCACTGGCACGTCTTGTCGAAGCAGAGATTGTGTCCCCTTTATCACGGGATTCTCATCAATACGGGTGTGGGTAACCCAACCGCGCCATTAACACAATGCTTGGGGAACAAGTGAGTTTATCGGGCAAGTGGGGAGGCGCATGGTTTCTACCACCTTTATAAAGAGATAAGGATTCACCTTTATCCATCCACGCCTTCTTCTTCCTCTGCTCATCCATTCCTCCTCGCTCGAGCTCTAGGGCCCAAGCTTTATCCTTCTCCGCAAAGTCATTCCAAGCATGTCCGGAGCGAGAGGAAAGTGGATGGCCTCCTCTGTTAGGGAGGAGGACATCACAAAGCTTCGGGAGGCCGGATACCTGGCCGCAGACATTGCGCACCGGCTCCCTACTGAAGGGAAGATCATCCCTACCCGAAGCCTCAGGAGAGGGTAGTGTTTCTCTCTCACTTTGTCCGTGGACTGGGATTTCCCCTCCACCCATTTGTCCGCGGGCTCATGTTCTACTACGGGTTGGACTTCCGTAATCTGGCCCCCAATTTCATCCTCAACATTTCGGCGTTTATCGTCGTGTGCGAGGCCTTCCTTCGCATTACGCCCCACTTCGGCCTATGGCTGAAGACCTTCAACGTGAAGCCGAAGGTGGTGGTCGGCCAGTAAGCGGAGTGCGGAGGCGCCATGGTGGGCAAGATGCCCAATGTTACTTGGCCCGAAGGCTCCTATGTGGAGACCATGAAGGGGTGGCAATCGGGGTGGTTCTACATCACCGAGCCGAGCAACACCAACTGGGCGTCGGCCCCCGAGTTTCGATCCGGCATCCCCATGCGGCTCACCTCCTGGGAAAAGAAGGGCCTTGCCTGGGGCTCATTGGTGGAGCTGACCGGACTTCAGACCTGCGTCAAAAATATGATAAGCAAGAAAATCAAGCTCGTCAACATGGTCCAGGTCATGCTCTTCCGTCGGATCCTTTCATGTCAAAGACGGGCTTTCAATATGTGGGAGTTCGACCCAGCCGGACACCAGGTGCTGCGAGAGCTCTTCGACACGACACACGGAGATGTCTGGAAGGTGCTGTTCAAGACCACTGAGGTACCACCTCCCATAACCGAGGATCGCGGACTCAGCACAAAGCGCCTCGCCAATCTGGTAAGTTTTCATATTTTGCAAGACATGCCTTGTACTAGCACATCCGCGGGAGGAATATAAACCCCCATGCCAATTTAACAGGACTGGGTAGCGATAGCGGAGCGGATTGACTGTCCAGCTCCACTATCCGAAGATCCAGCATCGGCTCTCTTAACAGAGATGCTGTTTCCGGCGCCCTATGAGGTGCCAGAGAAGAAGGCCAAGAAGAAGGCCGTGGGGACCAGGAAAGGTCTCCGGTGCAAGGTTGTATAGGATTCATCGTCCGAAGACACCGAGGCGCGCTCCTCCAACGAAAACAAGGAGGAGGAAGAGGAATCCCTCCCCCCAACCGGGGGGGGGGGGGGGGGAGTGAAAAGGAAGGCCGCCCCGTCTGGGGAGGCCAAAGGGTCCAAGAAAGGAAAGACCCTCCCTCCGGACCACTCCACCACAACCGCCTACAACGGCGAGGAGTGGCTGCCCAGGGCCAAGCCCCTGGCAAAGTTGTAAGTATCCGGATACTATAATACTTCCGGTATGTTTTGCTTTATTGCTTCTTATCATGCCAAACATGCTCGTGCAGTCCGGCCAAAGCCCACATTGACGTATCCTCTTCGGATGGCTCTCTGGGCCTGTCGGCAATGAATAGTGATTCACTCCCGACTGCCTCCTCCCCCAAGCCCATGGACGACACCGAGGTGTTGTCTCAAAGGATGCCGGACCAGGGGGAGACACTTATAGAGACGCCTGAAGGTGAAATCCCAGACGCCGGGTAGATGGGAGGGAAGACCTCCATGGATTTTGATGACGGGGGACGCAACAAGTTTGGCCCCCAGCCGGATACTGCTTCGGAACCCCAGTGGTTCCGGATACGGGCAGGCAGCCTCTCCCTAAGGGGGGTGAACCGCCCGTGCCGATGACCTCTGTCCATCCAGAGGCATCGGACAACTTGCTGGAAGCACTTGGAGGCGCTTCCATTGATGAAGAACACCGTACTCTTATGAGTATGGTGATTGAGAAGGTCCGGTCCGCCAAAAGCGGATTGACCGAAGCCTGCGCCAGCCTCCTGACGGGCTTTGAGGTAAGTAATAAAATTGTAGAAAAGTATCACGGTATAGACAGTAGCCCCTGATGCTCTGTTTGGTGTTCGGAAAGAAAGGCCGAACAGAGGATCAAATAACATCCGCAGGAGTCTAATCAGAACATGTCTATGTGAATAAGCAGGCGTCGCTATTGGCCGCTGCCGCTTGTACTGCGGGGGTCTCCAGACTGAAGGGGGACCTGGAGCGGTCCGAGGAAGAGCTCGGCCTTGTGAAGAGGCAGCTCGAGGAGAAAAAAGGTAAGAGATACCCCGTCTATATATTGATAAAGAAAAAATGGTTTCAGCTCATAGAAGCGTCATGAACTTTAATAGGGGCCTCGACCGAAGTGGCGGCCCTTAAGAAGGCATTGTCCGAGGCCGAAGACAAAGCGGCCAAGGAGCGCACTGAGCGCGAGAAGCAAGAGGCCCGTGTCGGCGAGGTCCAGCAAGAGCTCCAGGATTTCGTCAAGAAATATGAGTCCTTGGAGCGTGACTCTAAGACGCGAGAGTCCGGGCTTGCTGATGCCCTCCAGAGCATGCGAGATGCCAAAGCCGAAGCCCAAAGGGCCCTCCAGGAGATTCAGGCGGCCAAGAAGATAGCGGCGGGTAAGGCATTCATTATGCAAAGCAAGCATGTAAAGGAGACTTTCCTTTTACTTACCTGAATTCGGAGCTCTCCAGGAGCGTTCGCACATCTGCCGCGCAACATATCAGATGCTGCGGAGTTCTACCGGGCAGAAGAAGGGAGCTTGACAGAGAAGTTGTTCTGGTCTCAATATATTGGGACCGAACATCCGATGCCCTCGAGCGACTAGCTGAAGCAACTGGTCGAATTGCACAAGGCGGCCGAACTGGCCATGAAGGACCTTATAGTCCAGATGTGGCCTGCCGAGCCCTTGCCCAACAGCTACTTCAGTCTCGTGAAGCGGCTTGTAAATGCATGTTTGCGACTTGAAGCCATAAAGAGGTCAGTCTGCATTGAAGGTGCGTGCAGGGCCTTCGCCCACGCGGAAATGCACTGGGCGAAGATGGATGCCGAGAAGCTGGTGACGGAGGAGCCTGAGGGAGTCCTGGATTAGGGGGTATCCGGACAGCCAGACTCTATACTCTGTCCGGACTGTTGGAGTGTGAAGATACAAGACTCAAGACTCTGTTCCGTGTTCGGATGGGACTCTCCTTTGCATGGAAGACAAGCTTGGCGATCCGGATATTATGTTTCCTTCCTTGTAACCGACTCCATGTAAACCCTAGCCCTCTCCGGTGTCTATATAAACCGAAGAGGTTGGTCCTTAGAAGGACGATCACAGTCATAATCATCATAGGCTAGCTTCTAGGGTTTAGCCTCTACAATCTCGTGGTAGATCAACTCTTGTACTACTCATATCATGAATATCAATCAAGCAGGAAGTAAGGTTTTACCTCCGTCGAGATGGCCCGAACCTGGGTAAACACTGTGTCCCTTGCCTCCTGTTACCATTAGCCTAAGACGCACAGATCAGGACCCCCTACCCGAGATCCACCGGTTTTGACACCGACATTGGTGCTTTCATTGAGAGTTCCTCTATGTCGTCGCCGCAAGGTCTGATGGCTCCTTCAATCGTCAACAACACGGTCCAGGGTGAGACTTTTCTCCCCGAACAAATCTTCGTGTTCGGCGGCTTCGCACTGCGGGCCAATTCGCTTGGCCAACTGGAGCAGATCGACAGCTACACCCCTGGCCACCAGGTCAGGTTCGGAAACCTGAACTACACGGCTGATATCCGCGGAGACTTGATCTTCAACGGATTCGGGCCTGTGCCAGGAGCGCCGGACAGTCACGATGAGCATGGCTTAGACCTGCTGTTGGACAATGCTCGGGATGTCGCCCCTACGGTAGCCCCGGACCTAAATCCGGAGCAGACCGCGCTGCCTAAGGACGGGTGGATGGACCCCGCCCTGCAGGTCGCGCACTCATCGGCGGTAGAGCCGAACACAGGCCTCGCCCCCAAAGAAGCCTGTGACACTGAACCCTCGGACTCGTATCCGGCTGTGGGTTCCAGTTCGCGCGCTCCTGAGCCCGCCGAACCTGGTTGGGCTCCTGTAATGGAGTTCACCGCAGCGGATATCTTCCAGCACTCGCCCTTTGGTGACGTGTTGAACTCGTTAAAGTCTCTCTCCTTGTCAGGAGACTATTGGCCGAACTATGTCCGACTCGAGTGGGAAGCGGGCGACGAAGGAATTCGTAGCCCACCCACCACCCACTTAATTGCCACGGCCGATGACTTAACCGACGTGCTTGACTTCGACTCCAGATAACTTCCGAAGCGAAGAGTTAATCTTCGATATCGTCCCTTTCCGTAGTGGTTACCACACACTGCTTGGATGAACCTCATTCACTAGATTCAATGCGGTACCACACTACGCATACGTCAAGCTCAAGATGCCAGGACCGCGCGGGTCATAACAGTCAATGGAAACATGGAGCGCTCTCTCCATACAGAAGAACATACTGCAGCCCTCGCGGCGGAACTACAATGCGGCCTTCTCCGACAAACCACCAATCCGGCGACGACAACCTCGAACATCGTCAAGCGAGTCTGGAGCACCGCACAACAGGATAGCCAGGCACGCCAAGAGCGCGACTAGCAGTCCCGCCTCCGCTCAAGCCCTATCAAAGCAGCATTCGTACCACGCGTACACAATTACACACTCAAAATACCATGGACATAGGCGGAGTGCAACAGTGACTCAGTCAACAGTGTGGTATAACCGCAACATACTTTAATAACCCCCCCCCCCCTTATCTTTCAGGACACTTCGTTAGGGCAACCTCTTCAGAAGAGCCAGATTGTCGGACTTACACAGGAGAGAAAACCAAGGAGGCAGCAGGCTCTGCGCACAAAGGAAATACCCAGGTGAAATCTGTTCATGATCGTTATACCTGTTTTATATACCTACATGCGGACCGCCCTTGGATAGGACATGTTAGATAGTCCTATTTACTTCTGCTCCACTGCACTCATTGTAAACATACACTTAAACGTATTATTCATCAATGGGAGATAATATATAGCGTCAGCTTATTATTCCTACTTGCACATTTTTTCTATAAATGTTTATTTAATACTGCATCCGTACACCTTGGTACGTTCAGTTTGCTAGGGGCTTCTTATAGCGCCCCATAATATGGCAACACAAGTCCAAACACTTTCAATAGTGAGGCACCCCGAACTTATAGCACTATATGCATCAGCTCTGAATCATGTCTTGGGTCAATAGTTGGGTTTGCCCGGCTCCCTTGTTTTGGTACCTTATGTTCCGTTATATTGGCTAAGGTAGCGCAGGGAGAACTACTGCGATTGTGTCCCGGTTCTTCCGGACGAGCACCTCAGTAGAGAAAGCCGAAAACTGACCGGCATGATGCGGCGAGAGCTGATCGCTGTTCGAGAGGTCTTAAAATCCTTAAAGATTTTTTCTGCTTTAGGCGAGGAATCAGCTTCGTCCAATTTAGGCATATATAGCGCCCCAATTCGGCTTTCCGAATTCTAGGGGCTTCACCGAAATTTAAAATTATAGACTTCTATGGCTAAGTGAAAGTTATAAAGCCGCATAGTCTGATTGCCTTGTTCGCTGCGCCGGATACCTCCTTAAGGGACCAAAAATTAGGATAAAGAGTCTCCGGGTTTTTCCAGGAACACCCCGGTACTAGTTACATGGGGGCGGAAGCCGACGACTGGCCTACTTTCAGAATTCTATAAACAGCCGCACAGAAGGTAATATTTTAAATCAAAAAGCGCTGCATAGCGCAAATAACTTTGTTTTTATATTACAACAACGGCAGAAGTACATTCACTCAAGGATTGTGTCCTTGGTACATTCATCGACCACAAGACGAGTGCCCTTCATAACGCCATCGTAATACTTCTTGGGATAGCGATGCGCCTTGCCTTCCGACGGCCCATCCTTCACCAGCTTCTCCGCATCTAGCTTGCCCCAATGCACCTTCGCACGGGCAAAGGCCCGGCGGGCACCCTCAATGCAAACGGATCGCTTGATCACTTCAAGCCGAGGACAAGCACTTACCATCCTCTTGATAAGGTCGAAGTAGCTAGTGGGCAAGGGCTCACTAGGCCACATCTGGACTATGAAATCTTTCATAGCCACTTCGGCCGCCCTGTGGAGTTCAACCAACTTCTTCAGTTGGTCACTCAGAGGCGTTGGGTGTTCGGCCCCAGCATACTAGGACCAGAACAACTTCTCCGTTGCGCTCCCCTCCTTGGCGCGATAGAACTCTGCGGCATCTGATACGCTGCGCGCCAGATCTGCGAATGCCCCTGGAGAGCTCCGAATTCGGGTAAGTAAAAGAAACGCCTCCTCCACATGCTTGCTTTGCATAAAGAATGTCTTACCCGCCGCTATGTTCTTGGCCGCCTGGATTTCCTATTGTGCCTTTTCGGCTTCGGCCTTGGCGTCTTTCACACTCGCAAGGGCCTTTGCAAGCTCAGTCTCTTTAATCTTAAGATCACGCTCCAAGGACTCGAACTTCTTGCCAAGCTCCTAGAGCTCTTGCTGTACCTCTCCCACTCTAGCATCCTGCTTCTCGCGCTCCTTGTCTTCAGCCTCGGACAGCGCCTTCTTTAGAGATGCCACTTCGATGGTGGCCCCTATTATAAAGTCACAACGCTTTGTCGTTAGAATAACCAATTTTGTCTATCCTTTATTATATGAGAACGGGGAATCGCAAACCTTTGCTCTCTTCGAGCTACCTCTTCGTGAGGCCGAGCTCCCCTTGCATCTGCTCCAGGTCCCGTTTGAGTCCGGCGACCTCGGCCACGCGTACAGCAGCAACAAGCAGCACTGCCTGCTTATCAACAGGCACACCTACTATTAGACTCCTGCGGATTTTAATTGACCCTACGTTTGGCTCTTCTTTTCGAACACCAAACAGGGTATCAGGGGCTATTGCCTATCGGGTGATAATTTCACATTTTTATTACTTACCTCAAAACCCGTCAGGAGGCTGGTGCAGGCTTCGGTTAGTCCGCTCTTGGCAGACAGAACCTTCTGAATCACTGCACTCATAAGAGTACGGTGCTCTTCATCCATGGAAGCGCCACGAAGCGCTTCCAGCACACTATCCGACGCCTCTGGCGTAACGGAAGTCATCGGCATAGACGGCTCGCCCTCTCTAGCGAGGGGCCGCCTGCCCGAATCCGGAACCATCAAAGGTTCCGGCGTTGTATCCGGCCGAGAGCCCGGCTTGTTGCGGCTCTCATCGGCACGATCCACGGGGATCCTGTACCCCATGTGCTCAGCGTCTGGAATTCCGCCTTGGGGCATCTCCAGAGTCACCTCCCCCTGCTCCGGGAGCCTTTGGGATAACACCTCCGTGTCATCCGCAGGCCGAGGAGTAGTGGCCGTCGGGAGCGAGTTCATCGTTGAATCACTCAAGACCCATCCGAAGACGATACCTCGGGATAGACCCTGGCCGGACTGCATATATGTTCGGCGTTATAACAAGACTATGAAGCAAAGTCACACTAAAGTACAATAGAGTGCAGATACTTACGATCGTGCTAGGGCTTCCCCCTGGGCAGCCATCCCTCCTTGCTATAGGCGCCGTGGTGGAGTAGTCCGGAAGGGACGCCTTTCCCTTCTTGGACGTCCTAGCCTTCCCCTCAGGTGTGGCTTTCCTCTTCTTCTCCCCCAGTGCGGGGAGGCAGAATTTCTTCGTGTCTCCCCCCGCCTCTACGGGAGGAATTATGACGGCCTTGCACCGGGGGCCTTTCCCGGCCCCCTGGTCCGCCTCCTTAGGCCCTCCATCCTCTCCGGATGGGGCGGCCCTTTCCTCTTCTTCCTCTCCTTTGGGGGAGGAGTGTGCCTCGTCGTCTTCGGACGAGGCGTCCGGTACGACCTTACGCCGGAGACCCTTCCTGGTCCCCGGGACCTTCTCTTCCGGCGCCTTGTAGGGCACCGGGACTAGCATCTCCGTCAGGAGAGCGTCGGATGGACCTTCTGGCAGCGGAGCCGGACAATCAATCCGCTCCGCTGTCTCCACATAATCCTGGTCAAATATGCACAATGACTTAAGACTCCCCCATGAATATATTGGAAAAAACTGAATCCGGAGGTAGTCAGAAAACTCACCGGACGGGGGGCCGCGCGGCATGAAGTCCACGGTCCTCGGATGTGGGAGGAGGTACTTCGGAGGCCTTGAACAGCGCCTTCCATGCGTCTTTGAGCGTCATGCCGTAGAGCTTCCAAAGCGTCTGGTGTTCGGCCGGGACGAACTCCCACAGATTAAATACCCGTCTTTGGCACGGAAGAATCCGGCAGACAAGCATGACCTGGACCATGTTGACAAGTTTGATGTTCTTGTCCTTCATATTCTTGATGCAGTTCTGGAGTCCGGTCAGCTCTGCAGGTTCGCCCCAGGCCAGGCCCTTCCTTTCCCAGGAGGTGAGCCGCATGGGGGTTCCGGATCAGAATTCGGGGGCCGCCGCCCAGCTGGCGTCGCGTGGCTCAATAATGTAGAACCACCCCGACTGCCACCCTTTCACGGTCTCCGTGAAGGAGCCGTCAAGCCAGGTGACATTGGGCATCTTGCCCACCATGGCCCCTCTGCACTCCGCTTGCTGGCCGCTCACGATCTTCGGCTTCACGCAGAAGATTTGTAGCCACAAGCCAAAGTGAGGCTTGATGCGGAGGAAGGCCTCGCACACGACGATAAACGCCGAGATGTTGAGGACGAAATTTGGGGCTAGATCATGGAAATCTAGCTCGTAATAGAACATGAGCCCGCGGACGAAGGGATGAAGTGGAAAACCCAGTCCATGGATGAAGTGGGCGGGAAACACGACCCTCTTGTGGGGTCCCGGGCTTGGAATGACCTGCCTGTCGTCCGGTAGCCGGTGCACTATGTGTGCGGCCAAGTATCCGGCCGCCCGAAGATTCACGATATGCTTCTCCTTCACGGTGGAAGCCACCCACCTGCCTCCTGCTCCAGACATGTTTAGCTGTGCGGAGAAGGCTTGGACTAGGGCGCTGGAGCTCGAGGAGGCAAGGATGAGCAAAGGAGGAGGAAGGCGTGGGTGAAAATGGGGAGCCCTTATCCCTTTATAAAGGCGACGAAAGCGGTGCGCCTCCCCACTTGCCCGTTGAGAATCGCTTACTTCCCAAGCGCCATGATTGACGTCGCGGTGGGATTACCCATACCATTGTTGATGAGAATCCCGTGATAAGGGGACATGATCTCTGTTTTGACAAGACATGTCAAGGAAACCACCTCGCAATATGCGCTATGGCTGGTTGTGGGAAAACGGTTCGAATAATGACCCTACCATAATGACATGTCACGTTGTCTACAAAAGTTGTCAGCAGATTACATTTGTGAAATATCATTCTCTCTACGGTGGTATGTGAAGATCATTTTGCAGATCCGTACACGGTTTAGGTGTTCGATACTTACTTTGGAGTATTCGGAGAAGGAACCCGCCTTGCAATGCCGAAGACAAGACTGCGCATTGGACTCATCGTCATTGAAGCCTGGTTCAGGGGCTACTGAGGGAGTCCTGGATTAGGGGGTATCCGGATAGCCGGACTGTATACTCTGTCCAGACTGTTGGAGCATGAAGATAGAAGACTCAAGACTCCGTCCCGTGTCCGGATGGGACTCTCCTTTGCGTGGAAGACAAGCTTGGTACCGGATATTATGTTTCCTTCCTTGTAACTGACTCCATGTAAACCCTAGCCCCCTCTGGTGTCTATATAAACCGGAGAGATTGGTTCTTAGAAGGACGATCACAGTCATAATCATCATAGGCTAGCTTCTAGGGTTTAGCCTCTACGATATCGTGGTAGATCAACTCTTGTACTACTCATATCATCAATATCAAGCAAGCAGGAAGTAGGGTTTTACCTCCGTCGAGAGGGCCCGAACCTGGGTAAACATTGTGTCCCTTGCCTCCTATTACCATCAGCCTAAGACGCATAGATCGGGACCCCCTACCCGAGATCCACCGGTTTTGACACCGACAGGGCCGCCGAAGGGCAAAGAGCACCGTCACCCCAAAAAGTATTATGCCAGTGTCCTGAAGGGCACCCGCCTTGTGGCGGAGGAATGTGCTAAGGATGTAATATTTGAATGAATGTACTCATTTGATCCTGTAATATGAAAACGAGTTCGTTTGCGCTATATAACGCTTGTTGATTTAAAATTTTACCTTCTGGTGCCATTTATAAAACCTGAGAGTTGGCCAGTCGTTGGCTTCTGCCCCCATGTAACTAGTACCGGGGTGTTTGGGATAAAACTAAACATTCTTTATCCAAATTTTTGGTCCTTTCAGGAGGTATTTAGTGCAACGAACAAGGCAATCGGACTATACAGCTTTATCACTCTCACTTAGCCATAGAAGTCTATAATTTTAAATTTTTTCGTAGCCCCTGGCATTCGGAAGGCCGAACTTGGGGCGCTATACACGCCTAAATTGGACAAGGCCGATTCCTAGCCCAAAGTGGAAAAAATCTTTAAGGATTTGAGACCTCTCGAACAGCGACCAGCTCTCGCCGCATCATGACAGTCAGTTTTCGGCTTTCTCTACTGAGGTGCTTGTCGGTGTCAAAACCGGCGAATCTCGGGTAGGGGGTCCCGAACTGTGCGTCTAGGAGGATGGTAACAGGAGACAAGGGACACGATGTTTTACCCAGGTTCGGGCCCTCTCGATGGAGGTAAAACCCTACGTCCTGCTTGATTAATATTGATGATATGGGTAGTACAAGAGTGGATCTACCACGAGATCAAGGAGGCTAAAACCCTAAAGCTAGCCTATGGTATGATTGTTGTAATGTATGTTGTGTCCTACGGACTAAAGCCCTCCGGTTTATATAGACACCGGAGAAGGCTAGGGTTACACAGAGTCGGTTACAATGGTAGGAGATCTACATATCCGTATCGCCAAGCTTGCCTTCCACGCCAAGGAAAGTCCCATCTGGACACGGAACGGAGTCTTCAATCTTGTATCTTCGTAGTCTTGGAGTCCGGCGGATGATGACAGTCCGGCTGTCCGGACACCCCCTAGTCCAGGACTCCCTCAGTAGCCCCTGAACCAGGCTTCAATGACGATAAGTCCGGCGCGCATAATGTTCGGCATTGCAAGGCGGGTTCCTCCCTTGAATAATCCAGAGAAGATCATGAACACCAGGATAGTGTCCGGCTCTGCAAAATAAATTCCACATTCCACCGTAGAGAGAATAAAATGTACACCAGTCCAATCTGCTGACGTATTATGCGGCATGACATCACACGCTACCAAGCCTTTATTTGAATCGTTTTTTTATTATACCACCTCAGCACGTTTAGCGAAGCGGTTTCCTTGGCACGTCCTGTCGAAGCAGAGATCGTGTTCCCCTTATTCCGGGATTCTCATCAATACGGACGTGGGTAACCCAACCGCGCCATTGATGGTGGCGCTTGGGAGATAAGCGAGTTTTACCAGGCTGGTGGGGGACGCATAGTCTCCGTCCGCCTATATATAAGGGATAAGGATTTACCTTCTCACCTACGCCTTCTTCCTCCTTTGCTTATCCATCTCCGCGCACTCAAGCTCCAACGCCCAAGCTCGCGCATCTCGCCTCGACCTTCTCCGACCATGTCCGGAGCGGGAGGCAAATGGTTCGCCTCCACCGTCAAGGAGGAGCACATCACCAAGTTGCACAGCGCCGGATACCTTTCCGGCGACATCGCGCATCGGCTGCCCGACGAGGGGCAGCTCATCCCCACCCCCGGGCTCCATGAGAGGGTTGTTTTCCTCCCCCACTTCCTCCGCGGACTGGGCTTTCCACTCCACCCTTTTGTCCGGGGGCTCATGTTTTACTACGGCCTGGATTTCCACGATCTGGCGCCGAACTTCATCCTCAACATCTCGGCGTTTATCGTCGTGTGCGAGGCCTTCCTCTGCATCCGGCCCCACTTCGGCCTGTGGCTCAAGACCTTCAACGTCAAGCCGAAGGTTGTGAAGGGCACGCAAGCAGAATGCGGAGGCGCCATGTTGGGCAAGTTGCCCAACGTCCTTTGGCTCGAAGGGGCCTTCGTTGACTCCGTTAAGGGGTGGCAGTCGGGGTGGTTCTACATCACCGAGCCGCGCGAGCCCACATGGGCGGCGGCCCCCGAGTTTAGATCTAGCATCCCCACGCAGCTCACCTCCTGGAAAGAGAAGGGCTTGTTGTGGGGCAATCCGAAGGAGCTGACGGGACTCCGAGCCTGCATCCAGAAGCTGGTGAGCAGTAAGCTCAGGCTCGTCGACGTGGTCCAAGTCATGCTCATCCGCCGGATTCTCCCATGCCAAGAACGGGCATTTAATCTGTGGGAGTTCAATCCCGAATAGCACCGGGCGCTGAGCGGGCTCTTCGACACGATGTACGAAGGCGCCTGGAGGGTGCTGTTTAAGGGCGCCGAAGCCCCCGCATCCGCGACGGAAGATCGCGGATTTTTCTTGCAGCATCCAGCTGACGAGGTAAGTGATTCGACCATTTTAGTGGTAAATAGATTGATTCTAAGAGGGTTTCAATCTCTCTCTTCCTTTGGTAGGAATGGATGGAGAAGGCCGAGCAGCTCATCTGTCCGGCTCCCATGCCAGAAGACCCAGTGGACGCCCGTCTAGCGGGGCTGCTGGTTCCGGCACCGCACATGGTGCCGGAGAAGAAGGCCAAGAAGGTGGCCACGGGGACTCGAAAGAGTTCCCGTAATCAGGTGTCCGACGACGAGGCGGAATCCTCCCCCGAAGACGACGAGGAGGAAGAAGACTCTCTCCCAGAGGAGGGAGAGAGGAAGAGGAAAGCTTCCCCAACAGGGGAGGCCGAAGGGTCCAAGAGGGGAAGAACTATTCCCCCGGACAGCTCTGCCAACATCGACATTGGCGGGGAGGAGTGGCCTTCAAGGGCCAGGCCTCCGGCGAGATCGTAAGTATCCGGACCCCTGACATGCAATTTCTTTTGTGTCACATAGTGTCCTACTAATGCCGCATACTGTCCGCAGTCCGGCCGATGATGATCTCCCCGCTTCATTGAGCGGGTCGTTGGCCCCGTCGGATGTGGATTCACTTCCGACTGCCTCCACCCCCCGCGCCGACGAGGACACCGAGGTGGGATCCCAGAGAGGGACCCATCAGGAGAAGACTTTGCGCCGGACTCTAATCGGAACCTGCAATGGTTCCGGAGTCCGGCAGGTGGCCCCTTCGAAAGAAGGGCAAGGCCGTGATGCCGGCGGCCTCCGTCCAACCGGAGGCGCCAGACAACTTGCTGGAGGCACTCAAAGGTGCTTCCATCGAGGAAGAACACCGCACTATCATGAGTGCGGTGATTCAGAAGGTTCAGCTCGCAAGGAGCGGGCTGACCGAAGCCTGTAACAGCCTTCTAACAGGCTTTGAGGTAAGAAGTTATAATTATGTAATGTAATACCGCATAGACAGTAGCCCCTAATGCTCGGTTCGTTGTTCGGAAAGAAAAGCCGGACTGAGGATCTAAGAAGATATACACAGGGTTGCTTTAAATATGTCCATATGGGTTTGCAGGCTGCGCTGCTGACCTCTGCCGCACTGACTGCGAAGGTCGGTGCATTGAAGCAGGATCTCGAGCGGTCCGAGCGAGAGCTCGGCCATGCCAAGAAGCAGCTCGAGGACAAAGAAGGTGAGTAACACCACTTTGAATAGTTACCTTACAGAAAAGGATTTTGGTTGCAATAAAATTAACAAGGATAATATGGGTATCGCAGGGGCCACGAACGAGGTGGCAGCCCTGAAGGAGGCTGTGTCGCGGCCGAACGCAGTGCGGCCGCGGAACGGGCAGAGCGAGAAAAGCAGGAGGCACAGGTGGCGGAAGTACGGCAAGAGCTCCAGGCTCTCATGGAGAAGCATGAGAGCTTGGAGCGTGACTCCAAGACTCGAGAGTCCGAGCTTGCCTCGGCTCTCGAAAGTGCCAAGTCCGCCAAGGCCGAGGCCCGTAAGGCCCTTCAGGAGGTTGAAGATTTAAAGAAGATAGCGGCGGGTAAGGCATTTTTCATGCAAAGCAAGCATGTTAATGTAAACTACCTGACACTTACCCGCATTCGGAGCTCTCCAGGGGCGTTTGCAGATCTGCCGCGCAGTGTGTCCGATGCCGCCGCATTCTACCGTGGCGAGGAGGGGAGCTCAACGGAGAAGGTCTTCTGGTCTCAGTACGCTGAGGCCAGCCATCCGGTGCCCCCAAGCGACCAGTTGAAGCAGCTGGTCGAACTCCACAAGGTAGCTGAGGAGGCCATGAAGGGCCTTATAGTCCGGCTGTGGCCTGGACAGGCCATGCCTGGGAGCTACTTCGGCCTCGTGCGGCGGCTGGTGGATGCGTGCCCCTGGGTAGAGGTCATCAAGCGGTCCGCCTGTATTGAAGGTGCTCGTCGGGCCCTTGCCCGCACAAAGGTGCATTGGGGCAGGCTGGATGCGGAGAAGCTTCTCACTGACCCACCGCCACCGGGCAAGGAGTATCGCACGCCCGAAATGTATTATAAAACTGTCCTGAAGGGATCCCGCGATATTGCGGATGAATGCCCTAGAGATGTATTTTTTGAGTAAACTTGTTATGTATTATCCTGTGCGCTGAAATCTTTGTTCATATGCGCCTTAAGCAACGCTTGTTTAATTTAAAATATTACCTTCTGTGCGGCCGTTTATAAAATCTGAGAGATGGCAAGTCGTTGGCTTCAGCCCCCGAGCCGCGAGTGCTGGGGTGTTCGGGATAAACTTGAGCACTCTTGTTCCCATTTTTGGGTCCATCTAGGGAGGCGCTCAACACAACGAACAAGGCAACCGGACTTATAATGCTTGAACACTCTCACTTAGCCATAGAATTCTATAATTTTAAATTTCGGCGAAGCCCCTAGTATTCGAAAGACCGAATCCGAGGCGCTATCCACGCCTTCGTCGGACATTATCCGGAACTTCGCTCGAAGCGGCGTGAGTCTTTAAGGACCCGAAAAGACCTCTCGAACAGCGACCAGTCTCTCGCCTTATCATGCCGGTCAGTTTTAGCTTTCTCCACTGAGGCGCTCGCCCGGCTCAACCGGGGCGCAATCGCAGTGGTTCTCCCAGTGCCACCTTAGCCGACAGAACGGAACGTAAGGCACCAAAACGTGGGAGCCGGGCAAACCCAACTATTGACCCAAGACATGATTCGGAGCCGATTCATATAATGCTATAAGTTCGGGGTGCCGCACTTATGAAAGTGTTCGGACTTATCACACCATAATGTGGGGAACATAAGCCCCTGGTGTATTAGGCCGTACCAAAATATACGGGTGCAAGATGTCATGTAATGAGCATATATATATAAAAAAGTAATGTAATTGCAGTCAAAAAGTGCTGCATTATTTATTAAAGGAAGTCTGCAATGAGTGCGGACTGATACAAATAGTGCGGTAAGCAAGGGATTTGGACTAATTAAACATGTCCCCCTCCAGGGATGAGCTGCGGACTTGGTGTATATAATCGAATTTAATGCTCGTAATTGAGACCACCTGAGTGTTCGTCGCAGCCTTCTTTCTTCCCTGGCTGTTGCATCATGAGTTCGGCAGGTTCACCGCCGGACAGGGCCTCTGGTTAACGGAGTCCTATGTATACAAAGAAGGAAAATAATAATAAAAAAAGGGGGCACACTTGCGAGCCCCTGGTGTGGTCGAGCCACACTCTGGGTCCATTGTGATCGTGCCCCTTCCCCTGCGCCCATGGTATCTCCAAAGCGTAATGATGTACGCGGAGGGTTGTTCTTGCAATCATGCGAGGGCGGGGGTTAGGGCCGCATTGCTACGCGTGCTCTGATCGTGTCAGGTGGTCTTGGTTGGTATTGCTTCGGGCGCGTTTTGCTATATTCGGCCGTTTAACGGCCGGACTCGAAATTGCCTTAAAAGGCTGCTCTGTACTTCTGCCGCGAGAGCCGCTGTATGTTCCTCCGTTCGGAGGGAGCGTTCCGTATTTCCGTTGACCGTGATGACTCCACGAGGGCCTGGCATCTTGAGCTTGAGGTATGCATAATGCGGCACCGCGTTGAACTTTGCAAACGCGGTTCGTCCGAGCAGAGCGTGATAGCCGCTGCGGAACGGGACTATGTCGAAGATTAACTCCTCGCTCCGGAAATTGTCCGGGGATCCGAAGACCACTTCCAGTGTGACTGAGCCTGTACAATTGGCTTCCACACCTGGTATGACACCTTTAAAGGTTGTCTTTGTAGGTTTAATCCTTGAGGGGTCTATGCCCATCTTGCGCACTGTATCCTGATAAAGCAGGTTCAGGCTACTGCCGCCGTCCATCAGGACTCTCGTGAGGTGAAATCCATCGACGATTGGGTCTAAAACCAATGCGGCGAATCCGCCATGGCGTATGCTGGTCGGATGGTCTCTTCGATCGAAAGTGATCGGACAAGAGGACCATGGATTGAACTTCGGGGCGACTGGCTCCATCGCATAGACGTCCCTTAGTGCACGCTTCCGCTCCCTCTTGGGTATATGGGTTGCGTAAATCATGTTCACCGTCCGCACTTGTGGGGGGAAACCCTTCTGTCCTCTATTGTTCGGCGGTCGGGTCTCTTCCTCGTCGTCGCTGTTTAGCCCCTTGTCATTGTTTTCGGCAATTAACTTGCCTGCCTGCTTGAACACCCAGCAATCTCTGTTGGTGTGATTAGCTGGCTTTTCAGGGGTGCCATGTATCTGGCATAAGCGGTCGAGTATTCGGTCCAAATTGGACGGACCCGGAGTGGTTCTTTTGAATGGCTTCTTCCGTTGACCGGGTTTAGAGCCTCGGAATCCGGCGTTGACTGCCGTATCCTCCTTGTCGTCGCCGTTAATGCGGCGTTTATTTTTACTTCGACGTGACCTGCCATTGTTGTCCTTAGTATCCGGACTGCCAGAATTTTTACTGAGGTTGTTGCTGCGAGCTAGCCAGCTATCCTCTCCCGCGCAAAAGCGGGTCATTAATGATGTGAGGGCTGCCATGGATTTCGGCTTTTCCTGTCCCAGGTGCCGGGCTAGCCACTCGTCGCGGATGTTATGTTTGAAGGCTGCAAGGGCCTCTGCATCCGGACAATCGACGATTTGGTTTTTCTTTGTCAAGAACCGTGTCCAGAATTGTCTGGCCGATTCGTCTGGCTGCTGAATTATGTGGCTGAGGTCATCGGCATCTGGTGGCCGCACATAGGTGCCCTGGAAGTTGTCGAGGAATGCGGCTTCCAGGTCTTCCCAACACCCAATTGACTCTGCGGGCAAGCTGTTAGCCAATGCCGAGCTGGTCCTTTAAGCTTGAGTGGGAGATACTTGATGGCATGGAGATCGTCGCCGCGGGCCATATGGATGTGAAGAAGATAATCTTCGATCCAAACCGCGGGGTCTGTTGTGCCATCGTAGGATTCGATGTTTACGGGTTTAAACCCTTCAGGGATTTGATGATCCATTACTTCGTCAGTGAAGCATAGCGGGTGTGCGGCGCCTCTGTATTGAGCAATATCACGACGCAGCTCGAGAGAGCGTTGTCTGCTGTGTTCGGCCCGGCCGGGGTTATTGTATCCGGCGCGACGGTATTCGTCGCGGGTCGTGGGGCGCCCTCGTGATCCGTAGATGGATCTGGATTGCCTTGCTTTGTCCTCCAATACGTCCCGCAAGTCCGGCGCGTTCCCTTTTGGCTTCGTACTTTTGGAGCGATGCCGGGGTACGGTTTTGGTTGAGGGCCTGGATGCCTCTCTGTCGCGACCACGTGGTGGTCGGTCTGCCGTATCGTGCGCTAGTGATGAAGGTATGTATGCTTCCTCCTCTAGTCGGGGGAGCAACTTGCGTCTTGGGTAGCTTTTGGAGGGGCGTTCGAGTTTATACTCTTCGGCCGCGAGGACCTCGGTCCATCGATCGGCCAGCAGGTCCTGATCAGCTTGAAGCTGTTGCTGCTTTTTCTTTAGGCTATTTGCCGTGGCGATAAGCCTGCGTTGAAACGCTCTTGTTCGACGGGATCCTCGGGCACGACGAATTCGTCATCGTTGAGGCTTGCCTCGTCTTCGGACGGAGGCATATAGTTATAATCCTCGACCTCTTCGTCTGCCGCCCTCTCATGAGGGCTTGCTTCTGCATCCTCCTGCGCTGAGTCTTGCTGGAGGGGATTATCTTCGGCACTCTCTGGGGTATTATTATCTCCTGTGCCGGAATCTCCATTCTTGCTGTGGCGGGATTTAGAGCGGCGCCGCTGACGCCGGCGCTTGGGCTGCTTCTTTAAAGAATCTGCCTCCGCTGCTTCTTCGCCGTCCCCGTCTTTTGGGGTGTCCACCATGTATATGTCGTATGACGAGGTGGTCTTCCAGTGCCCTGTAGGCGCTGGTTCCTGTTCGTCTCCGGCATCGTCGTCCATAGCGTCGATGTCTTCGGAGTCATAGTCTAGCATGTCGGTTAGATCGTCGACAGTGGCTACAAAGTGGGTGGTGGGTGGGCTCTGAATTTCTTCGTCGTCCGTATCCCAACCATCCTGGCCATAGTCCGGCCAGGACTCTCCGGATAGCGAGAGATGCTTTAGCGAATTTAGGATGTCGCCAAAGGGCGAGTGTTGGAAGATGTCCGTGGCGGTGAATTCCATAACCGGCGCCCAATCAGATTCGATTGGCAGGGGCGCGGGAGGTCCGGAGTCCGGCAAGGAGTCCGGCACCTCGGAGTCACGAGCTTCGCGAGGGACAAGGGTAGTGTTCGGCTCCATCGCCGTGGAAGTTGGAGCCCCCGAGGCGGTGTCCAACCACCGGTCCTCGATCTAGGCGATCGGCTTCGGTCTAAGGGCCAGAGCGGGTTGTTGTGCGGCCACCAAGGCACTGTTTGGTGACAGAGCTAGATCATGCCCATCGTAACAGTGCGGCACGCTTGGCTGTGGCTCGAGCCCGTCGAAGATCAAGTCCCCGCGGATGTCGGCCGTGAAGTTTAGGCTTCCGAATCTGACCTGATGGCCAGGGGCGTAGCTTTCGATCTGCTCCAGATGGCCAAGCGAATTAGCCCGCAGTGCGAAGCCGCCGAATACGAAGATCTGTCCGGGGAGAAAAGTCTCACCCTGGACAGCATTGTTGGTTGAAGATGCCATCGAGCCTATCGGTGACGACACAGAGGAACTCTCAATGAAAGCACCAATGTCGGTGTCAAAACCGGCGGATCTCGGGTAGGGGGTCCCGAACTGTGCGTCTAGGCGGATGGTAACAGGAGACAAGGGACACGATGTTTTACCCAGGTTCGGGCCCTCTCGATGGAGGTAAAACCCTACGTCCTGCTTGATTAATATTGATGATATGGGTAGTACAAGAGTGGATCTACCACGAGATCAAGGAGGCTAAAACCCTAAAGCTAGCCTATGGTATGATTGTTGTAATGTATGTTGTGTCCTACGGACTAAAGCCCTCCAGTTTATATAGACACCGGAGAAGTCTAGGGTTACACAGAGTCGGTTACAATGGTAGGAGATCTACATATCCGTATCGCCAAGCTTGCCTTCCACGCCAAGGAAAGTCCCATCCGGACATGGGACGGAGTCTTCAATCTTGTATCTTCGTAGTCTTGGAGTCCGGCGGACGGTGACAGTCCGGCTGTCCGGACACCCCCTAGTCCAGGACTCCCTCAGTGCTCGTCCGGAAGAACTGGGACACAATCACAGTAGTTCTCGCTGTGCCACCTTAGCCGATGTAGCGGAACGTAAGGCAGCAAAACATGGGAGCCGGGCAAACCCAACTATTGACCCAAGACATGATTCGGAGCTGATGCATATAGTGCTAAGTTCGGGGTGCCGCACTGTCGAAAGTGTTCAGACTTTTCTTGCCGTGTTATGGGGTACACTGAAGCCCCTGGCGGACTGAACGTACCAAAATGTACGGGTGCAATTTGTAATAAATAAATAGTCAAAGAAAAAGATAAAGAATGTAATGATAAGTGATGACTCGCAAGTATACGGGATAGTTGTAGCCTCTTTCGATAAGTAAGAGTGTCAAACCCAGTGAGGAGCTAAAGGTAGAACAAATACTCTCTCAAGTCCTATCGGCCACTGATACGACTCTACGCACGCTTGACATTCGCTTTACCTAGAACAAGTATGAAACTAGAGGTACTTTGTAGGTGTGATAGGATAGGTTTGCAAGATAATAAAGAGAACGTAAATATAAACTAGGGGTTGTTTATATAAAGATGCAATAAAGTAAATATTAGTAGAGAGCTTTTTGTTACGAGAAACTTATTTTTCCAAGGCAATCGATAACTAGACCGGTAATCACTATTGCAACTTTATTTGAGGGAGAGGCATAAGCTAACATACTTTATCTACTTGGATCATATGCACTTATGATTGGAACTCTAGCAAGTAGTCCGCAACTACTAAATATTCATTAAGGTAAAACCCAACCATAGCATTAAAGTATCAAGTCCCCTTTTATCCCATACGCAAACAACCTACTTACTCGGGTCTGTGCTTCTGTTCACTCACGCCACCCACCATAAGAAAATCATAAACATATTGCAAACCCTACAACGGGGATCCCTCACACTTGCGCGACACGGAGGGCACCATAGGACATCACCAATAATAAAGCATGCAACTCAAACCAATCACGATCATCAATTAACCCATAGGACAAAACGGATCTACTCAAACATCATAAGATAGCCATACATCATTGGGAAATAATATATAGCGTTGAGCACCATGTTCAAGTAAAGATTACAGAGGGTAAGAGAGGGGTTACACTGCTGCATAGAGGGGGGAAGAGTTGGTGATGAAGGCGGTGAAGTTGTTGGTGAAGATCGCGGTGATGATGATGGCCCCCGTCGGCGTTCCGGCGCCACTGGAAGCAAGGGGGAGAGAGCACCCCTTCTTCTTCTTCCTTGACCTCCTCCCTAGATGGGAGAAGGATTTCCCCTCTGGTCCTTGGCTCCCATGGCGTGGGAGGGGCGAGAGCCCCTCCGAGATTGGATCTATCTCTCTGTTTCTGCGTTCCCAGATTCTACCCCTTCACCGTTTCTTTAATATCCGGAGATCCGTAACTCCGATTGGGGTGAATCTTTCGCCCAGATTTTTCTCGTAAAATTAGCTTTCTTGCGGAAAAACAAGAGCGTCAACCGCCTTACGGGTGGCCCACGAGACTCCAGGGCGTGCCCAGGGGGGAGGGCGCGCCCCCCTGTCTCGTGGCCACCCCGGACACCGTTTCACTTTGATTTTACTTCCCAAAAATCATAAATATTCCAAAATAATTCTCCATCTGTTTTTACCCCGTTTGGACTCCGTTTGATATGTGGTTTCTGCGAAACATAAAACATGCAACAGACAGGAACTGGCACTGGGCACTGGATCAATATGTTAGTCCCAAAAATAGTATAAAAAGTTGCCAAAAGTATATGAAAGTTGAAGAATAATGGCATGGAACTATCAAAAATTATAGATACGACGGAGACGTATCAGCATCCCCAAGCTTAATTCCTGCTCATCCTCGAGTAGGTAAATGATAAAAAAGAATAATTTTTGATGTGGAATGCTACCTAGCATAATCTTGATCATATGTCTAATCATGGCATGAATATTAAGACAGGAGTGATTCAAAGCAATAGTCTATCATTTGACATAAAAACAATAATACTTCGAGCGTACCAAGAAAGCAATCATGTCTTTTCAAAACAACATGGCCAAAGAAAGTTATCCCTACAAAATCATATAGTCTGGCTGTTGCTCTATCTTCATCACACAAAGTATTTAATCATGTACAACCTCGATGACGAGCCGAGCGATTGGTTCATACTTTCTAACGCGCTTCAGCTTTTTGAACTCTTATGCAATACATGAGCGCAAGCCATGGACATAGCATTATGGTGGTATATGGTGGTGGTTGTGAGGAGAAAAAGGGAGAAGATAGTCTCACATCAACTAGGCGTATCAATGGGCTATGGAGATGCCCATCAATAGATATCAATGTGAGTGAGTAGGGATTGCCATGCAACGGATGCACTAAGAGCTATAAGTGTATGAAAGCTCAAACTGGAAACTAAGTGGGTGTGCATCCAACTTGCTTGCTCATGAAGACCTCGGGCGTTTGAGGAAGCCCATCATCGGAATATACAAGCCAAGTTATATAATGAAAATTCCCACTAGTATATGAAAGTGATAACTCAAGAGACTCTCTATATGAAGAACATGGTGCTACTCTGAAGCACAAGTGTGGTAGAAGGATAGTAACATTGGCCCTTCTCTCTTTTTCTCTCATTTTTTTATTTTCCTTTTTTTTCTTTTGGTGGGCTTCTTTGGCCTCTTTTTTTATTTGGGCTTCTTTGGCCTCTTTTATTATTCATAAAGTCCGGAGTCTCATCCCGACTTGTGGGGGAATCATAGTCTCCTTCATCCTTTCCTCACTGGGGCAATGCTCTAATAATGATGATCATCACACTTTTATTTACTTACAACTCAATATTACAACTCGATATCTCAAACAAAGATATGACTTTATATGAATGCTTCTGGCGGTGTACCGGGATGTGCAATGATCTAGCATAGCAATGACATCAAAAACGGACAAGCCATGAAAACATCATGCTAGCTATCTTACGATCATGCAAAGAAATATGACAATGAATGCTCAAGTCATGTATATGATGATGATGGAAGTTGCATGGCAATATATCTCGGAATGGCTATGGAAATGCCATGATAGGTAGGTATGGTGGCTGTTTTGAGGAGGGTAAATAATGGATTCATGAAACCAGCGAAAGTTGCGCGACACAATAGAGGCTAGCAAAGTGGAAGGGTGAGTGTGCATATATCCATGGACTCACATTAGTCATAAAGAACTCATATACTTATTGCAAAAGTCTACTTAGCCCTCGAAGCAAAGTACTACTATGCATGCCCCTAGGGGGGTATATTGGTAGGAAAAGACCATCGCTCGTCCCCGACTGCCACTCATATGGAAGACAATCAATAAATAAAATTGTGCTCCAACTTCATCACAAAGCGGTTCACAATACGTGCATGCTACGGGAATCACAAACCTCAACACAATTATTTCTACTAATCCACAACCACCCACTAGCATAACTCTAATATCACCACTTTTATATCGCAAAACTATTGCAAGGAATCAAACATATCATATTCAGTGATCTAGAAGTTTATGTAGGATTTTATGACTAACCATGTGAATGACCAATTCCTGTCATCTCTCTAAATAGATATAAGTGAAGAAAGAGAGTTTAATTCTTTCTACAAAAGATATGCCCATGCTCTAACAAATATAAGTGAAGCAAAAGAGCATTCTACAAATGGCGGTTTTCTATGTAAAGAGAAACAGGCAATCCAACTTCAAATGATATAAGTGAAGCACATGAAGCATTCTATAAAGCCATACTCAAAATATTTAAGTGAAGTGCAATGAGAATTCTATAAATCAACCAAGTACTATCTCATACTAGCATGGTGCATAAAATAAAAATGGAAGCTAAATGCAAAAGACGCTCCAAGACTTGCACATATCGCATGAACGAAACGAATAGGAAAACATACTGATACTTGTTGAAAAAAGAGGGTATGCCTTCCGGGGCATCCCCAAGCTTAGACGCTTGAGTCTCCTTGGATATTTACTTGGGGTGCCTCGGGAATCCCCAAGATTGAGCTCTTGCCTCTCTTCCTTTTCCCCATATCGATACATCTTCGATTAGACACTTCATCCACAGAAAACTTTAACAGAAAACTCGGTAAGATCTGTTAGTATAATAAAGCAAATCACCACTCTAAGTACTGTTGCAAACCAATTCATATTTTATTTTTGCATTGTGTCTACTGTAATATAACTTTTCCATGGCTTAATCCACTAATATAAATTGATAGATTCATCAAAACAAGCAAACTATGCATCAAAAACAGAATCTGTCAAAAACAGAATAGTCTGTAGCAATCGGGACATCCACCATACTTCTGGTACCCCAAAAATACTACCAAAATTAGGAAAAATAAAAAAGTTATATAGCAACACATTGCAAAAGGAATCCGAACCAATCGACGTTTCAGTTAAAAATGTAAAATCGCGCACTACAGCCAAAGTTTTTGTCCTGCACCGTACAAACCAACAAGCATTGTAAACATCCTAAAGGCAAAGCTTGGCACATTATTTTTATAATAAATGTAATTATACAAGGGGATAATTATTTTTGTTGAAAAGTTTCTGTAATCAAAATTCACAAAGTTTCCGTGAGCATGAACAAAGTTCAAGGCTAGCTCCCACTTCAACAATGCTTGTCTCTCTCACTTTCACTTTCCTTTTTGAAAAGTTTTTAGGTTCCCCTCTTTAATTTTGCATTTTCAAACTATATAAAAGCACTCAACAGAAATAAATGACTCTCTAAAACTTCTGGGTTGTCTCCCTGGCAGCGCTTTCTTTAAAGCCATTAAGCTAGGCATTTAGTGCTCAAGTAATGGATCCACCCGGATCCCAAGGTATATCAAAGCCAATTTTAATTAAGAATGATTTGTAATTTAGTAGTGAGCACAAAGTAACATATATCATGCAACAACGAAGTCTAACTCTCTTCCTATGCATCGGTATGTCATAAAAGAACAATTCATGCACACATAGTAAAGACCAATGCATAGTATAAGCAGTTTCTTGCAATTCTATCATATTGGAAATATAAAGAGGTGGAGATGTAGTTCCTCTCTCATAATAATTGCAAGTAGGAGCAGCAAGCACATGCATATTATACCTATCAAAATCATCATGTGCAACGGTAAAAGGCAACCCATCAATATAATCCTTAATAAGCACAAACTTCTCTGATATAGTGTAGTTTGGAGAATTCAAAAAGATAATAGGACTATCATGCGTGGGTGCAATAGCAACAATTTCATGTTTAACATAAGGAACTATAGCAAGTTCATCTCCATAAGCATAATTCATATTGGCATCTTGGCCACAAGCATAGCAAGCATCATCAAAAAGGGATATTTCAAGAGAATCAACGGAATCATAGCAATCATCCTTCGGTAAGCACGAAGGGGAATTAAACAATGTTTGAGTTGAAGAGTTACTCTCATTAGAAGGTGGGCACGGGTGATCAATCTACTCTTCCTCCTTTTGTTCTTCGCTCTCCTCATCATCTTTTTCATCCAATGCGCTCACAGTTTCATCAATTTCTTCTTCCATAGCTTCCTGCAAAATATTAGTCTTTTCTTGGACAGTGGAGACTTTCTCCATAAATGCATTAATATAGTGATTGTATTCATAATTTTCATAGCAATATCTAAGTATAGCAAGATTTTCAGGCCTATAAATACCATCATCATCAAAAGCTTCATACTTTTCAAACAAAGATTCAATTTCATAAGCAGCCTTAAAAGCAACAAAGTCTTCTATTTGTCCAACATCATAGTAATCATATATACCATTAGCATAAGAAGCTAAGGTTTCATTATCATTAAATTTGCATGAAAACGGAAGGTGTGGAGCCTTCATCCTAGAGCAACAAGTAATATCATATCTCAAGCATAGATCCCGGGCATACCAACGCAACATAATAAATTGATCCCATAATAGTTTCCCTTTTTGTGTCGAACGATAATCCCTAAAGTATTCACGTTGATCCAACATGTCTCCCATTATAAAGTTGAATGGGGTTTTCTCAGGATTATCAAAGTAGTACATCATATCTTTCACATAATGAGAATCGAGGGTTTTAGGAGTAACCCCATCTCAATGAGTAGCAAGTACACCTAATTTTTTTGGTATTTTGCGTTCCATATCCATAACTAAAGATAGAGAACAACTTAGAACAGCAAATAAAAATTACTTAGTGATAAAGCAAACAAGCACACACGAGAATATTCACCCCATGCTATGACTCCCCGGCAACGGCGCCAGAAAAAGGTCTTGATGACCTGCAAGTATACGTGATAGTTGTAGCCTCTTTCGATAAGTAAGAGTGTCGAACCCAAAGAGGAGCTAAAGGTAGAACAAATACTCTCTCAAGTCCTATCGGCCACTGATACGATTCTATGCACGCTTGACGTTCTCTTTACCTAGAACAAGTATGAAACTAGAGGTACTTTGTAGGTGTGATAGGATAGGTTTGCAAGATAATAAAGAGAACGTAAATATAAACTAGGGGCTGTTTAGATAAAGATGCAATAAAGAAAATATTAGTAGAGAGCTTTTTGTTAAGAGAAAGTTATTTGTCCAAGGCAATCGATAACTAGACCGGTAATCACTATTGCAATTTTATTTGAGGGAGAGGCATAAGCTAACATACTTTCTCTACTTGGATCATATGCACTTATGATTGGAACTCTAGCAAGCAGTCCGCAACTACTAAAGATTCATTAAGGTAAAACCCAACCATAGCATTAAAGTATCAAGTCCCCTTTTATCCCATACGCAAACAACCTACTTACTCGGGTCTGTGCTTCTGTTCACTCACGCCACCCACCATAAGCAAATCATAAACATATTGCAAACCCTACAACGGGGATCCCTCACGCTTGCGCGACACGGAGGGAACCATAGGTTAGCACCAATAACAAAACATGCAACTCAAACCAATCACGATCATCAATTAACCCATAGGACAAAACGGATCTACTCAAACATCATAAGATAGCCATACATTATTGGGAAATAATATATAGCATTGAGCACCATGTTTAAGTAGAGATTACAGAGGGTAAGAGAGGTGTTACACCGCTGCATAGAGGGGGGAATAGTTGGTGATGAAGGCGGTGAAGTTGTTGGCGAAGATCGCGGTGATGATGATGGCCCCCGTCGGCGTTCCGGCGCCACCGGAAGCAAGGGGGAGAGCGCCCCCTTCTTCTTCTTCCTTGACCTCCTCCCTAGATGGGAGAAGGGTTTCCCCTCTGGTCCTTGGCTCCCATGGCGTGGGAGGGGTGAGAGCCCCTCCGAGATTGGATCTATCTCTCTGTTTCTGCGTTCCCAGATTCTACCCCTTCACCGTTTCTTTAATATCCGGAGATCCGTAACTCTGATTGGGGTGAATCTTTCGCCCAGATTTTTCTCGTAAAATTAGCTTTCTTGCGGCAAAAGAAGAGCGTCAACCGCTTTACGGGTGGCCCACGAGAGTCCAGGGCGTGCCCGGGGGGGGGGGGGGAGGGTGCGCCCCCCTTTCTCGTGGCCACCACAAACACCGTTTCACGTTGATTTTACTCCCCAAAAATCATAAATATTCCAAAATAATTCTCCGTCCGTTTTTATCCCGTTTGGACTATGTCGGATATGGGATTTCTGCGAAACATAAAACATGCAACAGACATGAACTGGCACTGGGCACTGGATCAATATGTTAGTCCCAAAATAGTATAAAAAGTTGCCAAAAGTATATGAAAGTTGAAGAATATTGCATGGAACAATCAAAAATTATATTTACGACGGAGACGTATCAATAAGTTGACGCTATACGTTGTTTTCCATTGTTATTTGAATAATACATCAAGGCATATGTATACAAGTATTGCAATAAGCAAAATAGGACTATTTGACTTGTCCGTAACCAAGAGCGAGCTGCCCGTGGGTATGTAAAATAGGTATAGTGATCGTTTATCAAAGACCACCCGGGGATTCCCTTGTACGTCAAAGCTTCTTGACTCCTTGGGTTTTCCATCCCGTGATGGGTCCGATACTCAGATTATCGGAAGAGCCTCAAGAAGAGAATAGGGACCTGAAAGAAAGAAAAAGGGGAAGGTGCACAGGTCCTGGGTCGGTTTGAGCCGTGCTGTGGACCGTATTGTAGACCTGCCTCCGCCTATGCCCATGGTATTTTAAGTGCGTAATTATGTACGCGTGACACAAATTTCACCGCTTGACTGGGGCTAGGACAGAGGCCGAATTTCTAGGCGAGCTCTGGATGATCCTGTTGCAGAGTACTTCGGACTCGCTTAGCGGTGTCTGGGGGCTTTATTGCCGAGTTGGGATCTGCCTAAGAAGGCTGCTCTGTACTTCTGCTGCGAGGGCCGCAGTGTGCTCCTCTGTACGGAGGGAGCGCTCTGTGTTTCCATTGACTGTTATAACCCGCGAGGTCCGGGCATCTTGAGCTTGAGATAGGCGTAATGTGGCACCGCATTGAGTCGAGCAAATGCGGTTCGTCCTAGTAGTGCATGATAACCACTACAGAAGGGGACGATATCGAAGATTAACTCCTCGCTTCGGAAGTTGTCCGGGGATCCGAAGACCACATCCAGTGAGATTGAGCCTGTGCAACAGGTCTCTACACCTGGTATGACACCTTTAAAGGTGGTTTTAGTGGGTTTGATCCTTGAGGGATCGATGCCCATTTTGCGCACTGTATCCTGATAGAGTAGGTTCAGGCTGCTACCGCCGTCCATAAGGACTCTTGTATGGTGGAATCCGTCAATGATGGGGTCGAGGACCAACGCGTCAGAACCGCCATGACGGATGCTGGTCGGATGGTCCCTGCGATCGAAAGTGATCGGACAAGAAGACCATGGGTTGAACTTTGGGGCGACTGGCTCCATCGCATAGATGTCCTTTAGTGCACGCTTCCGTCCCCGCTTGGGAATATGGGTTGCGTATATCATGTTTACCGTTTTCACTTGGGGAGGAAATTTCTTCTGTCCTCCTGTGTTTGGCGGCCGGGGCTCCACGTCGTCATTGCTATGCAGCCCCTTTTCCTTGTTTTCGGCATTCAACTTGCCGGCCTATTTAAACACCCAGCATTCTCTGTTGGTGTGGTTGGCTGGTTTATCAGGGGTGCCGTGAATTTGACATGAGCGATCGAGTATGCGGTCCAGACTGGATGGGCCAGGATTGTTTCTTTTGAATGGCTTTTTCCGCTGACCGGACTTAGAGCCACTAAATCCGGCATTGACTGACGTGTCTTTGGCGTTAACGCCATTGTTGCGACGCTTGTGTCTATTGCGTCGGGGCTTGCCGCTGTTATCTCTGGCATCTGAAGTGCCAGGGTTTCTTGATGTGTTGTTGCTACGATCCAGCCAGCTGTCCTCGCCCACACAAAAGCGGGTCATGAGTGTTGTGAGGGCTGCCATGGACTTCGGCTTCTCTTGGCCGAGGTGTCGGGCGAGCCACTCGTCGTGGATGTTATGCTTAAAGGCCTCTAGGGCTTCGGCATCCGGACAATCGACAATTTGGTTCTTTTTAATTAGGAACCTTGTCCAGAATTTCTTGGCTGACTCTCCGGGCTGTTGGGTTATGTGACTTAAGTCATCAGCATCCAGAGGTTGCACATAAGTGCCGTGGAAGTTGTCAAGGAATGCGTCTTCCAGGTTCTCCCAACTGCCAATGGAGTTTGCCGGCAGGCTATTAAGCCAATGCCGAGCCGGTCCTTTGAGTTTTATTGGGAGGTATTTGCTGGCATGTAGATCATCGCCGCGGGCCATGTGAATGTGGAGAAGGAAATCTTCAATCCATACCGCGGGGTCTGTTGTACCATCATATAATTCAATGTTCACGGGCTTAAACCCTTCTGGGAATTCATGATCCCTTACTTCACAAGTGAAGCATAGGGGGTGTGCGGCGCCTCTATGTCGGGCTACATTACGACGCAGTTCAAATGAGTCTAGTCTGTTGTATTCGGCCCAGCCGGATTTGCTTTTAGTATATCCGGCATGACAGTCATCATCACGCGTTGGGGCGCGCCCCCGTGATCCGTAGATCGATCTTGACTGTCCTGCTTTGTTTTCCAATACGTCTCACTGGTCCTGCATGTAGCCCCGGGCCTTAGTGTTTTTGTTTGATTGGCGACGGGGTGCGGGCTGGTGTTCAGGCTGATACGCCGCTTTGTCTCGGCCACGAGGTGGCCGGTCAGCCGCATACTGTGCTGGTAGTGTAGGCTTTAATGCCTCCTCCTCGAGTTGAGGTAGCAACCTGCGCTTTGGGAAACTTTTGGTTGGGCGCTCGAGTCCGTATTCCTTGGCTGCCAGGACCGCAGTCCATCTATCAGTTAGCAGATCTTGATCAGCTTGAAACTGCTACTGCTTTTTCTTTAGGATATTTGTAGTGGCTATAAGCCGGCGCTTGAATCGCTCCTGCTCGACGGGATCCTGAGGCACGATGAATTCTTCATCGCCGAGGCTCACCTCGTCTTCGGAGAGGGGCATGTAATTGTCATCCTCCGAGTCTCCATCCATTGCCCGTTTATTAGGGCTAGCTTGCCCATGCTCCCGTCCGGCTTGCTCGAAGCTTGGCTGGGCAGGATTGTTTTCGTCTTCGGCACCATCTGGAGTGCTATTGTCTCTTGTGCCGGTATCGCTATTTTTGCTATGGCGGGGCTTAGAGCGGCGCCTATGACGCTGGTGCTTAGATTGCTTCTCAAGGGGATTATCCTCTGCTGCCTCATCGCCATCGCCTTCTTTGGGCGTGTCCACCATATATATATATATATATATATATATATATATATATATATATATCATATGATGAGGTTGCTGTCCAGCGCCCTGTGGGCGGTGGATCCTGTTCTTCTCCTGCATCGTCGTCCATACTGTCGATGTCTTCCGAGTCGAGGTCAAGCATGTCGGTTAAGTCATCAACAGTGGCTATTAAGTGGGTGGTGGGTGGGGAACGAATTTCTTTGTCATCCGCTTCCCACTCAAGCCAGACATAGTTCAGCCGGGAGTCTCCTGACAGGGAGAGAGACTTTAATGAATTTAGCACGTCGCCCAAGGGCGAATGCTAAAAGATATCCGCGGAGGTAAACTCCATGGTCGGTGCCCAATCAAATTCGATAGGCACGAATGCATGCGGTTCGGAGCCTATGGCCGGAGACGAGTCCGAGGGTCCGATGACACAGGCCTCATCGGAGGCAAAGTCTGTGTTGGGCTCTATCGCCACTGAGTGTGCGGTCTTCGTGGTGGGGTCATCCACCCGTCCTCGGATGGCACGATCTGCTCTGGATTAAGGGCCGGGGCAGCCGCAGGTGTGATCTCCCGAACACCGTCCGATGGCAGATCTAAGTCATGCTCGTTGTGAGACTGTTCGGCGCACCTGACATGGGCTCGAATCCGTCGAAGATCAAGTCTACGCGGATGTCGGCGGTGTAGTTCAGGCTTCCAAACCTGACCTGACGGCCAGGGGCGTGATACGTCTCCAACGTATCTGTAATTTTTTTGTTCCATGGTATTATATTACCCCTTTTGGATGTTTATGCGCTTTATTTTACACAGTTATATCATTTTTGGGACTAACCTACTAACCGGAGACCCAGCCCATATTGCTGTTTTATTGCCTGTTTCAGTATTTCGAAGAAAAGGAATATCAAACGGAGTCCAAACGGAATGAAACCTTCGGGAGCGTGATTTTTTGGAAGAATATGATCCTGGAGACTTGGAGTCCACGTTAGAAGATCCTCGAGGAGGCCACGAGATAGGAGGCCGCGCCCCCCTTACAGGGTGGTGGCCTCTTGTCTCGTGGGCCCCTCGAGCACCCCCCCGACCGACTTCTTTCGCCTATATATGCCTACGTACCCTAAAACCATCAGAAATGAAGATAGATCGGGAGTTCCGCCGCCGCAAGCCTTTGTAGCCACCAAAAACATCTCGGGAGCCCGTTCCGGCACCCTGCCGGAGGGGGAATCCATCACCCGTGGCCATCTTCATCATCCCGGCGCTCTCCATGACAAGGAGGGAGTAGTTCACCCTCGGGGCTGAGGGTATGTACTAGTAGCTATGTGTTTGATCTCTCTCTCTCTCTCTCTCGTATTCTCTCTATGGCACGATCTTGATGTATCGCGAGCTTTGTTATTATAGTTGGATCTTATGATGTTTCTCCCCCTCTACTCTCTTGTGATGAATTAGGTTTCCCCTCTTGAAGTTATCTTATCGGATTGAGTCTTTTATGAGAACACTTGATGTATGTCTTGCCGTGTTTATCTGTGGTGACAATGGGATTTCACATGCCACTTGATGTATGTTTTGGTGACCAACTTGCGGGTTCCGCCCATGAACCTATGCATAAGGGTTGGCACATGTTCTTGACTCTCCGGTAGAAACTTTGGGCACTCTTTGAAGTACTTTGTGTTGGTTGGATGAATCTGAGATTGTGTGAGGCATATCGTATAATCATGCCCACGGATACTTGAGGTGACAATGGAGTATCTAGGTGACAATAGGGTTTTGGTTGATTTGTCTCTTAAGGTGTTATTCTAGTATGAACTCTCTTATAGATCGATCCGAAAGAATAACTTGGAGGTGGTTTCGTACCCTACCATAATCTCTACGTTTGTTCTCCGGTATTAGTGGCTTTGGAGAGACTCTTTGTTGCATGTTGAGGGATTGTTATATGATCAATCTATGTTATTATTGTTGAGAGAACTTGCACTAGTGAAAGTATGAACCCTAGGCCTTGTTTCCTATCATTGCAATACCGTTTACGCACACTTTTATCATTAGTTACGTTGCTGTTTTTATATTTTCAGATTACAAAAACCTTTATCTACCATCCATATTGCACTTGTATCACTACCTCTTCACCGAACTAGTGCACCGTACCTATAAAATTTGCCATTGTATTGGGTGTGTTGGGGACACAAGAGACTCTTTGTTATTTGGTTGCAGGGTTGCTTGAGAGAGACCATCTTCATCCTACGCCTCCCACGGATTGATAAACCTTAGGTCATCCACTTGAGGGAAATTTGCTACTGTCCTACAAACCTGTGCACTTGCAGGCCCAATAACGTCTACAAGAAGAAGGTTGTGCAGTAGACATCAAGCTCTTTTCTGGCGCCGTTGCCGGGGAGGCTAGGTAAAGGGCACTCACTCACACCCCGTCAACTAAGCTCTTTTCTGGCGCCGTTGCCGGGGAGGTGAGTGCTTGAAGGTATATCTTTAGATCTTGCAATCGAGTCTTTTTGTTTCTTGTTTTATCACTAGTTTAGTTTATAAAAGAAAACTACAAAAAATATGGAATTGAGTTTGTCTCATACGTTTCGTCTTTTTAATATCTTTCGTGAGAATGATGGAAAGGAAAATTGTGCTCAAGTGCTAGAAAAAGAATTACATATAATGCTTGGCATGAAATATGTGAATGATGAGCATGATTAAAATGTTGTTAGTATAAATTCCTTGAATATCCATGATGCTAATGATATGCAAAGCCACAAGCTTGGGGAAGCTATGTTTGATGAATATGATATTTTTAGTCCCCCAAGTTTTGATGAGAATATTTATTATGATGAAAGCATGCCTCCTATTTATGATGATTATATTGATGAAAGTGGGTTTGGAAGAGTGTCAACTTTAGGAAGCAGTGATCCCACTATTTTGGAGGATGTTGAATCTTATTGTGATGAACATGAAAGTGGATTTGGAAGAGTGTCAACTTTATTTAGTGATGATTCCACTATTTCGGAAGGGGTTCCAATTGATTATGAGAACAAAGTTGCTATCTATGATGATTATTGTGATTACTTGTATGCTATTAGGAATAATGATAACCATGAAACTTGCCATCATGATTTGAGTTTTCAATTGGATTATGCCTCACATGATAATTATTTTGTTGAGTTTGCTCCCACTACTATTCGTGAGAAGAAATTTGCTTATGTGGAGAGTAGTAAATTTTCTATGCTTGTAGATCATGAAGAGAATGCTTTAGGTGCTGTTTATATTGTTGAATTCATTCATGATGCTACTGAAAATTATTTTGAGAGAGGAATATATGCTTGTAGGAATTGCAATAATGTCAAGTTTCCTCTCTATGTGCTTAAAATCTTGAAGCTATGCTTGTTTTACCTCCCTATGCTAGTTGATTATTGTTCCCATAAGTTATTTGCTCACAAAATCCCTATGCATAGGAAGTGGGTTAGACTTAAATGTGCTAGTCATATGCTTCATGATGCTCCCGTTATGTTTCAATTCTTATCTTTTATGTGAGCATCATTGTCATCATCATGCCTAGCTAGAAAGGCATTAAAGAAAAGCGCTTGTTGGGAGACAACCCAATATTTAACTTTACTGTTTTTGTGTGTCCACATGGTTATGCTACTGTAGTAATCATTTTTATAGCTTTTATTTCAATAAAGTGCCAAGTAAGACCTTTAGGATAGCTTACGGTGATAGTTGTGTTGATCCTGCTGAAAATCAGAAACTTTTGCACCTAGTAAATTAGTTTTGTTAATTCACAGAAACGTTATTCTGATCTGATTCTTTTTGCTCTGGATTGGTATACAAATTTCTTAGGACTTCCTAATTTGGTAGGATTTTTGGAGTTCCAGAAGTATACGTTTGATACAGATTACTACAGACTGTTCTGTTTTTGATAGATTCTGTTTTCTATGTGTTGTTTGCTTATTTTGATGAATCTATGAGTAGTATAGAAGGGTATGAACCATAGATAAGTTAGAGTACAGTAGATATTACACAAATATGAATTTAGAATGAGTTCATTACAGTACCTAAGTGGTGGTTCTATTTTCTGATACTAACGGAGGTTACGAGTTTTCTGTTGAGTTTTGTGTTGTGGAGTTTTCAAGTTTTGGGTAAAGATTTGATGGACTATGGAATAAGGAGTGGCAAGAGCCTAAGCTTAGGGATTCCCAAGGAACCCCAAGGTAATATTCATGGACAACCAAGAGCCTAAGCTTGGGGATGCCCCGGAAGGCATCCCCTCTTTCGTCTTCGTTCATCGGTAACTTTACTTGGAGCTATATTTTTATTCACCACATGATATGTGTTTTGCTTGGAGCGTCATTTTCTTTTGTTCGTATTTGCTTTCTATTATTTATATTAATGTTTTTCATCTTTAGTTTCAATAAAAAGTCAAGGATAGCCTTTGCCATGGTTATTTTGCTAGTATACATGTTGCTGTTTGAAAACAGAAAGTTTACCGCTGTTGCATAAATTCCCTAGAAAAGTCAGAGCATGATATAATGTTGAAACTTTTTGCACAGTGAGATATGATAAATTCCCTGTTCAAGAATTCATCCGATTAACCAGTTAACTTGCCGATTAATCCCTACTCTTAGGGTCACCGAGTAGCCTATAAACCGATAAATCGTCCGATTAATTGATTAAATGGCCGATTAACTTGCCGATTAGCCGATTAATCCCCTACTCACCAGTCAACCGAGCAGCTACCAGTTAATGATTTCCTCAACAATGGATAAATTTACTACAGTGGGAATTTTATTTCATAATTTTTGGAGTTAGGGAAGTATGATGAATCTTGCATTCTTTACAGACTATACTGTTTTGACAGATTGCTGTTATGTTTGCATTGTTTGCATATGTTTGCTTGTTTAATGATTCTATTTGAGGATAGGAGTATTAAATATGCAGAGGCATTTAGTATGCAATGTGGAATAATAATTTTAGGGATTTGTTACAGTAGAAAATGATAAGGTTTTGCATTGGGTTATACTAACCTATCTCACGAGTTCTTGTTGAGTTTGTTGTGGATGAAGCTTTTGATAAAAAGAGAAACCATGATATGAGAGGAATTAAGGAGACACAAAAGCTCAAGCTTGGGGATGCCCAAGACACCCCAAGATAATATTTCAAGAAGTCTCAAGCATCTAAGCTTGGGGATGCCTCGGTAAGCATCCCACCTTTCTTCTTCAACAACTATCGGTTAGTATCGGTTGAGCCTAAGTTTTTGCTTCTTCACATGAGTTGTGCTATCCTTGCAATGTCATTTTATTTTGTTTTTCTTGCTGTTTGAATACAATACCAAGATCTTAAATTCCTTAATGTTAGAGAGTCCTCACATAGTTGCACAATTATTCAACTACTCATTGATCTTCACTTATATCTTTCGGAGTAGTTTGTCTTTTGCTCTAGTGCATCACTTATATCTTTAAGAGCACGACGGTGGTTATATTTTGTAGAAATTTCTAGTCTCTCATGCTTCACTTATATTATTTTGAGAGTCTTTTAGAACAGCATGGTATTTGCTATGGTTAAAAATTTGGTCCTAGAATGATGAGCATCCAAGTTGGGTATAATAAAAACTATCATAGAAAATGAATTGGATGCTATGATCAATTTGATGCTTGATAAATTGTCTTGAGATATGGAGGTAGTGATATTAAAGTCATGCTAGTTGGGTGATTATGAATTTAAAGAATGCTTGTGTTGAAGCTTGTGATTCCCGTAGCATGCACGTATGGTGAACTGCTTTGTGATGAAGTTGGAGCACAATTTTATTTATTGATTGTCTTCCTTATGAGTGGCAGTCGGGGACGAGCGATGGTCTTTTCCTACCAATCTATCCCCCTAGGAGCATGCGCATAGTGCTTTGGTTTTTGATGACTTCTAGATTTTTGCAACAAGTATATGAGTTCTTTTGATTAATGTTGAGTCCATGGATTATACGCACTCTTTCACCCTTCCACCATTGCTAGCCTCTCTTGTATCATGCAAATTTCGCCGGTACCATACACCCACCATTTACCTTCCTCAAAACAGCCACCATACCTACCTATTATGGCATTTCCATAGCCATTTCGAGATATATTGCCATGCAACTTTCCACCGTTCCATTCATATGACACACATTACTTTTGTCATATTGCTCTTTGCATGATCATGTAGTTCACATTGTATTTGTGGCAAGGCCACCTTCATAATTTTCATACATGTCGCTCTTGATTCATTGCATATCCCGGTACACTGCCGGAGGCATTCATATAGAGTCATATCTTGTTCTAGCTTTGAGTTGTAAATCCATAAAAGTGTGATGATCTTCATTATTAGAGCATTGTCCTAGTGAGGAAAGGATGATGGAGACTATGATTCCCCCACAAGTCGGGATGAGACTTCGGACTTTACAAAAGAAAAAAAAAAGAGAAAGGCCAAAAAGAAAAAAAGAGAAAGGCCAAAAAGGAAAAAAAGGCCAAAGAAAAAAAGGAAAAAGAAAAAAAGAGAAAAGAAAAGAAAAAATAAAATGAGAGAAAAAGAGAGAAGGGACAATGCTACTATCTCTTTTTCCACACTTGTGCTTCAAAATAGCACCATGATCTTCATGATAGAGAGTCCCATATGTTGTCACTTTCATATACTAGTGGGAATTTTTCATTATAGAACTTGTCTTGTATATTCCAATGATGGGCTTCCTCAAAAGTTCCCTAGGTCTTCGTGAGCAAGCAAGTTGGATGCACACCCACTTAGTTTCTCTTGTTGAGCTTTCATATATTTATAGCTCTAGTGCATCCGTTGCATGGCAATCCCTACTCACTCACATTGATATCTATGAATGGGCATCTCCATAGCCTGTTGATACGCCTAGTTGATGTGAGACTATCTTCTCCTTTTTGTCTTCTCCACAACCACCATCCTATTCCACATATAGTGCTATGTCCATGGCTCACGCTCATGTATTGTGTGAAAGTTGAAAAAGTTTGAGATTATTAAAGCATGAAACAATTGCTTGGCTTGTCATCGGGGTTGTGCATGATTAAATACTTTGTGTGATGAAGATAGAGCAACAGCCAGACTATATGATTTTGTAGGGATAACTTTCTTTGACCATGTTATTTTGAGAAGACATGATTACTTTGATTAGTATGCTTGAAGTGTTACTATTTCTTTTGTCAATATGAACTTTTATTTTGAATCATTTGGATCTGAACATTCATGCCACAATAAAGAAAATTACATTGAGAATTATGCTAGGTAGAATTCCACATCAAAAATTCTGTTTTTATCATTTACCTACTCGTGGACGAGCAGGAATTAAGCTTGGGGATGCTTGATACGTCTCCAACGTATCTATAATTTTTGTTTGTTCCATGCTATTATATTACCCCTTTTGGATGTTTATGGGCTTTATTTTACACATTTATATCATTTTTGGGACTAACCTACTAACCGGAGGCCCAGCCCATATTGTTGTTTTATTGCCTGTTTCAATATTTCGAAGAAAAGGAATATCAAACGGAGTCCAAACGGAATGAAACCTTCGGCAGCATGATTTTTGGAAGAACATGATCCTGGAGACTTGGAGTCCACGTCAGAAGATCCTCGAGGAGGCCACGAGATAGGAGGTCGCGCCCCCCTTACAGGGTGGTGGCCTCCTATCTCGTGGGCCCCTCGAGCACCCTCTGACCGACTTCTTTCGCCTATATATGCCTACGTACCCTAAAACCATCAGAAATCAAGATAGATCAGGAGTTCTGCCGCCGCAAGCCTCTATAGCCACCAAAAACCTCTCGGGAGCCCGTTCCGGCACCCTGCCGGAGGGGGAATCCATCACCGGTGGCCATCTTCATCATCCCGGCGCTCTCCATGATGAGGAGGGAGTAGTTCACCCTCGGGGCTGAGGGTATGTACTAGTAGCTATGTGTTTGATCTCTCTCTCGTGTTCTCTCTATGGCATGATCTTGATGTATCGCGAGCTTTGTTATTATAGTTGGATCTTATGATGTTTCTCCCCCTCTACTCTCTTGTGATGAATTGAGTTTCCCCTCTTGAAGTTATCTTATCGGATCGAGTCTTTTATGAGAACACTTGATGTATGTCTTGCCGTGTTTATCTGTGGTGACAATGGGATTTCACGTGCCACTTGATGTATGTTTTGGTGACCAACTTGCGGGTTCCGCCCATGAACCTATGCATAAGGGTTGGCACATGTTCTTGACTCTCCGGTAGAAACTTTGGGGCACTCTTTGAAGTACTTTGTGTTGGTTGGATGAATCTGAGATTGTGTGATGCATATCGTATAATCATGCCCACGGATACTTGAGGTGACAATGGAGTATCTAGGTGACATTAGGGTTTTGGTTGATTTGTGTCTTAAGGTGTTATTCTAGTACGAACTCTTTTATAGATCGATCCAAAAGAATTACTTTGAGGTGGTTTCGTACCCTACCATAATCTCTATGTTTTTTCTCCTCTATTAGTGGCTTTGGAGTGACTCTTTGTTGCATGTTGAGGGATTGTTATATGATCTATCTATGTTATTATTGTTGAGAGAACTTGCACTAGTGAAAGTATGAACCCTAGGCCTTGTTTCCTATCATTGCAATACCGTTTACGCTCACTTTTATCATTAGTTACCTTGCTGTTTTTATATTTTCAGATTACAAAAACCTTTATCTACCATCCATATTGCACTTGTATCACTATCTCTTTGCCGAACTAGTGCACCTATACAATTTGCCATTGTATTGGGTGTGTTGGGGACACAAGAGACTCTTTGTTATTTGGTTGCAGGGTTGCTTGAGAGAGACCATCTTCATCCTACGCCTCCCACAGATTGATAAACCATAGGTCAACAACGTCTACAGCAATACTGTCCTACAAACCTGTGCACTTGCAGGCCCAACAACGTCTACAAGAAGAAGGTTGTGTAGTGGACATCAGGGCGTAGCTATCGATCTGCTCCAGATGGCCAAGCGAGTTGGCCCGCAGTGCGAAGCTGCCGAATACGAAGATCTATCCAGGGAGGAAAACCTCACCCTGGATCGTATTGCTGTAGATGATTGAAGGAGCCATCAAGCCTTATGATGACACAGTGGAACTCTCAATGAAAGCACAAATGTCGGTGTCAAAACCGGCGGATCCCGGGTAGGGGGTCCCAAACTGTGCGTCTAGGGCTAATGGTAACAGGAGGCGGGGGACACACTGTTTAGCCAGGTTCGGGCCCTCTTGATGGAGGTAATACCCTACTTTCTGCTTGATTGATCTTGATGATATGAATATTACAAGAGTTGATCTACCTCGAGATCATAGAGGCTAAACCCTAGAAGCTAGCCTATGATTATGATTGTTCATGTCCTACAGACTAAACCCTCCGGTTTATATAGACACTGGAGGGGGCTAGGGTTACACAAAGTCGGTTAAAGAGAAGGAAATCTATATATCCGAATTGCCAAGCTTGCCTTCCACGCAAAGAAGAGTCCCACCCAGACACGGGACGAAGTCTTCAATCTTGTATCTTCATAGTCCAACAGTCCGGCACAAGTACATAGTTCGGCTGTCCGAGGACCCCGTAATCCAGGACTCCCTCAGGGGGTATGAACCATAGAGAAGTTGGAATACAGTAGGTTTAACACCAATATAAATAAAGAATGAGTTCATTACAGTACCTTATGTGGTGGTTTTTCTTTCTTGCACTAATGGAGTTTATGATATTTCCTGTTGGGTTTTATGTTGTGAAGTTTTCAAGTTTTGGGTAAAGATTTGATGGACTATGGCATAAAGAGTGGCAAGAGCCTAAGCTTGGGGATGCCCATGACACCCCAAGATATTCAAGGATAACCAAAAGCCTAAGCTTGGAGATGCCCCGGAAGGCATCCCCTCTTTCGTCTTCGTCTATCGGTAACTTTACTTGGAGCTATATGTTTATTCGCCACATGATATGTGTTTTGCTTGGAGCGTCATGTATGATATGAGTCTTTGCTTTTTATATTTCCACAATCATCCTTGCTGTACACACCTTTTGGGAGAAACCCACATGATTTTGAATTTATTAGAATACTCTATGTGCTTCACTTATATCTTTTGAGCTAGATAATTTTTGCTCTAGTGCTTCAATTATATCTTTTAGAGCATGCCGGTGGCTTTATTTTGAAGAAATTGTTGATCTCTAATGCTTCACTTATATTATTTTGAGAGTCTTTTAGAACAGCATGGTATTTGCTATGGTTATAAAATTGGTCATAAAATGATGGGCATCAAAGTTGGGTATAATAAAAACTATCATAGGAAGTGAATTGGATGCTATGATCAATTTGATGCTTGATAATTGTTTTGAGATATAGAGGTGGTGATATTAGATTCATGCTAGTTGGGTAATTGTGAATTTAAAGAATACTTGTGTTGAAGTTGGCAAGTCCCGTAGCATGCACGTATGGTAACTGTTGTGTAACAAATTTGAAACATGAGGTGTTTTTAGATTGTCATCCTTATGAGTGGCAGTCGGGGACGAGCGATAGTCTTTTCCTACCAATCTATCCCCCTAGAAGCATGCGCGTAGTGCTTGGTTTTTGATGACTTGTAGATTTTTGCAATAAGTATATGAGTTCTTTATGACTAATGTTGAGACCATGGATTATACGCACTCTTACCCTTCCATCATTGCTAGCCTCTTCGGCACGGTGCATTGCGCTTTCTCACCTTGAGAGTTGGTGTAAACTTCGCCGGTGCATCCAAACCCCGTGATACAATACGCTCTATCACACATAAACCTCCTTATATCTTCCTCAAAACAGCCACCATACCTACCTATTATGGCATTTCCATAGCCATTCTGAGATATATTGCCATGCAACTTTCAACCGTTCCATTCATCATGACACGCATCATCATTGTCATATTGCCTTGCATGATCATGTAGTTGACATCATATTGTGGAAAAGCCACCTTCATAATTTTTCATACATGTCACTCTTGATTCATTGCCCATCCTGGTACACCGCCGGAGGCATTCATATAGAGTCATATCTTGTTCTAGTTTTGAGTTGTAACTCGTGAGTTGTAAATAAATAGAAGTGTGATGATCATCATTATTAGAGTATTGTCCCTTAAAAAAGAGAAAGGCCAAATAAAAAAAGGCCAAAAAAGGGAAGGCCCAAAAAAAGGGGACAATGTTACTATCCTTTTCCACACTTGTGCTTCAAAGTAGCACCATGTTCTTCATATAGAGAGTCTCATTTGTTGTCACTTTCATATACTAGTGGGAATTTTCATTATAGAACTTGGCTTGTATATTCCAATGACGGGCTTCCTCAAAATGCCCTAGGTCTTCATGAGCAAGCAAGTTGGATGCACACCCACTAGTTTCTTTTGTTGAGCTTTCATACATTTATAGCTCTAGTGCATCCGTTGCATGGCAATCCCTATTCCTCATGTTGACATCAATTGATGGGCATCTCCATAGCCCGTTGATTAGCCTCGTTGACATGAGACTTTCTTCTTTTTTGTCTTCTCCACACAACCTCCATCATATTCTATTCCACCCATAGTGCTATATCCATGGCTCACGCTCATGTATTGCGTGAAAGTTGAAAAACGTTTGAGATTACTTAAGTATGAAACAATTGCTTGGCTTGTCATCGGGGGTGTGCAAGATGAGAGCATTCTTGTGTGACGAAAATGGAGATGACCAAACTATATGATTTTGTAGGGATAAACTTTCTTTAGCCATGTTATTTTGAGAAGACATGATTGCCTTGATTAGTATGCTTGAAGTACTATTATTTCTTTTGTCAATATGAACTTTTATTCTGAATCATTTGGATCTGAACATTCATGCCACAATAAAGAAAATTACATTGAGAATTATGCTAGGTAGCATTCCACATCAAAAATTCTGTTTTTATATCATTTACCTACTCGAGGACGAGCATGAATTAAGCTTGGGGATGCTTGATACGTCTCCAACGTATCTATAATTTTTGATTGTTCAATGCTATTATATTACCTGTTTTGGATGTTTATGGACTTTACTTTACACTTCTATATCATTTTTGGGACTAACCTACTAACTGGAGGCCTAGCCCGAATTGCTGTCTTTTTGCCTATTTCAGTGTTTTGAAGAAAATGAATATCAAACGGAGTCCAAACGGAATGAAACCTTCGGGAGCGATCTTTTTGGAACAAACGCAACCCAAGGGACTTGGAGTGGACGTCAAGAAACAAACGAGGCGGCCGCAAGGGCGCCCGACACGCCCCCTGGGGGTGGGCGCAGCCCCCACCCTCGTGGGCCCCTCGAGCGTCCACCGACCTACTTCTTCCTCCTATATATATCCACGTACCCCAAAAACATCCAGGAGCACCACGAAAAACTATTTCCACCGCCGCAACCTTCTGTATCCGCGAGATCCCATCTTGGAGCCTTCGCCGGCGCTCCGCCGGAGGGGGAATCGACCATGGAGGGCCTCTACATAATCTTCAAGGCCTCTCCAATGAGTTGTGAGTAGTTTACCACAGACCTTCGGGTCCATAGTTATTATAGGGCTTCTTCTCTCTCTTTGAATCTCAATACAAAGTTCTCCTCGATCTTCTTGGAGATCTATTCGATGTAACTCTTTTTGTGGTGTGTTTGTCGAGATCCGATGAATTGTGGGTTTATGATCAAGTTTATCTATGACAAATATTTGAATCTCCTCTGAATTCGTTTATGTGTGATTAAGTTATCTTTGCAAGTCTCTTCGAATTATCAGTTTGGTTTGGCCTACTAGATTGATCTTTCTTGCAATGGGAGAAGTGCTTAGCTTTGGGTTCAATCTTGCGGTGTCCTTTCCCAGTGACAGCAGGGGCAGCAAGGCACGTACTGTATTGTTGCCATCGAGGATAAAAAGATGGGGTTTATATCATATTGCATGAGTTTATCCCTCTACATCATGTCATCTTTCTTAATGCGTTACTCTGTTCTTCATGAACTTAATACTCTAGATGCAGGCAGGAGTCGGTCGATGTGTTGAGTAATAGTAGTAGATGCAGAATCGTTTTGGTCTACTTGTCATGGACGTGATGCCTATATACATGATCATGCCTAGATAATCTCATAACTATGTGCTTTTCTATCAATTGCTCGACAGTAATTTGTTCACCCATCGTAATACTTATGCTATCTTGAGGGAAGCCACTAGTGAAACCTATGGCCCTCGGGTCTATCTTTTATCATATAAGTTTTCAATCTCCTTTTATTTGCATCTTTTATTTTTCAATCTATATCACAAAAATACCAAAAATATTTATCTTATGATATTATCTCTATCAGATCTCACTTTCGCAAGTGGCCATGAAGGGATTGACAACCCCTTTATTGCATTGGTTGCGAGGTTCTTGTTTGTGTGTGTAGGTGCGTGGGACTTTTGAGGATCCTCCTACTGGATTGATACCTTGGTTCTCAAAAACTGAGGGAAATACTTACGCTACTTTGCTGCATCACCCTTTCCTCTTCAAGGAAAACCAACGCAAGCTCAAGACGTAGCAATATACAAGCCAAGTTCTATTAAGTTTTATATGAAAGTGACAACTAGTATAGCTTGGTGCTACTTTGAAGCACAAGTCTGGAAAAAGGATAGTAACATTGTCCCTTCTCTCTTTTGCTTTCATTTTTTTATTTTGATGGGCTCCTTTGGCCTCTTTTTTTTATTTTGGCTTCTTTGGCTTCTTTTCTTTTTCATAAAGTCCGGAGTCTCATGCCGACTTATGGGGGAATCATAGTCTCCATCATCCTTTCCTCACTTGGGACAATGCTCTAATAATGAAGATCATCATACTTTTATTTATTTACAACTCAAGAGTTGCAACTCAATACTTAGAACAAAATATGACTCTATGTGAATGCCTCCGGCGGTGTACCGGGATATGCAATGAATCAAGAGCGACATGTATGAAAGAATTATAAAGGTGGCCTTGCCACAAGTACAATGTCAACTACATGATCATGCAAAAGCAATATGACAATGATGGAGCGTGTCATAATAAACGGAACGGTGGAAAGTTGCATGGGAATATATCTCGGAATGGCTATGGAAATGCCATAATAGGTAGGTATGGTGGCTGTTTTGAGGAAGATATAAGGAGGTTTATGTGTGATAGAGCGTATCGTATCACGGGGTTTGGATGCACCGGCGAAGTTTGCACCAACTCTCAAGGTGAGAAAGGGCAATGCACGGTACCGTAGAGGCTAGCAATGATGGAAGGGTAAGAGTGCGTATAATCCATGGACTCACATTAGTCATAAAGAACTCATATACTTATTGCAAAAGTTTATTAGCCCTCGAAGCAAAGTACTACTATGCATGCTCCTAGGGGAAGGGGGTGTAGGAGTTAACCATCACGCGATCCCTACCTCCACTCATAAGGAAGGCAATCAAAAGAACACCCCATGCTACAAATTTGTCACACAACGTTCACCATATGTGCATGCTACGGGACTTGCCAACTTTAACACAAGTATTTATCAATTTCATAATTACCCAACTAGCATGACTCTAACATTACCACCTTTATATCTCAAAACAATTATCAAGCATCAAATTTCTCATAGTATTCAATGCACTTTCTATGATAGTTTTTATTATACCCAACTTGGATGCCCATCATATTAGGACTAATTTTATAACCAAAGCAAATACCATGCTGTTCTAAAAGACTCTCAAAATAATATAAGTGAAGCATGAGAGATTAATAATTTCTACAAAATAAAACCACCGCCGTGCTCTAAAAGATATAAGTGAAGCACTAGAGCAAAATTATCTAGCTCAAAAGATATAAGTGAAGCACATAGAGTATTCTAATAAATTCCGCTTCATGTGTGTCTCTCCCAAAAGGTGTGTACAGCAAGGATGATTGTGGTAAACTAAAAAGAAAAGACTCATATCATACAAGACACTCAAAGCAAAACACATATCATGTGGTGAATAAAAATATAGCTCCAAGTAAAGTTACCGATAGACGAAAACGAAAGAGGGGATGCCTTCCGGGGCATCCCCAAGCTTAGGCTTTTGGTTTTCCTTTAATTTTACCTTGGGGTGCCTTGGGCATCCCCAATATTAGGCTCTTGCCACTCCTTATTCCATAATCCATCAAATCTTTACCCAAAACTTGAAAACTTCACAACACAAAACTCAACAGAAAATCTCATGAGCTCCGTTAGTGCAAGAAAGCAAACCACCACTTTAAGGTACTGTAATGAACTCATTCTTTATTTATATTGGTGGTAAACCTACTGTATTCCAACTTCTCTATGGTTCATACCCCCCTATACTAGCCATAGATGCATCAAAATAAGCAAACAACACACGAAAAACAGAATCTGTCAAAAACAGAACAGTCTGTAGCAATCTGTAAATTTCGAATACTTATGGAACTCTAAAACTCGTACCAAAATAGGAAGTCCCAGTAAATTAGTCTATTTTTCTACTACAAAAATAATCAACTAAAACTCACATTTCTGTGATTTATTAAAATTATTCTCGTGCGTGCAAAAGTTTCTGTTTTTCAGCAGAATCAAATTAACTATCACCCAAGATGATTCTATAGGTTCTACTTGGCACAAACACTAATTAAAACATAAAACCACATCTAAACAGAAGCTAGATGAATTGTCTATTACTAAACAGAAGCAAAAAGCAAGAAACAAAAATAAAATTGGGTTGCCTCCCAACAAGTGCTATCGTTTAACGCCCCTAGCTAGGCATAAAAGCGAGAATAGAACTAAGTGTTGCCATCTTTGGTAATCAACTCATAAGTGGCTCGCATAATAGATTCATAAGATAATTTTATTTTCTTTCTAGGAAATTGTTCCATGCCTTTACTTAATGAAAATTGTAATCTAATATTCCCTTCCTTCATATCAATAATTGCACCAATCGTTCTAAGGAAAGGTCTACCAATAATAATAGGACATGAAAGATTCAATCTATATCAAGAACGATAAAATCTATGGGCACATAATTTCTATTTGCAACAATAAGAACATCATTAATCCTTCCCATAGGTTTCTTAATAGTGGAATCCGCAAGGTGCAAGTTTAAAGAGCAATCATCAAAATCACGGAAACCTAGCACATCACGGAAAGTTTTTGGAATCATGGAAACACTAGCACCCAAATCACACAAAGCATAGCATTCATGATCTTTAATTTTAATTTTAATAGTAGGTTCCCACTCATCATAAAGTTTTCTAGAGATAGAAACTTCTAATTCAAGTTTTTCCTCATAAGATTGCATCAAGGCATCAATGATATGTTTGGTAAAAGCTTTATTTTGACTATAAGTATGAGGAGAATTCAACACGGATTGCAACAAGGAAATACAATCTATTAAATAACAATTACCATTATTAAATTTCTTGTAATCCAAAATAGTGGGTACATTGCTAAGTAAAGTTTTGACCTCTCCAATCCCACTTTTACCAAATTTAGCATCAAGATCTAAAAACTCTGAATCACTGGGACGCCTTTTAACTAAAGTTGACTCATCTCCAGTCCCGTCATTATCAAGATTCATATTGCAAAACAAAGACTTAATAGGAGACACACCAATAACTTTTAGATATTCATCATTATTAAGCAAACAACACACGAAAAACAGAATCTGTCAAAAACAGAACAGTCTGTAGCAATCTGTAATTTTCGAATACTTATGGAACTCTAAAAATCCTACCAAAATAGGAAGTCCTAGGAAATTTGTCTATTAATATTATGCAAAAATATTCAACTAAAAAAAACGTTTCTGTGATTTCTTAAAATTATTCTCGTGCGTGCAAAAGTTTCTGTTTTTCAGCAAGATCAAATTAACTATCACCCAAGATGATCCTATAGGTTCTACTTGGCACAAACACTAATTAGAAAACATCTAACCAGATTCTAGATGAATTATTTAATTCTAAACAGGAACAAAAAGCACGGAACAAAAATAAAATTGGATTGCCTCCCAACAAGTGCTATCGTTTAACACCCCTAGCTAGGCATAAAAGCGAGAATAGATCTATGTATTGCCACCTTTGGTATTCAATTCATAAGTGGCTCTCATAGTAGATTCATAAGGTAATTTGATTTTCTTCCTAGTAAAGTGTTCCATGCCTTTCCTTAATGGAAATTGGAATATAATATTTCCTTCTTTCATATCAATAATTGCACCAATCGTTCTAAGGAAAGGTCTACCAAGAATAATAGGACAGGAAAGATTGCAATCTATATCAAGAATGATAAAGTCTACGGGCACATAATTCCTATTTGCAACAATAAGAACATCATTAATCCTTCCCATAGGTTTCTTAATGGTGGAATCCGCAAGGTGCAAGTTTAAAGAGCAATCATCAAATTCATGGAAATCTAACACATCACATAAAGTGTTGGGAATCGTGGAAACACTAGCACCCGAATCACACAAAGCATAGCATTCTCGATCTTTAATTTTAATTTTAATATTAGGTTCCCACTCATCATAAAGTTTTCTAGGGATAGAAACTTCTAATTCAAGTTTTTCTTCATAAGATTGCATTAAAGCATCAACAATATGTTTGGTAAAAGCTTTATTTTGACTATAAGCATGAGGAGAATTTAACACGGATTGCAACAAGGAAATACAATCTACTAAAGAATAGTTATCATAATTAAATTCCTTGAAATCCAAAATAGTGGGTTCATTGCTATGTAAAGTTTTGACCTCTCCAATCCCACTTTTACCAAATTTTGCATCAAGATCTAAAAACTCCGAATCATTGGGACGCCTTTTAACTAAAGTTGACTCATATCCAGTCCCATCATTATCAAGATCCATATTGCAAAACAGAGATTTAATAGGGGACACATCAATCACTTTTAGATCTTCATAATTATTATCATGAAAACTAGAAGAACACGCTCTTACAAAGCAATCTTTCTTAGCACGCATTCTAGCGGTTCTTTCTTTGCACTCGTCAATGGAAATTCTCATGGCTTTGAGAGACTGATTGATATCATACTTAGGTGGAATAGATCTAAGTTTCAAAGAATCAACATCAAGAGAAATTCTATCCACGTTCCTAGCCAACTCATCAATCTTAGGCAATTTTTCTTCAAGCAAAGCATTGAAATTCTTTTGAGAGATCATAAATTCTTTAACACTAATCTCAAAATTAGAGGGCATCTTATTAAAATTTCCATAAGAGTTGTTGTAGGAATTACCATAATTATTAGAGGTATTAATAGGAAACGGCCTAGAATTAAAGTTTCCTCTATACGCGTTGTTACCAATTATTCCTACCAACAAAATTCACATCCATGGATTCATTATTATTCTCAATCAAAGTAGACAAAGGCATATCATTAGGATCAATAGGAGCACTCTTATTAGCAAACAGTTTCATAAGTTCATCCATCTTTCCACTCAAAACATTAATCTCTTCTATTGCATGAACCTTTTTACTAATAGATCTTTCGGTGTGCCATTGAGAATAATTAACGATAATATCATCTAGGAGTTTAGTAGCTTCTCCTAAAGTGATTTCCATAAAAGTGCCTCTCGCGCCCGAATCTAAAAGATTTCTAGAAGCAAAATTCAATCCGGCATAAATTATTTGTATGATCATCCATAAATTTAATCCATGTGTAGGGCAATTGCAAATCATTAATTTTATCCTCTCCCAAGATTGTGCAACATGTTCATGATCAAGTTGCTTAAAATTCATAATATCGTTTCTAAGAGAGTTGATCTTAGCGGGAGGAAAATACTTAGAGATAAAAGCATCTTTGCACTTATTCCATGAATCAATACTATTTTTAGGCAAAGACGAAAACCAAGTTTTAGCACGATCTCTAAGTGAAAACGGAAATAACTTCAATTTAACAATATCATTATCCATGTCTTTCTTCTTTTGCATATCACACAAATCAACAAAGTTGTTTAGATGAGTAGCGACATCTTCACTAGGAAGGCCAGAGAATTGATCTTTCATGACAAGATTCAACAAAGCAACATTGATTTCACAAGATTCAACATCGGTAAGAGGAGCAATCGGAGTGCTAAGGAAATCATTATTGTTGGTATTGGAAAAGTCACACAATTTAGCTTTATCTTGAGCCATCGTAACAAGTAATCCAACACACAAGCACACAAGAGGCAAGCGAAAAAGAGGCGAATGGGAAAGTCAGGGCGAATAAAACGGCAAGGATGAAGTGGGGGAGAGGAAAACGAGAGGCAAATGGCAAATAATGTAATGCGAGGGAGAAGAGTTTGTGATGGGTACTTGGTATGTCTTGACTTGAGCGTAGACATCCCCAGCAACGGCACCAGAAATCCATCTTGCTACCTCTTGAGCACTGTGTTGGTTTTCCCTTGAAGAGGAAAGGGTGATGCAGTAAAGTAGGGTAAGTATTTCCCTCAGTTTTTGAGAACCAAGGTATCAATCCAGTAGGAGGCTACACGCAAATCCCTCGTACCTGCACAAACAAATAAGAACCTCGCAACCAACGCGATAAAGGGGTTGTCAATCCCTTAACGGCCACTTGCGAAAGTGAGATCTAATAGAGATAATAATAAGATAAATATTTTTGGTATTTTTATGATAAAGATTGGAAAGTAAAGATTGGAGAATAATGTAGATCGGAAACTTATATGATGAAAAATAGACCCGGGGGCCATAGTTTCACTAGTGGCTTCTCTCAAGATAGCATAAGTTTTACGGTGGGTGAACAAATTACTGTCGAGCAATTGATAGAAAAGTGCATAGTTATGAGAATATCTAGGCATGATCATGTATATAGGCATCACGTCCGTGACAACTAGATCGAAACGATTCTGCATCAACTACTATTACTCCACACATCGACCGCTATCTAGCATGCATCTAGAGTATTAAGTTCATAAGAACAAAGTAACGCATTAAGCAAGATGACATGATGTAGAGGGATAAACTCAAGCAATATGATATAAACCCCATCTTTTTATCCTCGATGGCAACAATACAATACGTGCCTTGCTGCCCCTGCTATCACTGGGAAAGGACACTACAAGATTGAATCCAAAGCTAAGCACTTCTCCCATTGCAAGAAGATCAATCTAGTAGGCCAAACCAAACTGATAATTCGAAGAGACTTGCAAAGATAACCAATCATACATAAAAGAATTCAGAGGAGATTCAAATATTTCTCATAGATAAACTTGATCATAAACCCACAATTCATCGATCTCGACAAACACACTGCAAAAAGAGTAACATCAAATAGATCTCCAAGAAGATCAAGGAGAACTTTGTATTGAGATTCAAAGAGAGAGAAGAAGCCATCTAGCTAATAACTATGGACCCAAAGGTCTGTGGTAAACTACTCACACTTCATTGGAGAGGCTTTGGCGTTGATGTAGAAGCCCTCCGTGAGTGATTCCCCCTCCGGCGGAGCGCCAGAAAAGGCTCCAAGATGGGATCTCACGGGTACAAAAGGTTGCGGCGGTGGAAATAGGGTTTCGTGGTGCTCCTGGATGTTTTCAGGGTACGTAGATATATATAGGTGAAGGAAGACGGTCAGGGGAGCCACGAGGGGCCCACGAGGATGGGGGCGCACCCTCCTGCCTCGTGGCTTCCTCGTTTGTTCCTTGACGTCCACTCCAAGTCTCCTGGATTGCGTTTGTTCCAAAAATAACTCTCCCGAAGGTTTCATTCCGTTTGGACTCTGTTTGATATTCCTTTTCTACGGAACACTGAAATAGGCAAAAAAACAGCAATTTGGGCTGGGCCTCCGGTTAATAGGTTAGTCCCAAAAATAATATAAAAGTGTATAATAAAGCCCATAAACATCCAAAATAGGTAATATAATAGCATGTAACAATAAAAAATTATAGATATGTTGGAGACATATCAGCAACTTGGGAAATGGTATGCATGCCAAAACAAAGCGGCGGTTTAGGTGTTCTGGACCTCAAAACACAAAATGAGGCTCTATTACTCAAATTACTTCACAAGTTCTACAACAAAAAGGACATACCCTGGGTTGAGCTCACATGGAACACACTCTATGACCAAAAAGTACCGCATGCATCAGATACAGATGGATCCTTCTAGTGCCGAGACATCCTAAAACTTGTACCAAAAATTTCGTGGAGTCTCCAAGGTCATTGTGGTATGAGGTATGACTACACTATTCTGGAAAGATATGTGGCTTGATGAGATCCTAGCTGACACATACCCAATGGGAATTCTAGACTCCCTTAGAATGCCTTACTCCTTTGCTATTCCATCAGTCACTCTAGCTATTGTTCTCTATTTTCTTTTATGCTATTACTTCAAAGTTTGTTCCATTACTCAATTTCACTTTATTTCTTCCGTCACTTTGCTTGAAGTCTACAATTATTTGCACGCATAAAAATACATAATTCACTACAAGAGGCAAAAGTCTGATTCATGTGTTCCATGTGGGATTGATACTCTCACTTTGAAAAGGCTATAACTAAAGCATGTGCACTTGTAGGCCATCAAGACCCTAAGCAGATCTTGATCGAAAGATGCGTCGACATTGAGTTTTTACAAAATCCAAGGCTAGGAGTAGCAGTAGGGGAGGATGTCATGACATAATTTTCCACTAAAGCACAAATCTCAATAGTACTATGTTTAATATCTTGAGTTTTCTTCTCATGAACCTGTTTACACCTTTCTCACCAAAAGGTATCAAGTGGTAATGACGATCAATATATACAGAAACATTCTGAAGAACTCAATGAAGGAAATATGCCCTAGAGGCAATAATAAAGTTGTTATTTTATTTTTCCTTATTTCATGATAAATGTTTATTATTCATGCTAGAATTGTATTAACCGGAAACTTGATACATGTGTGGATACATAGACAAAATACCGTGTCCCTAGTAAGCCTCTACTAGACTAGCTCATTGATCAAAGATGGTTAAGTTTTCTAACCATAGACATGTGTTGTCATTTGATAAACAGGATCACATCATTAGGAGAATGATGTGATGGACAAGACCCATTCGTTAGCTTAGCATTATGATCGTTCAGTTTTATTGCTATTGCTTTCTTCATGTCAATACATATTCCTCCGACTATGAGATTATGCAACTCCCAGATACCGTAGGAATGCCTTGTGTGCTATCAAACATAACAACGTAACTGTGTGATTATAAAGATGCTCCATAGGTATCTCTGAAGGTGTTTGTTGGGTTGGCATAGATCGAGATTAGGATTTGTCACTCCGAGTATCGGAGAGGTATCTCTGGGCCCTCTCGGTAATGCACATCATAAGAAGCCTTACAAGCAAAGTGACTAATGAGATAGTTGCAGGATGATGCATTACGGAACGAGTAAAGAGACTTGCCAGTAACGAGATTGAACTAGGTATGAAGATACCGACGATCGAATCTCGGGCAAGTAACGTATCGATGGACAAACACTACTAGGGAAAACCCTAGTAGTAGCGCGGGTTTTGAGGCTAGCAGCAGCGCGGGTGGCCGCACTACTAATAAGGCACTACAGCTAACTCATAGTAGTAGCGTGGTCCTAACCCGCGCTACTACTGTTGACGATATCAGCAGCGCTTTTTGTGAACGCGCTACTATTAACTAGCTGTAGCGATTTCGCCATCCCTTGCTACTGCTATATCTTTCATCATTTTCCCATTACCCCTTTCCCTTTCAATTCTCCTTTCAGATACTAGATACTAGGTACTGCTAGTAGATATCAAATTCATAAACCATTACTAGGTAGTACTCCCTTAGTTCCAAATTACTCGTCGTGGTTTTAGTTCAAACCACGACGAGTAATTTGGAACGAAGGGAGTACTAGATAACAATTTCATGCATAGCCAACATGCATCCTCAAGCAGTACAAGGTCATATCAACGGCCAACATCATATGTAGTTCTAGATGATATCGACGATGATCATCATATGTAGTTCTAGAATGATATAGCCACACACACATATGTAGTTCTAGATGACATAGCCACACACACATATGTAGTTCTAGATGATATAGCCACACACACACATATGTAGTTCTAGATGATATCGAAGACAATCATCATCCTCAAGCCTGGGCGGTTGGTGTTCCTGATAGTAATTAGGATGGCCTGTCCAACACGAAGATTCTTGCCATCGAGGAATTTCTTCCACCCAACCGAGTTTAAGTGTGTGCGACCGTCCGTGTCCACGCGGTAAGTACATGTTGTGACGGAGCCCCTTGCAGTAAGGCGTAGTCCAGCTGAGCCTTCTTCATCAGGCTCGATACCATAACTCACAGATATGCTCTTTGCCAATTTTTGAATAAGAAAAACATATCAATTAATAAGCATGTGATCGAACTCTACACTAAAACATATCATCGACTAGATTCCACACAACATACCATATCATTGGACTGTACACTAAGTAATTCACACTATTAATTTGCATTTGTAAGTATAACATACCATATCATGTCAATCAACCATGGTATTTGTCAAGCGGGTCACTAATGGCACCCCGACAAAGTCAGCACGTGGCGGAATTATGTCCCACAGGTTGGACACCTCCTACTCACTCAGCCTTGTTCTTTGAGCTACGATGGCTTCATGAAGTGGGTCCTCATCATCTTCATCGAGTGGGTCCTCATTATCTTCATCATCTTCATCATCTTCGTCATCTTCATCATCTTCCACCAGGTTGAGATAAATGATAGCTAGCTTGGGTCTTTCTGCTCGGAAGTTGAAGCTGATCAACTCACCACCAGTAAGATGCATGCGAGCGACGAAACGGGCCCATCCATCTCCTCCAATCTGTGACATATTGCGTCCTTTCTCGACCTCCATAGTGTACGGCCCCCCCAGGAGCCTCAAATGTCATAGTGTCTCATGTCAGCTTGTTGAATTTCAACCTCACATTGCATGGGACGATCTGTGTAAAATAAGCAAAATGACACAATGCAGTAATGCCAACACTAAAAATAAAATAGTTATTACATTTCATCTAATTTCTTACCGCCGCATGATGAAAACTCGGCTGGAAGTAGATGCCGAACAGCTTGCCAGTTGCAAGGCTGCTGGCGCATCTTGACTTGCACAGTCGACATAGTGGTGATGGTGGTGGCGCCATTCTTCCTAAAGCAATATGAGCAAAGGATTAACGATCAACTAAATCAAAATGTTCTAAGTGAACTAAATCAACTAGCCTACTAAATCAACTAAATCATATCAACTAAATCAAAATGTTCTAAGTGAACTAAATCAACTAGCCTACTAAATCAACTAAATCATATCAACTAAATCAAAATGTTGCATATGAACTAGCCTACTAAATCAACTAAATCAAAATGTTCTAAGTGAACTAAATCAACTAGCCTACTAAATCAACTAAATCATATCAACTAAATCAAAATGTTCTAAGTGAACTAAATCAACTAGCCTACTAAATCAACTAAATCATATCAACTAAATCAAAATGTTGCATATGAACTAGCCTACTAAATCAACTAAATCAAAATGTTCTAAGTGAACTAAATCAACTAGCCTACTAAATCAACTAAATCATATCAACTAAATCAAAATGTTCTAAGTGAACTAAATCAACTAGCCTACTAAATCAACTAAATCATATCAACTAAATCAAAATGTTGCATATGAACTAGCCTACTAAATCAACTAAATCAAAATGTTCTAAGTCAACTAAATCAACTAGCCTACTAAATCAACTAAATCAAAATGTTCTAAGTCAACTAAATCAACTAGCCTACTAAATCAACTAAATCATATCAACTAAATCAAAATGTTGCATATGAACTAGCCTACTAAATCAACTAAATCAAAATGTTCTAAGTCAACTAAATCAACTAGCCTACTAAATCAACTAAATCAAAATATTCTAAATCAACTAAATCAACTAGCCTAATAAATCAACTAAATCAAAATGTTCTAAATCAACTAAATGAACTAGCCTACTAAATCAACTAAATCAAAATGTTCTAAGTCAACTAAATTAACTAAATGAATTAGCCTACTAAATCAACTAAATCAAAATGTTCTAAGTCAACTAAATCAACTAGCCTACTAAATCAACTAAATTATATCAACTAAATCAAAATGTTGCATATGAGCAGGAGGGAGAAGGAGGGGCGACTCGAGGAGGGAGAAGAGAGTAGGATGGAGGAGGAAGGCGGAGCGAGGAGGGGCCGGCCGACGCGGCCAGTTGAGGGAGGACGGAGGAGGAAGGCGGAGCGAGGAGGGGCCGGCCAGCGCGGCCAGTTGAGGGAGGATGGAGGAGGAAGGCGGAGCGAGGAGGGGCCAGCCGGTGCGGCCAGTTGAGGGAGAACGGAGGAGGAAGGCAGAGCGAGGAAGGGCCGGTCAGCGGCGAGTGGAGAGGGAGGACGGAGGAGGAGGCCGGTACCGAGTCCAGCAAGGAGGAGGTGACGGCGCGCGGCGCAGACAGAGGAGGGGCGACGGGGGTGGACCGACGTGCGGCGCAGACGGATAGGAGAGGATTGAGTGGCTGTGTGTGTGAGTGGATCGGAATGGAGGAGATGGGGAGATGAATGGCTTAGCAGTAGCGCGCTTTAGGAAAAGACGCTACTGCTAAGCTATCTAGCAGCAACGCCTTTCACAATAAAGCGCTACTACTACGTGTCAGCATGTAAAAATAGACTTTGTTCAATATATCAAAAATACATTGATCATCAACGATCTTTTTGTGTACAATCTGATTTGTCAATATGAGTCCTCACTGGTTTAGGAACAGGTGAAGACTCATATTGCAGCCACAAATTCTACACATAGAGTTCAATGAAGATCAAGTGCTTGTCAAAGTTTGAGAAGTAACATATTTAAGGTGGTAGAAACTCTCTTCACGGAGCAAGGTGGGACTAAATTTTTGTAGGAAACTTAGCAGTAGCGCTTATCTGAGAAATGCGCTGCTACTATGCTACGTAGCAGCAGCGCGCGTTGCTATAACGCGTTGCTGCTATAACTAGCTTTGCGGCGGCCTCGTAGGAATTATAGCAGCAGCGCGTCTTTGAGAGGACGCGCTACTGCTATATTTGTCTCAGCAGCGATTTTCGTCTGTGCGCGCTACTGCTAGTTAGCAGCAGCGAGTTATTTTGAAGCGCGCTGCTGATAAGATTCTGTGTATAGGCTTTTCCCTAGTAGTGAAAGGGAAGACCGTACGTTGTTATAACGGTTCGACCGATAAAGATCTTCGTAGAATATGTGGGAGAATTTATGAGCATCTAGGTTCCGCTATTGGTTATTGACCGGAGAGGTGTCTTAGTCATGTCTACATAGTTCTCGAACCGGTAGGATCCGCACGCTTAACATTCGATGATGATATTGTATTATATGAGTTATGTGATTTGGTGAGCGAATGTTGTTCGAAGTCTTGGATGAGATCACAGACGCTTTTGGTCTACGAGAGTGTGTAGACACACTCTCCCCCTCTTGTTGTTATGCATCTCCTAGATAGATCTTGCGTGAGGGTAGGAAATTTTTGAAATTGCATGCTATGTTCCCCATTCGCTAAAATAGGCAGACCCTAATCCAGTAACAGAAGTAAGACTCAAGTACAAGATCACTTCATGATAATTAAGAGGAAAAAGTTAGACCCATTACCAATATGCAATAATTGTTGTGACCATCCACATGAGTGAATTGATTAATTCTCATTTGCATGCTTATGTTTAAGCGCCACTTGGTTTAAATAAAATGCTACCAGAGAATTTATGAACTCAGTTTCACATGTAAGAAACACTCTTTTTTTCTTATTATTTACATTTTTATCAATTATTTCCAAAATGCTTCGTATACCCCGCAACTAGGAAAACAAGTTAGCTACCATGTACTCCAAAAATGAACATATATATGCCACACGTCAATCTGCTGTATAAAAGCACAAAATGAAAGAAAGTAGAGAGATCAGTAGAAATTAATGATTCACAATTGTTTTTAAGGGCCCAACGCCATATATTAAGCATCAGAGTCCTTACAAACACACCTGTATAGAAAAATAAAATTACACTTAAATCCTTGGTGGTGTCGAAGTCTTCTTCATCCTGCACCCATCGACGACGCACTATGAACATAGCTCGATGCTGCCTTTGGGCTTCCGCCTCAGGCGGATCAATTTTGTAGACCCTGGAGCTTGTAGAAGTAGCGACTAGAAAGTCATCGATGCATACCAGGAGACGCCGACAAACCATGCATGATCAGCGAAGCAAATTGCCACCCCGAAGAAGAAAACACTAATAAGCCTATAGATCCACCAAAGACAACCACCGACCGAAACCCGCGAGATCTGCTGGAGACACACCTCCACACGCCCTCCAACGATGCTAGATGCATCACCGGGACAGAGGCTAGACAGGGAGAACCTTATTACATCTTCAGGAGCCGCCGTCATCTTACCTTCCCGAGCAGGACACAAACTCTAACAAAACTCAACGAAACATCTAAAAATGGAGCCTTCCTACCGGCAAGGGTCGAGATCCACCATGCCTCCATGGCCCTAGGGCCACCAGAGACGAGACTTGTTCCTTGTCATACAAATAAAACATGCAAGACTTTTTTTAGGGGACATACTCCGCCCATATCACGCATTCAAGACAAGCCCATCGCGACGTGAAGAACAACATCTGACTAGTAGAATGCCCGTGCGTTGCAACGGGCTTTTAAAGTGCTCTTCATTTGTTCCCTTTGTCTTCCCTTAACTAAAATGTTTCTCACAGTGATATGTGAACTCATAAATTTACAACCAAACCAACATATCAAGAGGTAAAAACATATTTATCGAAGAGCATATGTACATCAGATTCAACATTAAGGTTCTGATGTCCGGTAGATTGAGAACAAAAAAAATGGTGACTTACCAACAAATCTCATTTATATTTCAGAACATGGTTGTCCTACAATTGTGTGCCTACAAGATCTTTCTTCCCCTTCCTCCCTCCCTCCCTCGATCTATCGCCCCTCTCTCCCCTCTCTCTCACTCACTCTCTTAATCTCGAATGTGTTGCCTTCTGAAGAGGGCTCTAGCGGTCTAGTAGCCGTCTTGTGAGCTGGTCGTCATTCTTGTTGTTGGGGGCGACAGCGAATGAATGAGACATGGGTATGTGAGGCATCACAAAAATGCGATTTCAAAATTTTATTTGGAAAACTTTTCTAGCTCAAACTGCTTATTCAAGTTTGAAAATCAAATCACATGTATAGAAAACATTTTTTTCACAAACAATATGGGTGCAAGGAGACATGTATAAGGGCATATGTTGTAGAGGAATATCGACTTTTTATACATGGGAGGAACCAACAAAGAAATAAAAATTTGAGAAAATGTTGGGCACAACTGTATTCTCACATGTGGACCTACAATAGATGTTAGTAAATAGATACTCCCTCCATCATCCCAAAATAAGTACCTCAACTTTATAGTTGTAGACGGGTATTTTAACTGCTTCATTTCTTGAGACACTTATTTTGGGACGGAGGGAGTACTTCAGGAGTCACAACGACATTTTTAAAAGTGTTATTACCCATCCAAAGAAAGATATTTATGTTGCATAAACACCAGAAACCAAAATTCAGCCCAATAAAGTGTACTGATCTTAGTTATTAGCATTACTCACTTGATAGGAGCCGTAATAATCTGCTCATATGTTGCTCCCTTAAATCTAAGGGTGAAATAAACAACAGAAAAATCGACAGTGGGAACATGGAAGGCCATTCCAATCAATTTTCTAACGAGTTCTGGAAGCACCTTACCAATAGCATGCAAGAAATGAAGCAGTTAAAATACTCGTCTACAACCATAAATGACGTAGTTTGCGTACCACGAGAAAGTATGTTCAGTCCTAGCTTGTCTTACGAGTAATATACTCCCTCCGGTCCTTTTTAGTCTACATATAAGTTTTGTCTGAAGTCAAAGTATCTCTATTTTGACCAAACTTATAGAAAAAAATATCAACATGCACAATGACAAATCAATATTATTAGATTCGTTATGAAATGTAGCTTCATAATTCATATATTTGATATTGTAGATGTTCATATTTTTCAATATAAATTTGGTCAAACATTGCAAAATTTAACTTGACACAAATCTAATACGCGGAGTAAAAATGCCGGAGGGAGTATGTAAAACAATTTTTTTCAAGGCTGACAATAATGTGTTGTGTCCATAACATTGAAGATATACTATGAACATGTCACCTTCTAACATGCCTGCAACTCCTTAATTTATTTCTCGGAGGATGATTCAACAATCTTCAAGTGTACAGTAGAAGCTCCATCTTTTCCTTTCCCCACACCCGTGCAAGAATGCCGCAAGTTCCATGTCCACCTCCCTCTCGAGCAAGACTTGACCGACTGCCTCTCCCCTCCGGCTTCCTGCACCTCAAGACCACATAAAAAAATCAGAAACCACATAAACCGGTCCACAAAGCACTGAACAAAATTAGAACATACTTGAAGTCGCATACACCATGTTTTCCATCGATGGCGCCTACATCCCATGGCGCATCAATCATAGGCTAAAACGCTCAGAACTTCCAATGATGACATGATAAATATCAAGCATGTGATAACAATGGAGTCTGATGTACAAGAACTCTGATGAAAGCATCACTAAATCTAGCAATACTTGGTTATGTAGTTTCATGCATGAACAATTGAACATTCATACACGCTCAAATAAAGAGAGCATGTTATATATTCAAATTTCGAGCTTGGCACGGAAACTGAAGATAGTCTAAAAATTCAAGCATTGGTGTTTTTGATGATCCTGCTAGTACAACTTTTATAGTTAGGATAGTCGCCTTGCTATTTCCATTTGAAAGAAAAAAAACACCAACAATTGGGACGGGTATGGCGATGCGACCCCTCACCTGCGTTTCTGCAAAACCTTGTTAGTTGCTAGCATCCATAGCTCAAGCTCACCCCTTCGACTGGCAGCGTGCGAGAGACCGCACCGGCCGGCCGCTGCTGACTGGCGGGAGCAGGTGAGGAATGCAGCGACACACACACACACAATCATCATCATCATCAAGCAAGCAGCCAAGCACACATAATTATAGAACTAAAACTACGGTTTTCATAGTTGAGAAACAGGGTGGACATTGTTGGAGCTGATCCCCAACTCCTTCTTCCTCTCAGTTTCTCACAAGTTCGCACAGGAACAATGGAACACAGAAGTTTTTTGGCGTCGTGCTGCTTCACACAGCCACGACCTTTTCTCTCTGTATTTCTCTTTCTCAAAGCAAACATACGTACAACTCTTAAATAAAACACACACGCACGCACACAACCGAGGCAAAGCCGCCCTGATTTTTGTGGCACTAACCCATGCACCAACACACCACTAACCAACTATCCCATGCGGCTAATCTTCTTCCTAGACCTGGCATGCAATACTAACAAACTCACCCGTCTACTCCTCAGGGCCTTGGCTTCAGCTTACCGTTTCACACGACGGCGTGCCGATTCACACGACACCACATCTCACCATCTACATCGCTTCACACGATCTGGCATCTCACCTTGCACACTTGCTGCTCCAAGACTCCTACCCATGACACACCTGATGAACTACATGCAGTACAAAAGCAAAAAACACATGCAGATATGAAATCAAGATTAAACCAAACAGACGTAATAAGGTGCGGCAGGATGGATGGATTGTGTTGCCTTTTGAATGTAGTCGAGACATCACATCATGTTGAAGAAGTTGTCCTTGCTGCCGCTCACCCATGCCACCACTTCGCTTACCGCTTTGTCCATGGTGAAAATCCGACCGCCACCAGCGACCAGCCTCACTATAGCGACCGGATCCTCTGTCATCCCTAGGATTTCCGATACGCAGCTACATCCACGTGCTAGTCCTGGCCGCCGTGAGGACGAGGATGAGATCGTTGGTAGAGAGGATCACAATCTGGATGAGACCAAAGGAAAGATTGTAGAGTGTTTTGTGATTGAGAATTTGTGGGCCTAGGTCCCTAGCTAGGCAAGGAAAGTTAAGATTTTTGGAAGGAAAGATTAGGACGGGGATGGGGAGGATCTTCGGTGGTGGGGGTATGGAACGAAATCAAAGACGTGGGGTGGGCCTGGGGATTTCGTTCGATCGATAGGTTAAGAAACGAAACGACGGTTTACTCGTAGCGAGACGATCGAGGGGCCTCCCTCCCTCTTTCGAGCGAGTCGTGGACGATTTTAGGAAGGTGATCGAAATTTTTTAATGCAATTGTTTAATCCGTAATTTGGTATTAAAATATTATGAATATAAAAGCCAAATAAGAAACCAATTCGGTTTTTGATGGGAAGGTGATCTCACGTAAGAAGGTAAGAAAATTAGCACCTACCAAAGAAAGAAGCGCGAGAATTATTACCTGATATAAACCAGGCAGGGTATTAAAGGCAATTACTTTGGTTTTAGTGGCAGGGTGAAAAAACCTATGTATAGGAGAGATGGTGGGAGGGAGGATGAAAAAAGACCAACGAAAATAAACCGTGGATACTATTCACCAACTCAGACATTAAGAGTAGAGATTAGGATTTGGAATTGATTGTCATAAAACAAAATTTTATTAATTGATAACTTGCTATCGGTACATGCCCGTTTATAACGTGTCTAGTTAGGAAACTTTGGAAAAGTTAGGAAAGTTTTTATTGTGAGGGTAAAAAAATCAATGTGAGGAGATATGGTGGTGGGATATGGGACGAAATTAAACCGGACGAAAATAAACCAGACGAAATATAACCAGACGAAAATAAACCGTGGACGCAATCCTACCAACTGCTCCATTAGGAGTAGAGATTAGGAGTAGAGATAAACCAGGCAGGGTATTAAAGGCAATTACTTTGGTTTTAGTGGCAGGGTGAAAAAACCTATGTATAGGAGAGATGGTGGGAGGGAGGATGAAAAAAGACCAACGAAAATAAACCGTGGATACTATTCACCAACTCAGACATTAAGAGTAGAGATTAGGATTTGGAATTGATTGTCATAAAACAAAATTTTATTAATTGATAACGTGCTATCGGTACATGCCCGTTTATAACGTGTCTAGTTAGGAAACTTTGGAAAAGTTAAGAAAGTTTTTATTGTGAGGGTAAAAAAATCAATGTGAGGAGATATGGTGGTGGGATATGGGACGAAATTAAACCGGACGAAAATAAACCAGACGAAATATAACCAGACGAAAGTAAACCGTGGACGCAATCCTACCAACTGCTCCATTAGGAGTAGAGATAAGGGACAATGACACGGGACGCAAACAACCCTATTCCGCGACCTACGCGATGGGGAGCGAGGTAACACACACCCCTCGCTTGCCCAGGGGCGAATTTGAGCCGGCCCATGTGGGGGCGAGGTGCCCATAGGTTTTTTCAAGATTTCAAAAAGAATATTCTGATTTTCAAAAAATGTTCACGGATTCAAAATAATATTCATTGAATTAAAAAACAATCCATGAATTTAAAAATGTTCACGATTTCAAAAGAATGAACATTGTTTTATTGGGGGAACAATTTTTTATGAGCATTTTTTAATAATGATGAACATTTTTTGTATTTGATGAACATATTTTGAATTTGATGAACACAATTTATATTCAAGAACTATTTTTTGAAATGAATAATTTTTTTGAATTCAATTAACATTTTGGGAAATTGATGAAGAAAAATCCAAATTTGATGAAAATTTTATTAATTTAATGAGTATTAAATCCGTTGAACTAATTTTGAATTCGATGAACATTTTTTGAATTTGACGAACAATTTTTTTACATTGATGAACATTTTTTGAATTCGATGAACAAAAAATGTTCACGAATTTGAAAAGGAAATTTGCAAAAATTTGAAAAAGTAAAGAAGCAAAAAAAAGGAAAAATAAAAACAGTAACCAAAACAAAAATTAAAAACAGAAAAGAAACAAAAAAAGAAAAAAGGAACAAACAACAAGAACAAAAAGAAAAACAAAGTTCAGGGAATGTACTGGATCCTTCCCAAAACCAATGCAAGAATGCATGTGAAACCCCGAGATATGGGTTGACCCACTGTGCGAACGATCAGGAAGGGGGTACGTTCTAAGTCGCTCCACAACGACCTTTGCGCCAAATAGGATCCGCCTGGGAGGCAAACCACCTTCGGCGCCTAGGAGGCAAGCCACCTTCAGCGCCGGTTAGAGGCATTTTTGCCATCCGGCGCACACCACCGTCCGAGCTTGGCAAGCCCATTAACTTTTTTTGCTTTCCTGCTAAGCTTCAAAAAAGGAGCACACGAAGGGGTTGAACTTGAGACCTACCGATTTTTAGAGAACCGCAAAAATCACTACGCCGTCCTTCACGTTCGTGCTTATTACTAACTTTTTTTTCACATTCTGTTCTTTCTTCAGTTTGTTGTTCCTTTTTTATTTTTCTTTTCCTTTATTTTGTCTACATATTTTTCTTTTTTTCATAAATGCTTTAAATTTTCTTCAAAATTGATGATATTTTTTCAAAATTTGAAAATTTCTGAACTTTTTTCAATTCCGTGAACTTTTTGCAACTATGTGAACTTTTTTTCAAAATTGATGAACTTTTTCCAAATCCGTGCAACTTTTCTCAAAATCGACGAAGTTTTTTCAAACTCATAATCTTTTCCTTCAAAATCGATGAACTTTTTTCAAATTCACTAACTTTTACATCAAAATCGATGAACTTTTCCATAATTTTTTTCAGTATAGATGAACTTTATTCAAATTTGTGAACTTTTTACAAAATAGATTAATTTTTTGCAGATTTGTTAATAATTTTTAAGTTTGTGAACTTTAAAAAAATATTTGAGCATTTTTAAATAGAATATTATTTTCAATTCTTTGTGATTTTTTAAATTCATAAATTTCAAAAGTCAATAGTTCACCAGTCAACTGGTCAAACGTATATTGGTCGAACGAAATCAGCGGTCTTCAAGTTTCTTCGACCGGACGAGCGACCCTCACTTTTGTTTTCTAAAGACGCCAAGATACAGGGCCAGCCCAGAACACAGGCGCGTGGGCATCAGTTCTCCTAGTCGGCGCTTAAGGTGCCGACTAGGAGGTCTTGACATGGGGACATAGCTAAATCATGAATGGTAAAAAAAATAATGAAACAAAAAAAGTGAGAAGAGAGCGTAACGATTGAGAAGGGCAAAGCGACAATACTTGAGAAGGCAAAAATGTCAGTACTTGAAAAGACCAAAATGTCAGTACGTTTCTACAACAAGCTCATAAACAATCCCACAAAAAATACATAAACCAACAAGACCCAAATAGACAGAGGAGGTAACAAGCCCCCCGACCGTGGAAACAAGGGGGAGGGGGGGGCAGAAATCACACAGGGAAATCTTGGATGCAATGGTTAAAGATCTTCCTTCTGATAAAACTCCAGGACCAGATGGCTTCAATACTGATTTTATTAAGCACTGTTGGGACATCATTGCTCCAGATTTTTATAAGCTGATCAAAGACTTCTACAATGGCACATTAAACTTGCAGAGTATCAACTCTTCTTTTATTACTCTACTGCCAAAAAAGGATGCTCCTGTCAATGCTAATGATTTCAGACCAATCTCATTGCTCAACTGTTCAATAAAAATTATAACGAAACTTCTTGCCAACAGACTGCAAGCTGTCATATTAAAGCTGGTTCATCAAAATCAATATGGGTTCCTTAAGAAGAGATCAATACAAGATTGTCTGGCCTGGTCATATGAGTTCATTCACCAATGTCATCAATCTGGGCAAGATTTAATTATTCTAAAATTAGATTTTGAGAAAGCTTTTGATATGATTGAGCATGAAGCTATCAGGAAAATTCTCATTGCTAGAGGCTTTGGACCCAAGTGGATTATGTGGATGGATATGATTTTCTCTTCTGGATTTTCTTCTGTGCTACTGAATGGGGTGCCTGGAAAACAGTTTCTTTGCAAAAGAGGAGTTAGGCAGGGGGATCCTCTCTCACCCCCTCTGTTTGTCATAGCAGCTGATCTGCTTCAAACAATCCTAAATGAAGCTATGAGAAATGGTCTAATCTCTGCTCCTATACAGACTAATTCTGATCAGGATTTTCCTGTAATACAGTATGCTGATGACACAGTCCTTGTCATGCAAGCCAATGCTACTCAGCTGCATCAGCTCAAAAACTTGCTCCTGTATTTTAGTACATTCACTGGATTGAGAGTCAATTATGAAAAATCAGTGATTGTTCCTATTAACACTGCAAATGATAAGATGCTGGAATTGGCTAGTATTATGGGTTGCAAAGTAGGATCCCTTCCTTTCACATATTTGGGTTTACCTCTTTGTCTGTCCAAGCCAAAGATTGAGGATTTTATGCCCATCATGCAAAGAATTGAGAGAAGGCTGGCTGGTTGTTCCTCCCTGTTATCTTATGGAGATAAATTGGTTCTGGTAAAGTCTGTATTCTCCAGCCTGCCCGTTTTCTTCATGTGTACACTAGCACTTCCAGTTGGTGTTATGGAGCAAATTAAGAAATATCTCAAACATTTCTTTTGGAGGAAATATGGAATGGAAGACAGGGGCACTGCCTTGATTGCCTGGGACAAAGTTTGCCAACCAAAAGAAAAGGAAGGTCTTGGAGTGTTGAATATTGCCAGTCACAATAAATGTTTACTTATGAAGCATGTCCACAAGTTCTTAAATCAGCAGAATATTCCCTGGGTCAAATTAATTTGGGAGGCTTATTATCCTGACAAACTGCTTCATACAAACCCACAAGGATCTTTTTGGTGGAAAAATATTCTCAAGCTTGTGCCTGAGTTTAGGCAAGCTGCTGTCCCCAAGCTGGGCTCTGGTAACACTATAAGATTCTGGCTTGACAACTGGAATCAGGGCATCCTGAAAGACAGATTCCCACAGTTGTTCTCTTTCAGTAGGCAAGAACAGATTTCTGTCCAGAAAATAAAACTTTTTGAAGATGCATCTGAACATTTCTTCACTCCATTATCAACCCAGGCTCATCAACAATTCCAAGAACTATCCGCCCTCTTGCAGGCTACACAACTGAATGATACTCTAGACACTGGTGCCTTCCATGGAACAAGAATCAGAATGTTTTTTCCGCTATGAAAATGTACTACCACATGCAAAGCCAAGAAGTAGCATCTCCACTATTTAAGAAGATCTGGAAAAGTGCTGCCATGTTAAGATATAAGATTTTTCTTTGGTTACTGATGCATGATAGAGTGAATGTCAGAAATCTTCTTGCCAGAAAGCACTTTCATCTGCCAAACTACAACTGTGAGCTCTGTAACTGTTCTTGTGAAGAAACCAGTCTACACCTCATCTGGGACTGTCCTTTTGCTCTGCAATGCTGGGATTCAATTGTTCCTTCCAAAGTCAGAGGTATAAATGTTTTTGATGAGATCAACTTGCTGTCAATCAATCTGCCCAGCCAGTTTGCAATGACCATCATCACCATGGGTTGCTGGCATATTTGGATGCAGAGAAACGACAAAATTTTCAGAGCGCAAAATCCATCAGTTCAAGGGTGGAGAAAGTTACTCAAAGATGATCTGAAGTTGTTAATTCTGAGAACCAAAGAGAAGCACAGAGAAGCTTTCAGTGGATGGATTACAGATAATCTAAATTAATCGATCATGAACTTTCCTAGAGCTGGTATTGGTTAGATGGCTCCAGTTGTATTTTCTTTATTTGTTTGTAAATAACTTTGTTATGATTTGAATGAAAATTACCGTAGAACGATTGTTCTACGGTTTTCGGTTCAAAAAAAAATCTTGGATGAAAATGTGGAAAGCCGAGGTACCAACAAAGATCAAAATTTTCTTGTGGCAACACGGGAAGGTGTCTACAGTGAAGAGCTGCGGTCTTTGTGGCTCTGATGATTTGTGGCACCATTCTTTGCTTGAGTGCAACGTGGCCAGGTTTGTTTAGGCTCATGAAGATCAAGACCTGGTGGATGTGGTATATGATAACAAAGAGCCGGATGTAAAATGCTGAAATTTTTTCGTTGATGGATGCTCTATCACATGTAGATTTTACCAAAGTTCTTGTTACCCTTTGAGCAAACTGGAACCCCCGCAGAAAGGCGATACATAAGCAGATTTTTCGAACTCCACATGCCAAACACCAGTTTGTAAAAAGCTACATTAGGGAGCTAGAAGCATGCCGTCCTAAGAATCCTACTGTTAATCCTGCAACGGCTACTAGAAATACACACCCGCCAATGGATCCCTACAGCTCAAGGGCTTGCAAAAATCAGGGTTGATGGGGCAGTTTCGCGAAATTCAAATGAGGGCTCATACAATGCAGTTTGCAGGGATGACTCAGGGAAGTTCTCGGGCTCCTTGACGATCAAATGCTCGGGGGTGACGGATCCAGCCTCACTAGAGGCCTTGGCTTGTTGGGAAGCTCTTGCTCTCTAGCCCATGATCTCTAGTTATCTCAGGCGGTGATAGCTTTTCGGATTGCCAAGAAGTGGTGAATGACATACACAAGGGTATGGAGGGCCTATACGCGAGCATTGTCAAGGAGATTAAACCAACGTCAAGCTAGTTTACAAGATGTTCCTTCATCTCCGGAGGACGTGATACAAAATATTGAGGCACATAACCTGGCTAAGCACGCTCTCTTTGACTCCTTAATCCTCCAGACTTAAGTTGTATTCCCATGAATTTTGATATGATCAGTAAAGCGGAGTGTGTTTAGACTATTTTTTTATAGACAAAAGATTGTATGGTCTGTAAATTTGATGATACATTGTTAAATCCCACCTAGATCCTTAATCCTAATTTTTTATGTCACCACGTGATCTAATATGACCCATCAAGACTCAAAATCCAATCCTCAATTATATGTATGTACTGATATAAGATTATAGAAAAAACATAAAACCGATTATTATTTTTCTAAAACCAAGTAGTAGAGCTGCGCTGTATCAGTAGAAGACACAAAGAACAAAAGCAAAAGCAAACAAAAAATCGTTCTAAGCTGCCAAAAAGAAAACAGAAAAAAAAGAGGAGAAAGAAGCCACCAACAATTTGTGCCACCTTTCAATGGCGTACTCCCATGCCACCAACAATTTGCTTCATCTGGGATACTATCATGAATATATTATCTTTTGTAAATTAGCACAGCAATATATAACTGGCCAGTTCCAACAATACCAGCAATAATTGCTGTTCTTTCAATGTCAGCAATAGTTGTTGCTGATCACCTCCGCGTTTGCGTGCATGGGACTGTGCAAAGATCAGTTGCGATGAGTTGCATGCACATGCAGATCGATCTGGCAAGTACACAAAATGATCGGCTCGCTTTGTGCGGCATTAACTCACACTCTGCAAATCCGGCGCCAGACTTTGGCCTCAACTTCACACTTAACTGCCACCGAATGCATGCAGCTCGGCCTATATAAGCATGGCACTGCACCACCTTAATCTCCACCCACTGCTCACTCTCCATCACCAACCATCTTCTCGAAGCAACCCATTCCGCAATGGGGGCCCTGCCTCGGGGTCTGCTGGTCCTCGGCGTTTGCGCCGTCCTGGTGGCGGCCGTGCTCGCCGACGCATCGCCGGCATCGTCCATGGTCGTCGGCTTGGCCAAGTGCGCCGACTGCACCAGAAAGAACATGAAGGCTGAGGCTGCTTTCGCGGGTAAGAAAGATGATGTGCATGCTTCAACCATGTTATTTTGCGGGGCAATTTTATTGGTAGAATATCTAACTCTGCACTTGATTGATTTCTTCAGGCCTCCAGGTGGCTGTCAAGTGCAAGAACGCCCACGGCGAGTACGAGACCAAGGCCATCGGCACGGTGGACAAGTCCGGCGCGTTCGGCGTGCCCCTCGGCGCCGACCTCCTCCGCGAGGACGGCGAGCTGAAGCAGGACTGCTTCGCGCAGCTCCACAGCGCGCCCGACCACCCATGCCCCGGGCAGGAGCCGTCCATGATCGTCCGGCAATCCGCCGACGGCGCCGAAAAGAAGAGCTTCGTCGCCGTCCCCGGCGAGGTGCACTACTCCTCCCAGGAGTGCGCGTCGGCGTTCCTCTGCCACTTCTTCCACAAGAAGCACCTCTTCCACAAGAAGTCCGCCTTGGTCGTCCCTCACCTCAAGAAGAAGGCCATCGTGATCCCGCACATCCACAAGAAGCCGATCGTGATCCCGCACTTCCACAAGAAACCGGCGCCGGTGCCGGTGCCGGAGTACAAGCCGCCGACGCCCACCCCGGTGTACAAGCACCCGACGCCCGTGCCGGAATACAAGCCGCCGACGCCGGTGTACCCGCATCCGGCGCCGATCTACCACCCTCCTGCCGCCGATCAGAAGGCCGCTCTGAACCCGGAGACTGACCCTCAGCTCTTCAAGAAGCTCCTCCACAAGAAGCCCATCGTGATCCCGCACTTGCCAATCGTGATCCCTCACTTCCACAAGAAACCGGCACCGGTGCCGGTGCCGGTGTACAAGCCGCCGACGCCCACCCCGGTGTACACGCACCCGACGCCGGTGCCAGAGTACAAGCCACCGACTCCGGTGTACCCGCACCCGTCGCCGATCTACCACCCCCCTGCCGCCGAGCAGAAGGCAGCTCTGAACCCGGAGACGGACCCCCAGCTCTTCAAGAAGCTCCTCCACAAGAAGCCAATCGTGATCCCGCACTTCCACAAGAAGCCAGCGCCGGTGCCAGAGTACAAGCCACCGACACCCACCCCGGTGTACACGCACCCGACGCCCGTGCCGGAGCACAAGCCGCCGACGCCGGTGTACACGCACCCGACACCGATCTACCACCCTCCCGCTGACCAGAAGATGGTGCAAGACCCGGAGACGGACCCTCAGCTCTTCAAGAAGCTCCTGCCGTTCATCAAGAAGAACCCATTCTTCAAGAAGTTCCCCCCTGCCAAGGAGGATACTAAGCCATAGAGGATTGGTGCGACCTGAAGTTCTTTGCCTATTTCAGTATCCACGGCCGTGTTGATCCATGCAGTTTTTTTTTTTCTTTTGAGGGAAATGTTGATCCCTGGTAGTCTCGACTTTTTTTTTTTGCAGGTGTGGTAGTAATCTTGAACTTGCTACAAATAAACCTTTGTTGAAATGATTTATATATATATATTGGCCGAGTTGGAACTTGGAACTACCTTAAAAATTATCATATATTTTTTTATAAATTTTATTTTATTTGCTCCAAATAGTTATCAAAAGAGAAACAAGGTTTCTAGTGCATAGGTAGGTGCACACGACTTCAAGCAACAACGGACCAAAACCATTAAAAAAAATGTAAACTGGCAACAGTTTGAAAAAAAAGGCCTAGGTGTTGGAGGACCGATCCGAAGACTAAACCACAATCTACGTAGGGTAAACACCTCTAGATCGATTGCTCGTATTGTTGAAGAATGGACACACCATAAACTGAAATGCTCCACTTGGGTCGACCGAGAATCATATTTGGATGACTGCATGTGCAGTTTACGCTCAAATGTTTCATACAACATAAATGTATTAAAATGTGAGAATAATAACGAAAATCAGGCTAAATACTAGTCACACGACCAATCCTCAACCTCGTCAATGTTATCATCACCGATCACAATATTGTTCATATTTATTTGGGATAAGTATATTTTTCGTCCCCCAACTCTTCCGATAGTTTAGAAATCGTCCCTCAACTCCAAAACCACCAAAACATAGTCCCTCAACTTTTAAAACCGGATAAGTTTAGTCCCTCGAGCGGTTTCCGACCGATATGAACAGTAAATCAGTAAACAGTAAATTCGAAAAAAACAAACAAAAATATCTGAAAATTTGTTTACTGCTTTTACTATTTTCTCGTGCTGTTTGGACATTCCAGGAGATCGTGAGAACGAAAAAACAGTAAATTTGTACATCGGTGAACACTAAATTCGAACAAAATAGCAAACAAGTTCAAAAAAATATGACTTTTTTGGCATCCAAGATTCTTGGGTGCGCAAGCTGCGTGCAATTTTTCGTTATCAAATGGCATCCGAGGAGCTCTAGCAAAAAAAAAACAGTGCACTTTTTCAAAGTTTAATTTTGCCACGAGCTCCTACAATGTCCAAAAATTGCACACATCTTGAGCACCCGAGCATCGTTGACGCCAATTTTTTTTTAATTTGTTTGCTATTTTTTCAAATTTATTGTTCGTCAACGTACATTTTACTATTTTTCTTCTCACGAGCTTCTTGAATGTCTAAACTGCACAAAATTTTGCACACACAACCTTTTTTCTTTCTCACGAGCTTCTAGAATGTCCAAGCTGCACAAAATTTTGCACACACTTTGCACCAAAATTTCAGATTTTATTTTGCTATTTTTTTTTGAATTACTGTTCACAAAGTTACTGTTTACATCGGACCAGAACCACCTTCGGCGTTACGAGGGACGAAAACTATCTGGTTTAAATAGTTGAGGGACTGAGTTTTGGTGGTTTTGAAATTGAGGGATGATTTCTATACTTTGGCAAGAGTTCGAGGACGAAAAATATACTTATCCCTATTTATTTTGTAGTGGCACACCATTTGGTGAATTTTCAGTGTCAACAACCGACAATCTCCTTCTGCAATTTAATCAATCCTAATTACAACAGGGCAAAATCAGCGCTTTATTGCAGAAATTATCCCTAAATTACATAGATTAGTTCACTTAGCCATCGTTTCACTGGAGCAGAATTCTCATCGGAGTTGCCACCCAATGCTTCTATGCTTGTGCTTTCGATCCTCACCGACATTTGTTGGAGTCAAAACTCTGCCAGTTCGTCTCCAGGGCACATGCGGCACAGCAAGGCTACATATCGCCTGTTGCCAGACATAGTTCTGTCTCGGCTTCAGTGATCCCGTGAACCGGCCGATCCATTAATGGAGACGGAGAGCATCAATGGTTATCAGAGCAAGTGGTTTGCGGCAGGGAGGAAGCTAGAAAAATATTTGATGGGGTCATGTTAATGATAGTTGGGTCATCTTCTATAAATTGACAGTAACTAGTATTAAAATAATAAAGGATTGCCTAATTCCATTGGGGTCAATTGACCCCAATGCTTCATGGGAGCTCCGTCCCTGGTTTGTGGAAGGTTCTTGGTACTACCTCCGTCTAGGTGAATAAGTCATTCGCGTAGTTCTAGGTCATCGATTTGAGGAATTAAATATGTGTTATATGTCATAAAAAGTATATCACTAGATTCCTACACGGATGTAGTTTCTAAATATATATTTTTTGTCACATATAATACATATTTAGTTAGTTAAATCATCGACCTAGAACTACGCGAATGACTTATTCACCGAGACGGAGGTAGTAGACAGGTTTTGGGAAGCCTCGAGGCCATTTTTGCTGTTTTTTTCCTTAGTCGGTTCTTCTAGTTTTTAATCGGGCCTTTCTTTGTGTGTTTCCTTTACCGGTTTTCTCTTTTTTCTTTGGATCTTTGAGTTGGTTTTCAACGACTTTCTTTTGATTTTCAGTTTTTTTTGTGTTTCTTTGCCGGGTTTCTTTGATTTTTTTAGTTTTTTTAGGTTTTCCTTCTTTTTTTATTTTTTAAAAAGTCTACATTTTTCAGAATTATTGTACCTTTTTGGTATAAATAACACTTTTCTACATATGTTTAATATTTTTCAAATATGTGATTGACATTTTTTCCAAATATGTGTTTCGATGTCTATTTTTTCATACACACTTAAAAAGTTCAAATGCATGATTAATACTTTTTAAAATATATGTTTTGATGTCTAATTTTTTCCATACACATTGTACATTTTTCATATACATCTCAAACATTTTTTATGCAAGTTTAATAATTTTCAAATACATGTTTACATCATTTTGCTGAATATGTGTTTTTTTTAAATACATGGTGAAACATTGTGTTGAATTATATGAAAATTTTAGTCTACATGCTTTTTTACATTGCATAACATTTTAAAAAAATGTCAGGAACGTATTTTTTGAAAAGCATGAATATTTTTTTAAATGTAACATAAATTTTACTGTTTGGTACAATTTTTTAAAATAAATTTATGCTCTGAAATATATGTACTTTGAGTATTTTGGAAAATATGAACAAAATAAAAGTAAATAAACAAAAAAAAATGAAAAAGCAAAGAGAAAAACAAACTGGTAAATGAACTTACTTGGGCCGGTTCATTAGTTACGACGGGAGGGCTCCTGCACAGGTTATTTCGTGTGTGTGGGTAACCGTGCGAGTCGAGTCATGCTTGAAGAGGAGGCAGGGTGGGCCGAGGCTCAATGCAGCAAGATGACCTCTGACGTCGATGGATGAACAGGAAAAAACAAAGCATTTTTTTTCACTTACGGGTGGCTTTTTGGGGAGGGTATTTGTCTCCTACAGAAAGGGCAATTCTAATTGCACACGAAAAAAAATTCATAGAAACACTTCATCCTTTATTATTAAGTATAAATATAGGTGCATGTGGATTTGCATATTTTGGATCGCGATACACTAAAACGGGACCAGACAAAGAATCAAAAAAAATTAAAATAACAATTAGAGAGACTGCGGTGTGGTCCTATAAGTGCGGAGTCCCACTCTCAGCAAAAGAAAATTCTTGTTCTCATTGAAAATATTTTAGACCAGGAAGACATTTTTTGGATATAGAGTAGTCAAGCAAATTAGTTGATCCATTGGAATAGTAATACATATTTTCTTCGTAATGCGGCTAAGGCTAGGAAGAAGACAAATAATATTAAGAACCTCCTTGATGATTCGAGGGTCTGGCGGCAAGGTATGGAAATGAAGGAAGGATCAAATCACATACTATTTTTCCAATCTTTTCACTTCGGAAGTATTGCAACCGAATCAGAAGGTTTTATCACTGGTTCGTAAAAAGGTGTTGGCTGACATGAATAATGCATTCCTTGCTCCTTACACCGATGAAAATGTTCGTAAGGCTTTTTTTTTTTTGCTATTGATGATTTAAAAGCTCCAGTGTCGGAAGGACTCCATGCTATTTTTTTTTTATAAAAGAGATCTGTCCATGTTAGGGGGTGACATGGTTGGTTAATATGTGTACTATTTCTATCGGATGGAATGACACCGCTATTGTGATGATCCCTAAGGTTAATTCTGTGGAAAAGGTAACCCAATTTAGACCGATCAACTTGTTTAATGTGGTATATATGATTATTGCAAAAAATGGTGACTACCCGTTTGAAGGTCTTTCTTCCTGGCATTATTAGTCTGGCATAGAGTGCTTTCTTGTGTGGAAAAATGATTAACGGACAATGTTTTAGTGGCGTAGAAAATGGATTTTATTGGTTTTTATGCAAACAAAGTTGAAAAAACAGGAAACTTGGCATGGTGTCAGCATATGACTGCATATGACATGATAAAAACTATATAAGGATTTTTCAAAAGTTGTGACGTACATCATTTGGAAACCAGAACAGCTCCAAGGAAGAATCATGTTTTCGAGAGGGAGCTAGCTAATCGGGTTTGAAGGCGAAGTGTCAGCTGCTTCATCATTTGACCTGGAAACTTTTTCTATGATCATCATACGCAATCATAAGTTTTATGTAAGAATGTATTCCCTTTGATCCATATTAGTTGTTGCTCAAACGAATGTATTTAGACGCATTTTAGTGCTAGATACATTTGTTTGAGCGACAATTAATATGGAGAGAGGGCCCGAGATGCTTTGCCGTGGCCACGGAGGACCTAAATGGGTCGCGTCGGCGCTAGGTAGCTCTCGCGGTCGCGCTTGCGGTCGCGCAGGGACCGCCGCCGCCGCCGGCTGATCTCCCTCCTCCGGCCACCTCCGGCCCAGCCAAGCACAGATCCGGGACCCTCTCGGCGTCCTCTCTCCATCCATCCCGAAGCCCGGGGCCATCTTCACCGGCTCTCTCTCCCCGCGGAGTTCGAGTCGGGCCCTTCCCCTCTCCCTGTCCCGCTCCCGTGCGGCCGCGTCGGGCCACACCGGGGCGCCCCTGCGAGCTCGAGCAGGCCCCCCTGCGCCTCCCTCTCCTCTCGCCGCCGCCGAAGGCGTCGCCGGGCAAAGCCCTGGCGGTGCGGCGGCGGCGGGACCTCTCGGTCGTTGTCTTCGAGAGCGGGGGCGGCGCTGCTCCGCTGCTCCAGGCTGGCCCCTGCAGCCAAAAGGTTGCTCCCCGTCAGGGTCTCCGGCTCCGCTCGGCGTGGTGGCGCGGGAGCCTCGGTGGAGCATTGGTGGTCCACGGGAGGGCTGGCTGCGGCCGGATCTGGCCGGGCGTGGTCGGATTCGGCCTGCCAGCGGTGGTTTCCTGCTACGATGCGGTGACTGCGTGGTGCGGTGGCTGCGACACGGCGGGGCGACCTCCTATCCCCGGGCCTGGCGTGGCGATGTTGGACTCCGGGGCGGCGGCCCCGGGACGGTGGTTGATGTGTCGGCGGCCGTGGAGTTCGCGCGGGCGACGCGGCGACCGTGGTGTGCTTGGTGGAGGGAGGCTCGTCTCATGTCTGGGCAGCTCGATTGGCTCGGCAGCGAGGCGTGATGGTGGTCCCTGCGTGGCGATGGCGCGGTTGCTGTGGAGGGGGTGTGCGAGTCAGTGGAGGTGCTAGTTGGCGTCGGTCGACCGCGTGGGAGTGGTGGTGTTGCTGATCCAGGCGGAAGCTTGGCCGGTGCTAGCTGGCCGGCAGCGGCGGCGCTCGTGGGCGTCGCTTTCTTCCTTGGAGGCGCCGTCGTGGTGATTTGTGCATCCTCATCTCTCAGGTCAAGATCTCCGGGCGAAAGTCAGGATCCTGGTTGGATCAGGCGTCATCGTCGTCTCAATGTCGTTTTCCCTCTTGGGGGCGCCGTCTTGGAGATCTTGGTCCCTTTTGTGCTTCCTGTAGGCTGGACGTGCACGACATCGCGGTCGGCAGGTGCCCGGCCGGCGGTGAGGTTGGTGTGGCGTTGCGACGCGTGTGGCAACGATGATGATGGCGAGCAGAGCCTGAGTCGCGGCTTGTCCTTTTGATGTCGAAGGTCCGGTGCGCCAATGGGTGTGCCCATGCTGGTTTCTGGCTGTGACAGAGAAGTCGGAGCTGCGGGAGGCGAGGCCGCTGCGGCAACGATGACTCCATGAGGGCGGTTTTCAGCGTGCGGCACTCTCAGGGTGTTGCATTGGTCTAGGTCGGTGCGAGGCTTGCAACTTTCTCCTGTGATGCTCGTCAGCAAAATCGGAGCTGCCATGTCCTCGACGTTGGGGTCAACTGTTTGGCGTTGTTGTGGCCAGGTCGTCCGTGTGTGCCCCTTATGGGGTTAGTATCTAGGTTTTCGCCCGGTTTTCTTAACCGGGCAACTCTCTTCTCCTTAATCAATGAAAATGGCAAATCTTTTGCCTTGTTTAAAAAAATAATAATTAATATGGATTGAAGGGAGTAACATTTTTATGTTCAGTTGTTATATTCAGTACTTCCTCCATCTCATAAATAATATTATGGGACGGAGGGAGTAATTTAGTGCATTCACATGCATTTAGTGAATATAATTTAAATCTTGACTATGAGTGCATGAACAAATTGGTAAAATTGGGTTGGAAAATCGTACTTGTGTTAGTGAGTCTATATTTAAGCCTTATCCAAGATAATATGAGGATTTCCGAACATCAGGGCGCTCGTACCAGTCCCAAAAATGAAGCTTATTTGTTTGCTAATTCTAGAAAACGCAAACAAAGCCTAAATAAGATAAAACCTGGCATGGTGTCATCATATGATTGCTAGAGGATGCAGTCAAAGCTTGAGAATATTACTCGAAAGAGTGACGTACCCTGCTTAGAGACTGGAACATCTCTGAGGAAGAAACATGATTTCGAGACAGAACATGCCAGGTTTGAAGGTGAAGTACTCTTTGTTCATTGTTTGACCTTGAAACATTTTCTACACTCACACCATCACACGTTTCATGTCAAAAATTGGTATTTTTTTGGGTTTGTTTCCTATATTCAAGTGCTAACAAAAACATAATACCAAGTTTCAAACTCACAACTTTCCATAAAATTGGTATTATGGACGCAATTCAAGTGCTAACAAACGTAATATTTTGGGTTTGTCTATTTGTTAGCGTACTTTCCAGTTTTTCCTAACATACAAAATATTACTTGCATCCATAATATTGAAGTCCTCCCAAGAGATTTACAAGAGATTAAGATTTGCAAGAGATTTATAGCATCTACATCTAACAGTCCTGGATTTAGATGTGAGGTAGCTATTTCACTTGCGTCCAGAATATTCAAGTCCTCCCAAGATAGCGTTTTATTCTCATATAAACTACTACTATTTTTGGAAGGATATGGATAGCCATATCTTCATCTTTTTTTTGAGGATCCTAGCCATATCTTCATCTGATCAACATTTTCCAAACAATAAACATGTTTAGATATAGATGTCCCTCTCGTCTCCATCTATATATATGAACCATATGCATGTATTGCTTTCTTGATCTGAAGAAGATATATTCTACCATCGACTATCTGTACTGCAGATTCGCAACAAAAGAGACTATCTGCATTGCATACATGGCCGCATACATGAAGCCCCTCCAGGCACCAGTCCTTCTGCTTCTTCTCGTATGCCTTGCTATTCATTCACAATGTAAGTGGGAGATATGTGACCACATTATTGATAACCCTGTGTTTGTTGGGGGTAGATAAGACTAAGAGTACAATCTTGAATCTCTAGCGGAGCGATCTTGTCTACTTTTCTTGTTTATACCTACGAATTATGAGTGTGCTTATTATAATTTCATATAGGTGGAAGGACGGAAGACATGGACAGCCTGAGGATAAGCCTGCCGCACGGATTATGTGCGTACAAACCTTGCAAAGATGGCTACTGCAACTGTTGTTACCTGACGGAGGACTGCTTTCTCACAATGGATGACTGCAAAAAGAAATGCAATGGTCCTCGTTCGCGCATCACGGCGGGGTTGCCGACCCCCTCCATTTCCGCCCGCACATCAGATTGAAATATTTTTATTTGCGACAACATCTGTTGATGAAGAATCTCTATCTCTCTACCTAATCTTTCCCTAATATATATATATATATATATATATATATATATATATATATATATATTATATATATATATATATATATAATAATAAAGCACAGACTGTTTCTGGTCGTCCGTCATTTAAATTGCCCCCGAAACTGCCATAAATTACCCATCATGCCACCCATAAGCGAATAAAACGATTCGAATTTTTTTCCGTCAAAGTCGCAGTTTGGTTCGGTTCTTAAAGGGGGAGACCCTAAACGAATCATGAGGACGTGCAAGATGTAGCAAAGCTCTCCTCCATATAGGAGACCCTGGTCTGATCCCTGATTGCTGCACTTTTTCATCCCTGTTTTCTCTCTTTATGTGGCACAGCTCTCCTCCTCCCTAGGACAGGTTCAAGGGCCGGCCCATGCTTTATTATTTTATTTTTTTTCTTTCTATAAATTAATTCGGTATTTTTCAAAATTCTAAATTTAAAAAGTTGCGAGTTTAAAAAAAAGTTCATGAAATCAAAAAATGTTCTGGAATTCAAAAAAGGTTCAGGAAATAATAAATTATTCACGGATTCAAAAAATGTTGATGATTTCAAAAAACCGTTTGAATATTATAAACAAATCATGATTTTTAAAAATATATTCAGCAAATATAAAAGGTTCATGATTTTGAAAATGATCATTTATTCAAAACATGTTCGTGAGATGGAAGAAAATGTCTATGAAATTTTAAAAAGTCTTCACAAAAACTCAAAAGAATCGTGAATTTCAAAATTAGTTCCCAAACTTTAAAATAGTTCACCAATTCAAAAATATTCGCGGAGTAAAAAACTATCCATGCATTTCACAAAAAAGATAAGTGGACATCAGTCGATAAAATTTGATCACATGGACACAACAGCCATCATTAACGAGGATGCGAAAAAAGATAAGTGGCAACATGATGGGCCACCGTGTTAAAAAAAAGGACACTCATATGTCGAGGTATTAAGTCATACTTCTTTGGTTAGGGCGTAATACTTTTGTCTCCCATTGCAACGAACGGGCATATTTGCTAGTAATAATAAAGAAAATTGGGTTTTTGGTCGTCTGTCGCACCGTTTGCAAAAAACTCCTTGTATTTTCTTCAAATCAACCTGTAGTCCGGTCTTAAGTCACACGAGCCGTTATTTTACCATTTTATATAAAAGCCCCTGTATTTTCTAGTAATCAACCTCAGTCCAGACTTAAGTCACCCGAACCATTATTTTACTTTTTTTCTAAAACTCCCCTGGCCTTTTAGGTAATTCATACGCGGGTCATATTTTCAGCTCAAAAAAATGATTTTCTAAATCATGCATATCTTTTAGACTGTAACTCCGATTTAAACATGTTATATATGAAATTTGATTAGAAAAATATGTAGATAGATATGAATATGAGATTATTTTAACTTGTTAAGTATTTGGACTGATGAAGTAGCAGGAGGAGGTAGATGGAGCCATGGATGGAGGCGGAGCGACGACACTGGGTGAGGTGATGTGTATGGGTAAGGGGCTATGAGATAGCTCCTCGATGGGGACTTGGTACTTTTTTTAATGATGAAATTGTTGTTGCTACCGACTAGAAGCTGCTGGAGTTTTATTTATATTTGATTTGAGGAAAGCTGCAATGCGTGCGTGCTAACCGTGCTAGCACTGGCTACAATTTTTTTTCCGGATGAGAACCAAATCAGCTAGGAAGGATGCCCTGAGAGTTCCTAGATGATTATCGCATGCATTTACATCAGTAGAAGGTTTGTCCAAAGATTTAATTTGTTAATTGGCAAAAGTCCCTGGTTCCATGAAAATGTGTATCTGATCCTTTACGAATTATTTCTATATTGTTAGGTTAAGTGAGTGAGTGAGTGAGTGAGTGAGTGTGTGTTGGGAAACGCAGTAATTTCAAAAAAAAATCCTACGATCACGCGAGATCTATTTAGGAGATGCATAGCAACTAGAGGGGAGAGTGTGTCCACGTACCCTCGTAGACCGAAAGCGGAAGCGTTTAATAACGCGGTTGATGTAGTCGAACTTCTTCGTGATCCAACCGATCCAAGTATCGAATGTACGACACCTCCGCGTTCAGCACACTTCAGCTCGATGACGTCCCTCGTGTTGTTGATCCAGAGGATGAGGGTGAGCTCCGTCAGCGCGATGACGTGGCGTCAGTGATGATGATGTTACCAGCGCAGGGCTTCGCCTACGCACTATGATGGTATGATCGAGGTGTGTAACTGTGGATGGGGGCACCACACACAGTTAAGAGAAGCTTGTGTTTTCTAGGGTGCCCCCTGCCCCCGTATATAAGGAGGGAGGGGGAGGCCGGCCGGCCCTATGGAGCGCCCCAAGAGGAGGAGTCCTACTAGGACTTCCTAGTCCTAGTACGATTCCCCTCCAAGGAAGAGAGGGGGAAGGAAGGAGAGGGAGAGGGAGTAGGAAAGGGGGCGCCGCCCCCCTTCCCTTGTCCAATTCGGACTGTTAGGGGGGGGGGGCGGCCTGCCCTCCTCTCTCTCCACTAAGGCCCATGGCGGCCCATTAGTTGCCCCGTGGGGTTCTGGTAACCTCTCCGGCACTTTGTTTTTACCCGAAACTATCCGGAACAGTTCCGGTGTCTGAATAGCATGGTCCAATATATAAATCTTTATGCCTCGACCATTTCGAGACTCCTCGTCACGTCCATGATCTCATCCGGGACTCCGAACAAACTTTGGTCATCAAAAACACATAACTCATAATACATATCGTCATCGAACGTTAAGCGTGCGGACCCTACGGGTTCAAGAACTATGTAGACATGAACGAGACACATCTCCGGTCAATAACCAATAGCGGAACCTGGATGCTCATATTGGCTCCTACATATTCTACGAAGATCTTTATCAGTCAAACCGCATAACAACATACGTTGTTCCCTTTGTCATCGGTATGTTACTTGCCCGAGATTCGATCGTCGGTATCATCATACCTAGTTCAATCTCGTTACCGGCAAGTCTCTTTACTCATTCCGTAATACTTCATCCCGCAACTAACTCATTAGTCACATGCTTGCAAGGCTTATAGTGATGAGCATTACCGAGAGGGCCCAGAGATACCTCTCCGAAACACGGAGTGACAAATCCTAATCTTGATCTATGCCAACCCAACAAACACCTTCAGAGACACCTGTAGAGCATCTTTATAATCACCCTTTTAGGTTGTGACGTTTGATAGCACACAAGGTGTTCTTCTGGTATTCGGGAGTTACATAATCTCATAGTCCGAGGAACATGTATAAGTCATGAAGAAAGCAGTAGCAATGAAACTGTAACGATCATAATGCTAAGCTAACGGATGGGTCATGTCCATCACATCATTCTCCTAATGATGTGATCCCGTTCATCAAATGACAACACATGTCTATGGTTAGGAAACATAACCATCTTTGATTAACAAGCTAGTCAAGTAGAGGCATACTAGGGACACTATGTTTTGTCTATGTATTCACACATGTACTAAGTTTTCGATTAATACAATTCTCGCATGAATAATAAACATTTATCATGAAATAATGAAATAAATAGTAACTTTATTATTGCCTCTAGGTTCCTTCAGTTTCCCACTTGCACTAGAGCCAATAATCTAGATTACAAAGTAATGATTCTAACACCCATGGAGTTTTGGTGCTGATCATGTTTTGCTCGTGGAAGAGGCTTAGTCAACGGGTCTGCAACATTCAGATCCGTATGTATCTTGCAAATCTCTATGTCTCCTTCCGACACTTGATGACGGATGGAATTGAAGCTTCTCTTGATGTGCTTGGTTCTTTTGCACCAGTATTGTCACAAAAGATTTTCATTGGACCCGATGCACTAGGTATGACACCTAGATCGGATATGAACTTCTTCATCCAGACTCCTTCATTTGCTGCTTCTGAAGTAGCAATGTACTCCGCTTCACATGTAGATCCTGCCAGGATGCTCTGCTTGGAACTACACCAACTAACAGCTCCTCCATTCAATAAAAACATGTACCCGAATTGCGACTTAGAGTCATCCAGATCGGTGTCAAAGCTTGCATCAACTTAACCGTTTACGACGAGCTCTTTGTCACCTCCATAAATGATAAACATATCCTTAGTCCTTCTCAGGTATTTCAGGATGTTCTTGACCGCTGTCCAGTGCTCCACTCCTGGATTACTTTGGTATCTCCATGCTATACTTATAGCAAGGCACACATCAGGTCTGGTACATAGCATTGCATACATGATAGAACCTATGGCTTAAGCATAGGGAATGACTTTCATTTTCTCTCTATCTTCTGAAGTGGCCGGGAATTGAGTCTGACTCAACTTCACACCTTGTAACACATGAAAGAACCCTTTCTTTGACTGATCCATTTTGAACTTCTTCAAAACTTTATCAAGGTATGTGCTTTGTGATACTCCAAATAAGTGTCTTGATCTATCTCTATAGATCTTCATGCCCAATATGTAAGCAGCTTGACCGAGGTCTTTCATCGAAAAACTCTTATTCAAGTATCCCTTTATGTTATCCAGAAATTATATATCATTTCCAATCAACAATATGTCATCTACATATAATATTAGAAATGCTACAGACCTCCCACTCACTTTCTTGTAAATACAGGCTTCTCCAAAATTCTGTATAAAACCATATGTTCTGATCACACTATCAAAGCGTTTATTCCAACTCCGAGAGGCTTACACCAGTCCATAAATGGATCGCTGGAGCTTGCACACTTTGTTAGCACCCTTTGGATCGAGAAAACCTTCTGGTTGCATCATATACAACTCTTCTTCCAGAAACCCATTCAGGAATGCAATTTTGACATCCATCTGCCAAATTCCATAATCATAAAATGCGGCAATTGCTAACATGATTCAGACATACTTAAGCATTGCTACGGGTGACAAAGTCTCATCATAGTCAACTCCTTGAACTTGTCGAAAACCTTTCGCAACAAGTCGAGCTTTGTAGACAATAACATTACCGTCAGCGTCAGTCTTCTTCTTGAAGATCCATTTATTTTCTATGGCTTACCGATCATCAGGCAAATCGACCAAAGTCCACAGTTTGTTCTCATACATGGATCCCATCTCAGATTTCATGGCCTCAAGCCATTTCACGGAACCTGGGCTCATCGTGGCTTCCTCATAGTTCGTAGGTTCACAATGGTCTAGTAACATGATTTCCAGAACAGGATTACCATACCACTCTAGTGCGGACTGTACTCTGGAAGACCTACGAGGTTCTGTAGTAACTTGATCTGAAGTTTCATGATCATCATCATTAGCTTCCTCACTAATTGCTATAGGAATCACTCGAACTGATTTCTGTGATGAACTACTTTCCAATAAGGGAGAAGGTACAATTACCTCACCAAGTTCTACTTTCCTCCCACTCACTTCTTTCGTGAGAAACTCCTTCTCTAGAAAGGATCCATTTTTAGCAACGAATATCTTGCCTTTGGATCTGTGATAGAAGGTGTACCCAACAGTTTCCTTTGGGTATCCTATGAAGACACACTTCTCCGATTTGGGTTCGAGCTTATCGGGTTGAAGCTTTTTCACATAAGCATCGCAACCCCAAACTTTAAGAAACAACTTTGGTTTCTTGCCAAACCACAGTTCATAAGCCATCGTATCAACGGATTTTGATGGTGCCCTATTTAAGGTGAATGCAGCCATCTCTAAAGCATAAGCCCAAAATGATAGCGGTAAATGAGTAAGAGACATCATAGATCGCACCATATCCAATAAAGTACGGTTAGGACGTTCGGACACACCATTTCGCTGTGGTGTTCCAGGTGGCATAAGTTGTGAAACTATTCCACATTGTTTCAAATGAAGACCAAACTTGTAACTCAAATATTCACCTCCACGATCAAATCACAAAAACTTTATTTTCTTATTATGATGATTTTCCACTTCACTCTAAAATTCTTTGAACTTTTCAAACGTTTCATACTTGTGCTTCATTAAGTAGATATAACCATATCTGCTCAAATCATCTGTGAAGGTAAGAAAATAATGATACCCGCCATGAGCCTCAACACTCATTGGACCGCATACATTGGTATGTGTTATTTCCAATAAGTCAGTAGCTCGTTCCATTGTTCCAGAGAACTGAGTTTTAGTCATCTTGCCCATGAGGCATGGTTTGCAAGCACCAAGTGATTCATAATCAAGTGATTCCAAAAGCCCATCAGCATGGAGTTTCTTCATGCGCTTTACACCGATATGACCTAAACGAAAGTGCCACAAATAAGTTGCACTATCATTATCAACTTTGCATCTTTTGGCTTCAATATTATAAACATGTGTATCATCATGATCGAGATTCAACAAAAATAGACCACTCAGCAAGGGTGCATGACCATAAAAGATATTACTCATATAAATAGAACAACAATTATTCTCTGATTTAAATGAATAACCATCTTGCATCAAACAAGATCCAAATATAATGTTCATGCTCAATGCTGGCACCAAATAACACTTAATCGGGTCTAAAACTAATCCCGAAGGTAGATGTAGAGGTAGCGTGCCGACGGCGATCACATCGACCTTGGAACCATTTCTCACGCGCATCGTCACCTCGTCCTTAGCCAATCTTTTTTTAATCCGTAGCCCCTGTTTCGAGTTGCAAATATGAGCAACAAAACTAGTATCAAACACCCAGGCGCTACTACGAGCATTAGTAAGGTACACATCAATAACATGTATATCAAATATACCTTTCACTCTGCCATCCTTCTTATCCGCCAAATACTTGGGGCAGTTTCGCTTCCAGTGACTAGTCCCTTTGCAGTAGAAACACTCAGTTTCAGGCTTAGGTCTAGATTTTGGTTTCTTCTCCTGAGCAGCAACTTTCTTGCCGTTCTTCTTGAAGTTCCCCTTCTTCCCTTTACCCTTTTTCTTGAAACTAGTGGTCTTGTTGACCATCAACACTTGATGCTCCTTTTTGATTTCTACCTCCATAGCCTTTAGCATTGTGAAGAGCTCGAGAATATTCTTGTTCATCCCTTGCATATTATAGTTCATCACGAAGCCTTTATAGCTTGGTGGCAGTGATTGAAGAACTCTGTCAATGACACTATCATCAGGAAGATTTACTCCCAGCTGAGTCAAGTGTTTATGGTACCCAGACATTCTGAGTATGTATTCACTGACAGAACTATTCTCCTCCATTTTGTAGCTTTAGAACTTGTTGGAGACTTCATATCTCTCAGCTCAGGCATTTTCTTGAAATATTAACTTCAACTCTTGGAACATCTCATATGCTCCATGACGTTTAAAACGTCTTTGAAGTACTGATTCTAAGCCGTAGAGTATGGCATACTAAACTATCGAGTAGTCATCAACACATGTCTGCTAGGCATTCACAATGTCTGCAGTTGCTGGCGCGGGTGGTACACCTAACGGTGCTTCCAGGACGTAATTCTTCTGTGCAGCAATGAGGATAATCCTCAAGTTACGGACCTAGTCTGTGTAATTGCTGCCATCATCTTTCAACTTATCTTTCTCTAGGAACGCATTAAAATTCAAAGGAACGGTAGCACAGGCCATTGATCTACAATAACATAGGCATGCAAAATAACTATCAGGACTAAGTTCATGATAAATTAAAGTTCAATTAATCATATTACTTAAGAACTCCCACTTAGATAGACATCCCTCTAGTCATCTAAATGATCACGTGATCCAAATCAACTAAACCATGTCCGATCATCACGTGAGATGGAGTAGTTTTCAATGGTGAACATCACTATGTTGATCATATCTACTATATGATTCATGTTCGACCTTTCGGTCTTAGTGTTTTGAGGCCATATCTGCATATGCTAGGCTCGTCAAGTTTAACCTGAGTATTCTGCATGTGCAAAACTGGCTTGC